>NC_028641.1:5451588-5528708 GCF_001406875.1 Solanum pennellii | reverse complement strand
CCCCCCCCCCCTCCCCGAGACCTCGAGGTATTGTGCCTTGTGGTCCCCCGCCTCGCCCTTAAAAAAGTTTATTAAAACAAAATTCATATACCAAAAAATTTCAGTAAACTATTCAGAGTCTGGAGTTTTTCATTTAATTAAATTAATCTAGTTAGAATTAACCAAAACAAAAATAACTAAATACAATCCAACTATTGAGAGATAGATAGATAGATAGATAGATAGAGAGAGAGAGAGAGAGGGAGAGAGAGAGAGAGAGAGAGAGTAACATTGTATAACAGTATATATTGGTCGTATATCTGCTCCTTCCACCTGTATGTTAGCTTTGATTTTGACAAGGTTGACTCGAACAAAAAAATGTAACAAAGAAAGGGATTAGCGATATTTTCTTTTATATTCAATAAGATTTATTAATTAAATTAATATTATCCACTAACAAATATTGGCCTAACAATGCTTGTATACAATGTTATATGCAAAAGGTAGCATTCATGTATATATAAATCTGTTAAAAAAGCGAAAAAACAGACAAGCTTAGAAAATCAATAACCTGCAAAACTTGTGCCAGAAAGAGGGAACATAAAAAAAGTTGCTAGATGATATGATGAAAGTTACCTTTTGGAATATCAACACATAGGAATTCTTATGAGATTGCAAATGTTAAATAGACATCATAAGTTCTTATAAGCTTTTATGGAGCCATTTCAACCTATGAAACACCTGCAGATGTATATATGGATGTTAACACCATGGAAGGCAAAAAAAAAAAAAACTACAGCAATGCCCAAACACTAACCACATAAGAATAAGAGAGCTAAATATGGCACATTGTGAATGCAAATGTATGCTAATAAGTTAGCTAGACAGGAAATGCTTTCTCATTACTCCAATCTAATTCAAGGCTGATGAAATTTCTAGAGATGCAAAATTGAGCAAAATCAGCACCCAAAAATAAACATTGTAAAACAACAAGATAGTAACAAGAAAAGGGCATATGGTGGTCTTCTTATTAAAAATGAAAGCATTATGTCATCTTTCAAACACATTAAAAATGTCTTAATGAGGGATCACTGACTAATTTGAACCAAACCTCAGTGGAAAACAGAGACTAAAAAAAAAGATACAGGAGCAGCAAGGTTTCAGCCATAGGCAGTAATGAAACAAAATTTAAATTGGATACATACAAAAATTGATTATAAAGCTAACAACAAAAGAAACAACACAACACATTTAAAGCTTAAAACTTATAACCACGAGCACCCTCTTAATCATTTATCATTCCACGAATAACTCTCAACTAAAGAAAACAAGATGACACTTCAGAAATTTAGGGGAAGGAACAAAGAGAGGCTGAGACTAAATCATTCTGAGTGAGGGAGGAGATCAGTACGACATTCAAACATTCCAATTGAGCAGCAACCAACAGTGGGATCAAAGAGGTCAAACCTTCAACTTTCAACCTGTCCACATGAAAAGACATTTTTAAACTAGAAGCATAATAAGTAGCAATCAGCAACATAAGCAATACACATGTTTAACTTACATCAACAACACCTAAAGGAAAAACAGCCGCATCTAATAAAAAACAGAACTTTTAAACAAAGTTCTACATATTTATATATCGAAATACTGAAGAAAGAAGGGATTTACCTCTTTTTGTGCAGCAAACTGAAACAACCAGCTTGAAGACTTCTCACCCACAGAAGATCTGCTCCGACGAACTACGATGTGCCAATGGCTCGGAAACATCAAAAGAAGAGGGTGTTTTCCTCTAAAAAATTCTTAAACTTGAAATGCTCTCCAAGACCCCTATTTCTCGAAGAAGAATTCTGCCTTTTTCGATGGTTCAAATCCCTATTTCACAGTGAAGATGACAAGGGTATTTATAGGGGGGAATTAGGCCGAATACTTTCATAATTGAACCAAACATAAAATTTCGCTCCACTAGGCTACATGTTCTGTCCTTCCCTTTCCCAACTAGGCGCATACGTCTTAAATTCTAGACATTTCCTTAATATTAATAATGTAAAATTGATGAAAAGATTCATGAGTCTTGTATCACTAAGCTAGTCACAAAATGATCTTTTAGATATAGCAAAATATATTGTGGACAAAATGTTGACTCTAGAAGGTAATAATAAAATAGACAGACTTTGGTGAATGGTTGAGACATAAAGATTTTAGTGTCAAATCAACATGGATATAACGACAAATTGAATAAGCAAATGATATGTATAGATTCTATATTTGGATAACAGATCATGCCATTCAAATATCTCTCTAAGTGAAAGCATGAAAATTTAAGATTCAAATCATAATCGTTCATAATATTCCACCAAACTAAAATCTAGCCCCCATATGCAATGAAATATTAATATCAATTTTCAAAACCTCTGCCTCTATGAAGCTGCCTGCGATGGAAATTTACCACAAAACAAAGAACTTCAGCCATTGTGTGTTCTTCAAACCAAACCCCTGTTTCTAATTCAACAGAGGAAAGTTCTTCTTCATTAAAGGCATTCTCTGCAGCACTTGCTTTGTCTTCAATTATTTTGTCAGCACCAGTTCTTCCAGCTTCTGCTGATATCTAAGGGCTTACACCTTGCAAGGACTCAAAACAGTTTGCTAAAAGGGAGAAGCAACAGATCAAGAAGCTTCAAAATTCTTTGAAACTTTATGCACCTGATAGCGCCCCTGCACTTGCTATCAATGCCACTATTGAGAAAACTAAACGCAGGTTTGCCTTCAGTATCTTTCTTCACAATTTTCAAAAAGTTTTACTTCTTATTTGCCTATTTTCACTAGTTATCATTTTTTGATTGTGTACTAGATAGAGAGTACTTTGGAGCAGAGGCGAAGCCAATATTAAGATTTTGGGATTCTAATCAATTTTGTTAGGGATTCACAAATTAAAATACATAATACAAATATAGGGTCTAACATCAGATGCAGCGCGAGGTACTGCACCTTGTGGTGCGAGGCTCGGGTCCGGCATTGGGATTTGTACAGCAAGCCCCTGTCCCCCTGAGCTACATGTTCTGTCCTCTCCTTTCCCACCTTGGCGAGTACGTCTTAAATTCTAGATATTTCCGTAATATATAATGTATGATGAAACAATTCATGAGTCTTGTATTACTAAGCTAGTTTCAAAATGATCTTGTAGTCAACCTAGAGATCATAAATAATTAAACAAGGTTGTATAGGATCCAAACTCATGGTGATACACAAAATATTAGTTCAACAGAAATTCAAAACAAACACAAACAGGAGCGGAAGAGCAGTGAATGAGATTGCGAACAATAGCAACAACTTGACCATCCATGAAGCTATGAAACCTGATTCCCCTGTAACATATACTACCTTTCCTACTCCACTATTCTTAGGATCCATTCCATTCCCATGTGTTATTCAAAAACAATACAGAAATGTAATTCAATTTGGCCATAAGTATTCACCAAAACATCACTTTATTCATTGAATTGATGTTGTTTGTTTCATCTCAATTGAATTACTAGAATTCATCAAAGTACAAGAAGAATGGTTTCAGCAAAACAAAATTGTATGCTTCATTGCTAATTCTAAGAAGTAACAGGAGAGTGATCTATTACCCATGTCTGATACACCAAATCCCCTATTCCTACAAGTTAATTTCGAGGTTACATATAAATTATTCGATCAATCAACTAAACCCCCAACCCTAAATCAAATGAAAATGGAAAAAAGTAAATTATTCAATCAAATCAACTAAAACCCCAACCTAAATCAGACGAAAATGGGAAAAAGTACCTGAAACTAGCAGAGGCATACGAAAATTGATTCAAGAAGCATAGGAATATCTCAACTCATTTGCCAATTTTATTCTCGCCACCATCATTTCGCCATTTTCTTGCTGCATACACCCACAAAAAAAAGTAGTTTTGTTTGATCGAAGATGAAGCAAAATTGAACCCATCTTCATCGCCTAATTTCATTACTACTGTGGAAGAGTATGATAGTGAAGAAATAAGAGAACAAACTATTGTATTTGTATTGAAATGAAAAGAGCCGTTATTTGTATTTGAAATTGAAATGAAAAATATCAAAATAAACGAAGACTCTTAACGTATATAATCAAATTTATAAAATTCCAAGGTTTTTTATTTTAATGAAATAAAATACTTCCCCCACCTATATTAACTTAAGTTTTGAGCTTTTTTTCATTTTCTAAATTAACTTAAATTTTTAATTTTCTTTTAAAATACTCTTTCAATTTTACTCTTTTAAATTAGAATCGGAATTAATTATTATAATTAATATTTATTTTTTTATAATAATTAATAATAGTAAAAATGAACACCTCAAAGCTACCTCAAAACTTAAGTTAATATGGAATAGAGAGAGTAAGTATGAACTAATTAATTTGAAAATATAATTTACTATATATACTAATTAATTATACACATAATTATATAAGAAACATACACATAATTTTCAAAATCATAAAAAGTGGCAAAACTATTTTAAAATAACTTGGAAATTTTATAAAACTAATTATCTCAAAGTGTTTGCTATTAAAGAAACTTGATTATTAATGTACATTGGAAGGACATGATCAGACAAGTGTGGGACTTGCAGATGTGGCCATAGAGTCATCCAAGAAGGGTTCACAACGGCCCTGTCAATTCTGCCATGAACATGAGAATTTGTCCAGGTATATAACCTTCCAACAGTCTTAAGCACGGACAATCCAGTAAGTTCCCTCCTTCACCTCAGCATCCTTTATTTGGCTCCCCAACCTATCGTCTAGATTTAGAACAGCGTTGAAATCACCCATTATCAACCATGGTTGTTGATTGGTGGGTGCAGTTGCACATGTCAATTCTATCCATAGACTGCAGTGAACATGAAACTTATATCCCCGTTTCTTTGATGAATAGAACAGTGCACTGAAAGATAAATTTCAATTTACTTTACAAAGATCAACCTATTTAAATCATAGAAAAGATGGTTACCACAACTGAAAAATTGAAGGTTATTCCATCTATTTTGACAATGAAAATCATATTTTCCAGATTGACAACGATCATTATGTTTTGAGTAGACTAGAAACTTCTTAGCTATCGAAACTCAAGATATCTGACTAATGGATTTAGGTGCGAAGATCGCTGCTGTAATTTCTTACATGTCAATATGTGTCGTGCAGCTTTTTTCAGATGCAAGTTTGATCCAGCATCCAGCAAAGAAATGACTCAGTTGGAATATCACAACTTTCTGGATCCTGAAGAACCTTGTAATTGAAAGTATGGATGATGTTCGTGACCAAGAAGGTTACTATGGCTTCCCCTTCATTGCAAATAGTAGGTTAAAGGCTCTTTTAAGCACAGAATATAACTTGACATAACATAGCAAGTTAGCATATACAACCAACAGACTTCAATTTGTTGATGTACAAAAAAAGAAAGAAAATTTTGATATAGTTGAGTGAAAATGTATATCCAGAGTTTCCAACAACAAACAATTCCTTGTATAGTAAAGATGCATGACTTATATCCCCTTTTCTTTGATGAACAGAACAGTGCACCAGTGACCTTTTTCATTTGATCCATACCAGCTCCATTGGGGAAAGACTTTCTTCGCTATGCCGGGAGCCTTTTTCTTTGTGACTCGATGTTTGGTTATAGCTAAGACTATCTTTATTACTCAAGGCAGCTCTTTGTGTTTGAACTGCTTATTGAAGCCCCTTACATTCCAGGAGGATACTATCATTGAGTTTTCGATAAGGGTGAATCAGGAGTCTTGTCCCCTCCGTGTCTGCTATTCTGCCCCCTTTCTACCACGTACGTCCATTGCAGCTTGAAATACCTGCTGGAAAGTAGTCTCCTGCAGTGGACTAAAGCAATTACTAAAATCACCTTGGGCTCTCTCTTGACTGGTGCCAACAAGGTGTTTGCTGGTAGCTGTTTCCATCCCTCATCATTCACTATATGGGTTACAACCTCTGGTCTTGCTTCAGTCCCAACAGCTGGCTGATCTTGTCTGTTTATGTGGTTTACGATGATTCAGCATGATGCCAACTGGCTGATCATCCAAATTATATTTTCTAGTACTGACAAGTCAAATTGTTCTTTCAACTCCCGTGATCCTGTGGCAGCCTCTAGTTCATTCTCCTTCATCAGAGGTATCTCTAAAGCAGATTTAAGGTTTCCATTCGTGCTCAATAAGATATAGTTACAAATCCTTGTTAAGAAATAAAAAATCTTGCATCTTATTTTTATCTCTTCCCTAAGAACGTGACCTTCATTTGCTGATTTTGAGGCATCTATTTAAATAGAGAAATTATTCTACTCCATGCGGGAATTTTAATTTACTACCATAGAGAGCAAACTTTTGTTTCTTGAAAGGACACCTTGCATCTACATGCTACATTTTCTTCTCTGTCTATTTATCAAGCCACAGAATATTCTAGAAGGGTTTATTTGACGAACTGTTTCACATAGTTAAAAAGCTCTCGGAGTGAGTCATGTATACTGTGGGTCTTTCAACATTGTGTGGTTTATAATCAGTGTTATATGTTGACTCCATAATATATGTGATTAGTGAATTCTATTTTTTTACTTGCTTTCTTGTTTGTCGTGATGAGTCATAAGCGGCTGGTTCATTAACTTGTCATGGTTGATGGAGACTTCCTGTCAACTGGCTTATTTGATTCAGCTGTACTTTTTTGTCATGGAAAATGTTCTCTTTGGACAATGTGATATGCACAAATTACAGTCTATAATTTCTGTTTCCACCTCTGTGATTTTGCCTGAAGAATATACCTTGGGGACTTTTCATAGTTAATAGCACACACACTGATGCTACTTCTTTCTATGATTTAAGTGATGAACTATTAAAGGTGAGAGTACGGAGGTGGTTCTTGAATTCGTGCTTAATTCTTGCAGCTCTTCCCAAGTATTTTAGCTCAGAATGGTCTGTGGCTCAATTCCGACTGCCCGGTGTTTCTCAATACATTGTTACATTTGGCAACGAAAATAATACACTTATAATTCTCGGCTGGGACGGAAGGTTAGTTAACTCTTGCAAGGTTTTTTGTCTTTCTTGTAAGTTGTAACATAAGAATTTGATTTCCATTCTTACTAATTGTTTTATCTTTCATAGAACTAATTAAACATGCTTCTTGGTAAAAAGATATTGAAGAGCAATGCTTGTATAGAACTAATTAAACTGATGTGATCTGGTCATGAAACTTCTCAGGGACCTCTCTTTAAGCGAAAGAGAGGAAAGGCTATTATGATGTTTGCTCTCTTCTATTTGAATTTTGTCGAATAAAGAAAGATAAATTTCAATTTACTTTACAAAGATCAACCTATTTAAATCATAGAAAAGATGGTTATCACAACTGAAAAATTGAAGGTTATTCCATCTATTTTGACAATGAAAATCATATTTTCCAGATTGACAACGATCATTCTGTTTTGAGTAGACTAGAAACTTCTTAGCTATCGAAACTCAAGATATCTGACTAATGGATTTAGGTGCAAAGATCCCTGCTGTAATTTCTTACATGTCAATATGTGTCGTGCAGCTTTTTCAGATGCAAGTTTGATCCAGCATCCAGCAAAGAAATGACTCAGTTGGAATATCACAACTTTCTGGATGATGTTCGTGACCAAGAAGGTTACTACGGCTTCCCCTTCATTGCAAATAGTAGGTTAAAGGCCCTTTTAAGCACAGAATATAGCTTGACATAACAAAGCAAGTTAGCATATACAACCAACAGACTTCAATTTGTTGATGTACAAAAAAAGAAAGAAGATTTTGATATAGTTGAGTGAAATTGTATATACAGAGTTTCCAACAACAAACAATTCCTTGCATAGTAAAGATGCATGAGTTTTCCCCTTTAGTAGAAATATAATTGTTTTGCCTCCTTGTTACTCAGTGTGTATTGTTCTCTATTACTATTCAATACTGTGGCTAGTTATTAGAGTTACTCTCGATCTTCATATTTGTATAAGATGAATTGAACTTTTATTGTTCGTTTGTTATAAGCCTCACAAATTAAAATAACTTAGAGAAATTAAAATAATATTTCAGTAAGTACTTTCTTTGTGAGATCGAACTTCAACATTCAATTTGAAATGGTTATAGAGGATAGTAAGGTTTCCTCCTGTATTCAGTTAAAAATGGTTATATATGGAATAATATATGATTATTTATGTTATTGGGTGAACATTAGTAAAGAAGATATATTACTTAAATTAATTATTCTAAACGAGCTTGTTTTTTTCTTTAAATGTTCAGTCACCCATATTATTAATAATGTATTCTTATCTTATACTCTATTCTATGTAATAATATAAATTCTCACATAATTGAATGAGGCCCATGGTGTGCTATCTTTCTAAAATTAGTTATTGACTTTATTTTTCTAATTATTTTTTTAATTTCTCCTTTTAAAAAGGATGATATTCATGTTTAATTGTGTGGGTGGGTGGGGGTTTAAAAAGTAACCCCTTTTTAATTCCTCAAAAACAAATTGGTCATTTCTTAGTTAGGCCTCTTTTATTCCTTTCTTAATTAAGATTATGATGTTTATGCAGACATTCAATTTGAGTCCAACAAAGCGACAATAAATATGATTAAGGTTTAATTATTATTTTCCCTCTAATTTCATCACCAGACAGAGTCTCTAGTCGTCTTTAATTAAAAATAAAAAAATCAATAGCGATAAGTATAGACAATGGGGCTACGCGTACCTTATTAACCTAATGAAGTACCTAATTTCTACTAGCTAACAAACATGAAGAAAATAAAAGTTAGAAAGAATTAAGTATTTTCTAATCACCATAGAGTTTGTAATACACTCTATGATGATATTACAAAAGAGGATGCATAAATAATGTAAAAATATGACAATCAAGAAGAAGGTTGAATTATCAGTCTCAAACTTTCTGTTACAAAAATATGAATTAAAGAAGATTGATTGTCCATCAAAAGTAACTTGAATTTTTTTTTTTCTTATCTTCTTCTTCAAATTTATCTAACAACACTTGATAATTCATACATTCTTTATCAAATTATTAGATCTTGTTGAACCTATTGATACCGTCATACAGTTCTGCTTTGCATGTCGCATCGGTAGGTACCTTGAAACAAACTCCTCAGTCACTTTACCGTCCCAACTATGCTGCCTTTCATGTGTCTTCTTTTTGCTTTTTTGCTTCCACTTTTTTTATTGCATATAGGTGATATATCATCTTCCCTAGCCAATCTATCAAAACATATGCCCAGCTTTTCCTTTTTTTAATCAAGAGAACCTCGTCCAAATCAATTGTATCGACACTAAGACCTTGATTCATTCTTCTTTGCAATCACACATTTAGACACAAATACGGGAACTTCTGGTTTAATTTGTTATTTATAGAAAGTGGTAAAATCTGTTCTTCTTGGATCAAATCGTTTTTCTTCTCGATTGATTTTATTAGTTGTGTAGATTCACCAAGAGACTCTAAAGATGGAGAAAAAGATCTTATAAGTGTCTTAATCCCTGGATTGAATTTGAGTATCATGATATCCTGATTTTCTAAAATACTCTTAACTACCTCAAAATTAGAAAGGTATAATGTTGGAGTTATAATATTACCAACTTTTCCAGAAGCCTTCAATATAATATCAAAGTTATTCGAAGATAATAAGTCTCTTAAGACATTACTAATATCTTGCAAAACATAGTGCCCAAAATTTTCAAATCTTCGACATTAATTGTATCAATTAGTTTTGTCCTGAAGCAATTCGCAATGCATCAACCCCAATTCTTAGTGTTTCCCCTGTATCAATATTCATTGAGTCTGGTTTTGCTTAGAAGTGGCAATAACCAATTGTCGATCTAAAGTAGTAGGTTTACTTTGATCGACATCTACCACCCTTTTTTTATTATGTAGTATATCCCTCGCATCACCTTAATATTTTCACTGTCGCTAGTACTTTTTGAAGTAGCTTCAATGGTATCATCAATTTGTTTATTATTTTGATTTCTTTCGAAATCAAACGACATTCAACTTCATCATGACTTTGGTGCTTTATAGGTTAAGTGTATTGGAATCCGCATAGATGGCATATGTGGTGGTTTTGGTCGTCCACTGGCCGTAGAAACTTTGTGAGGGCTGCACAAAAACTATACGTGTCGTGATGAATTTGAACTTTTGCGACACTTTTGTAATCAAGTGATTTTATAATTTTTGTATTTTAAATTAAGTTAAATATTAATGATAAAATACGTAAACAAGGAGAATAGTTTTTGATTAATTTTCTGTGTATTACTTTTGTGAAATAACTATTACATTTATACAGGTAAGATGGAAAGAGATACGGAACCAGATAAGGAAAAAGATTATACAGAATATATTACTAACATAATTAGTCTATTCTGTTCCTATAATTATTTTGCTAAGTATGGGTATTTTCTACACTCCCCCTCAAGTTGTGCACTCGGATTTCCAATGCTCAACTTGCGCAAGACATTGCTGAAAGCTTCAGTACTAGCAGCCTTGGTTAGGATGTCTGCCAGTTGATCTTTTGATCGAACAAATGGAAGTTTGATAACCTTGTCTTCTAACTTGTCTTTGATGAAGTGTCGATCAACCTCAACATGTTTTGTTCTGTCATGTTGGACAGGATTTCCAGAAATACTTATTGCTGCTTTGTTGTCGCAAAATAACTTGCAGGCTGTTTTCTGAGGAAAACCGAGTTCATTTAGCAGTTTCCTAATCCATAGGATTTCAGTTATTCCTTTCACAATTCCTCTGAATTCAGCTTCCGCACTTGACAGGGCTACAACCTTTTGCTTCTTGCTTCTCCAAGTGACCAGATTCCCTCCTACCAAGGTGAAGTATCCAGAAGTGGATTTCCTTTCATCTCGGTCTCCGGCCCAATCTGCATCGGTGTAGGCAGTTATATCGAGGCTATCATTTTTCCCGAAGTAGATCCCGGTGCTGCTTGTACCCTTTAGATATCTCAGAATCCTCATTACTGCTGTCATGTGATGTATTTGGGGTAGATGCATGAATCTACTCACTATCCCCACTGCATATGCAATATCTGGTCTTGTGTGGGCTAGATAAATGAGTTTCCCAACAATCTTCTGATATTGTTCTTTGTCAGTTGCCTTTGCCCCTTCTATGACCTGAAGACCATGATTTGCTATAATTGGAGTGTCAGCCGGTTTACTCCCTAACATTCCTGTTTCAGTTAAAAGATCAAGAATATACTTTCGTTGGTGAATAAAGATCCCTTGCGTGGATCTTAAGACTTCTATACCAAGAAAGTACTTTAAGTTTCCTAGATCTTTCATCTCAAATTCCTGAAACAACTTCCCCTTTAAGGTAACAATTTCTTCTTCATCATTTCCGGTGATGATCATATCATCTACATATATAATTAGACAGGTGATTTTCTGATTTGCCCCTTTTATGAATAAAGTATGATCAGAATTACTCTGTCTGTACCCAAATTTCTTCATAGCCTTAGTGAACCTTCCAAACCAAGCTCTTGGAGACTGCTTTAAGCCATACAGGGCTTTCTTCAATTTACATCCTTCTCCATCTTTAAAGTCATGAGAATATCCTGGAGGGGGTTCCATATAGACTTCTTCTTCAATGCTTCCATGGAGGAAGGCATTTTTAACATCGAACTGATACAAGGGCCAATCTTTGTTTGCTGCTACAGAGAACAATACCCGTATTGTGTCTATCTTGGCTACTGGGGAAAAAGTCTCTGAATAGTCGATCCCAAAGGTCTGAGTGTAACCCTTGGCCACCAATCTTGCCTTGTACCTTTCAATGGTTCCATCTGCCCGGTGCTTAATGGAGAATACCCATCTACACCCTACCTTCTTCTTCCCTTTGGGTAGAATACATTTTTCCCATGTGTGATTCTTTTCCAAGGCAACATATTCATTTTCCATGGCTTGTCTCCACTTCTCATCTTCAAAAGCTTCTTCCACGGTTCTGGGAATGTTTGTTGAGTACAGGGAGGTAGTGAAGGCAACAGCTGTGTTGGACAAGTTTTCATTGCTGATTCTTTCTATGGGGTATCTGGACCGTTGATCTTCATATTCCGGGTCATACCTTTTGGGAGGAACACCTCTCGTGCTTCTGTGAGGAAGCTCATATCTGTTTTGACAATTATCACTAGACACAGAGTCAGTAGGAACAGTACACAATTCAGAATTTACCTCAACTGATGTTGACTCAGGGTGCTCAGTGGTTGTCATTGGAGTGGTTTGAGGAGAGGGAGCTGATACAGATGTTTCAGAGTTGACGTCGGTGGTATTGCTTACTTGCGTTGGAGGATCAAGGTCCATCATTTCTGGATATATTAACCAGCTAAGGTCATCATTCGTAGTCTCCCCCTGAGGACCAGGCTGGGTATAGTAATAGGAGTGTTCAAAAAACTCGCAGTCAAGGCTGGTGTAGATTTTGTTTTGAATGGGATCATAGCATCGGTACCCTTTTTGAGTAACCCCATACCCAATAAAAACACATTTGATGGCTCGTGGTTCAAGTTTATTTCTGATTCTTTTTGGGAGATGAACATAGACAACACATCCGAACACCCGTGGAGGTAGAGAATGATAGGAAGGGATGGACACATGGGAAGAAAGAGTGTCAAGAGGAGTTTGGTATGCAAGAGGTTTGGTAGGTAGTCGGTTGGTTAGATATGTGGCTGTGGCAATGGCCTCTGGCCAAAAATGGACAGGGACATGGGATTCTAACATAATGGCTCTAGTAATCTCAAGAAGGGTTCGGTTTTTCCGTTCAGCTATCCCGTTTTGTTGAGGAGTGTCCGGACAGGTAGTCTGGTGAATGAGGCCATGATCAGAAATGAACTGTTTCATATCTAAGTTTATGTATTCTCCTCCGTTATCAGATCGAAGAATTTGAGGTTGGGCAGCAAATTGGGTACAGATCATGTTGTAGAAATTTATAAACACATCATATACTTCAGATTTATTTTTTAGAAAATAAACCCAACTCATACGGGTGCAATCATCCACAAACAAAACAAAATAGGAATATTTATAAAAGGCAAATTCAGGTGCAGGACCCCAGACATCAGAATGAATTAGGGTAAATGGCTTAGAAACATGAGTTGAACTGGGAGAATAAGAATGTTTATGACTTTTTGCAAGTACACATGCTTCACAGTCCAAAACAAAATCAATGTCCTTAAAAGAGGGAAATAATCGTTTAAGATAACTTAAAGACGGATGACCTAGCCGTCGGTGCCACATCCAGATCTGATATTCCGGCGACCCTTGAGCAAGCAAAGCGTTACCCTGTTGAGTCACCTCGTTCACATAGTATAGACCTCCTCTTTCAATACCACGACCAATGATCCGCCCCGTCTGAGCATCCTGTACAATACAATCAGAGGAAGTCATTAGAATTGTACAGTTTAGTTCCTTGGTTAATTGACTGACAGATAAAAGTTTGTGGGTAAGACTTGGAATTAAAAGACAATTTTTTAAATGGATTTCTGATGTAATATCCACATCTCCGGCTTGAGTAATTGGAATAAACTCCCCATTTGCAGTTTGAATCTTAGTACGGGTAGTTGATGTGGAGGAGAGAAAATCGGTTGGATCGTATGACATAGTGTCCGTGGCCCCACAGTCAAAAATCCAATTGGACTTATTGCACATGAGACCCACACTTTGTTTTTCCTTGGGTTTTTTATATAATTGGGCTTCTGATTTTTTGGGCTCAAGGGCTAAAGGGTCAGATTTTTTTAGGGCCTCTTGTTTTCCCTCACTTTCATTTCTAGAGGACGGCTCCTCTAGAATTTTCTCTCTTCTCCTTCCCGTCGCTTCCTCTGTCTCCATCCATGGTTCACCGGAAATTTTGGTGAACCCATCTTTGCCACTCATACCTGTTCTCCTGTCGGTAACGCTGGTCGACGAAGCCTCGCCGGTACCCGCTCGCCTGTTGGTGACAGTGGTTGACGAAGCCTCGCTGGTCGGTTCTCCTTCTCCGATGGCGGCGTTAGCCTTGCCGCCGGTCTTTGTTACCTTGGTGGCGGCTTTACGCTGTCTCAGATCTTCCCACCATTCTGGGTAGCCGATGAGCTTAAAGCATCCTTCCTTGGTGTGTTTGGTTCCTCCGCAGTGGCTGCATTTGAGGTGAGTTTTGTCCTCTCGCCGGAATGATGAATCTGACCGGCTAAATGAAGAATCTGACCGGCGTTGAGTGACAAGACCACTTCCGATCTCTGAGGGACCTCGTTCCAGTGATGAGTTGCCGGTCATTATGCCACGACGAGCAATTTCTCGTCTGATGGTGGCATATGCGGCATCAATGGTTGGAAGGGGATCTAGATTTAGGATGTCTCGCTTTTCTTTGTCAAGTGAATCATTTACACCGGCCAAAAACTGGTACAGCCTTTGTCGTTGTATAAATGAGTTGAACAGTGTGATGTCTTCTGCGCATTTCATTGGGTTCGGCATTCGTCTATCGATTTCTTTCCATAGGGTATTCAATTTACTGAAATAGACCTCTATCGTGTCTATCCCTTGTTTCATAGATGTTGCCTTTGTGTTCAGATCATAGATCTGCAGTTCATCTCTGCCGCTACTGAGTAGAGTTTCGATGCCTTTCCATAAATCTCGGGCAGTTTTGTAGTCCAAGAATTGATTCACGAGGTCTCCGTCAATATTCTCGATGATCCATGAAATGACCATCGAATCTTTTTGAGCCCATTGCTGGTATTCTGGATCGTCTGGTGAAATGGGATTGACGATGATGTGATTGAGTCTTCCCCGACCACCAATTGCTATCTGCATCAGTTTACACCATTTGGTGTAGTTGGTGAAGTTCAATTTTTCCGCGACTCGCACTGTTTGTGAAGTCACTGGTTCGATGTTGGTTGAGCTTTTGTTGAGTGTTTGGAACATTTGAAACAGTTGTTGCATATGTTCCATAGAAATAAGCTGGTTTGGATTTTCTGGTGGGTTTTCCGATGGGTCTTCCATTTCGGTAGATGATGAGTACGAACAACCGTCGAAGATCGACCTTATGGCTCTGATACCATGATAAAATACGTAAACAAGGAGAATAGTTTTTGATTAATTTTCTGTGTATTACTTTTGTGAAATAACTATTACATTTATACAGGTAAGATGGAAAGAGATACGGAACCAGATAAGGAAAAAGATTATACAGAATATATTACTAACATAATTAGTCTATTCTGTTCCTATAATTATTTTGCTAAGTATGGGTATTTTCTACAATTAATGCATCATAATCAGTTTGTACTCTTGTGACATTTTTGTAACCGCTAATCTTTGGAACTCGTAATATTCTTACTTCTTTTTTTGTTCTTTTAATACTATTGTAATCAAGTGAATTTACACATTTAACATTTTAATTAAGTTAAAGGGAAAAGGGCCTGATATACCCCTCAACTTTGTCATTTGGAGCTGATATACCCTTCGTTATAAAAGTGACTCATATATGCCCTTACTGTTATACAAACGGCTCACATATACCCCCGTCATTACAAAATGGCTCACATATACCCTTCATTTAACGGAAGTTTAAAAATTAGTTTTATATTTATATTTGTTACTTCTAATTTTTTTTAAAAAAATTATTTAGGAGTATATATGATTCTTCTATCAAAATTCAATGTATATTTTAATTTTTTTCATACATAAATTATTTTTTGACTTCTTTTATTATAATTATTTGAGTTTCTTATTCTTATTTTGTTTTTTTCTTTCATTCCTTAGTTTAAAGAAAAAAATTTAAACTATTTTTTTGTGTGTATTGTAATTTAATTTCGTATTCGAAAAAAAATTGGTCATCTACAATAAGTATTACAAGAATATTAGTGAAACATAAATAAATTTGATTATCAAAATAATAATTATAAATTAGTCATTAAAACAAAAAAAAGTCAAAAAAAATAAAAGATGTTTGACGAGGATTAAATTTACTCATATGGGATTATATTTTTTAGAAAGAAATAATAAAAATTTAGATTAAATTTTTTTTTCATTTCCGTTAGAGGAAAAGGGTATATGTGAGCCATTTGTTTACAAGTAGGGATATATATGAGCCACTTTTATAACGAGGGGTATATCAACTCTAAATGACAAAGTTGAGGGGTATATCAGACCATTTTCCTAAGTTAAATACTAACATGTCATGGTCAATTAGTACTCTTGTCACACTTTTATAATTGTTTATCTTTGAAATTACAATATTCTTACTTCTTCTTTTATCTCTTTTGATATGATATTTTTTAGTTTTTATTTATGTACTAAAAAAATATGGTTTTTACTTTTAAAAGTATCATTTTCTAATCTGAAAACTAACTTAGTTGTTGTTTTATTATTTTTTTATTATACTCTTAATGATTTTACAATCACACAAGTATTTCTAAATTTTTTAAATCATAGATTTCTAATTTCGAAAAATAACTTAATTGTTGTTTAATTATTTTTATTATACTCTTAATGTTAAGTATTTTGAAATGTTTTAAATCATCAATTTTAAAAGGGAAAAGGGTCTGATATGCCCCTCAACTTTGTCATTTGGAGCTGATATACCCCTCGTTATAAAAGTGGCTCATATATGCCCTTACCGTCATACAAACGGCTCACATATACCCCTGTCATCACAAAATGGCTCAAATATACCCTTCATTTAACGGAAGTTAAAAAACTAGTTTTAAATTTATATTTATTACTTCTAATTTTTTTAAAAAAATTATTTTGGGGTATATATGATTCTTCTATCAAAGGTCAAGGTATATTTTAATTTTTTTCATATATAAATTATTTTTGACTTCTTTTATTATAATTATTTGAATTTCTTATTTTTATTTTGTTTTTTTCTTTCATTCCTTACTTTAATGAAAAAAAATTAAAGTATTTTTTTTTGTGTATTTTAATTTAATTTCGTATTCGAAGAAAAAATTTGGTCATCTACAATAAGTTTTACAAGAATATTAGTGAAACATAAATAAATTTGATTATTAAAATAATAATTATAAATTAGTCATTGAAACAAAAAAAAGTCAAAAAAATATGTTTGATGAGGATTAAATTTACTCATATGGGATTATATTTTTTAGAAAAAATAATAAAAATTTTGATTAAAATTATTATTTTTTCATTTCCGTTAGTGGAAAAGGGTATATGTGAGCCATTTGTTTACAAGTAGGGGTATATATGAGCCACTTTTATAACAAGGGGTATATCAGCTCTAACTGACAAAGTTGAGGGGTATATCAGACCCTTTTCCCTATTTTTATCAATATTCTGTGGATGATAACTCAAACTGTAGTAAAGTACTACTTAAATTGAAATTCAAGTATTGATATCAATTGTGGAAACATTTGTTTTTGAGTTGTCATGCATTCATAATCTAATATTTAATATGCTCCTTACTCTCGACGAATGACACTAATTTATTATAACTCAAGATTGTAAGAAGAAGAAAATCAAGACTAAAAAGTGCAACTCACTATTATATAAAGGTCGTTATGAGTTAATTGTCACTCATTAGAGATAGATATGTAATATGTTAATTGTCATAATGAAACAATATGAAAATTATAAGAGATAATTTATTTATAGTTAGAAAATTATTTATGAAAAATGGAGTATAAATTATATATTTTAATATGTTTATGTCATACATATTAGTGTAAAGAATTTTCACAGTATAAATTTATTTACTTATATCAATATGTAATTTATTTTATTATGAAAAATTACAAATTTGATGTTTTATGAAAATTGATATGAATATTTTCATATGTCTTCATAGTAAGAAGTTCTTTATAATATAGAGGAATATTACTTAAAATAAGTTATCATGTCAATAAATCATATTAATTGTAATATATTAATATGATTTTTTTTAGAAAATCATCACGTAAATTAATTTTTTTAGGTCTTAACAAATCATTAAATTAGAATTACCTTTAGACATATAAAAATCATTAGTATGTTGTAAAAATAAAACTTTATCCTATATTTATTTAATAGATATTTTGATTTGATAAAAAATTTATACCGTATAAAAAATAAATATATACGAAGTGCAATATCTCATTAAAATAGACTAATTAAAATTAGTCTATATTAAAAAAAAGGTATGATTGAAAATGTGAGTTCATATTAAATGTTACATCATTAGGATACACATGGCATTTAGGAAAATATATTTAGTTGTTTTGTCATTACAAATCTATTATAACTTTCTTGATATCATAACATAGAAAGAAACACTCTAGAATCTTTATGAATTGACAAATTTGTCCTTGGTCGTTCCTAACTTGCTCTTCTATATAATAGAAATATTTAACTATAGAGGAATATTACTTAAAATAAGTTATCACGCCAATAAATCATATTAGTTGTAATATATTAATATGATTTCTCTAGAAAATCATCAGGTAAATCAATTTTTTTAGGTCCTTAACAAATCATTAAATTAGAATTACCTTTACACCTATAAAAATCATTAGTATATTTTAAAAATAAAAATTTATCCTATAATTATTTAATAGATATTTTTGGTTTGAAGAAAATTTTATAATATATAAAAAATAAATATATACGAAACGCAATATATCATTAAAATAGACTAATTAAAATTAGTCTATATTAATTAAGAAAAAAGTATGATTGAAAATGTTGATTCATATTAAATGTCACATTATTAGGATACACATGTCATTTAAGAAAAACTATTTGGTAATGTTGTTATTATAAATCTATTACCACTTTTTTAATGCCATAACATAAAAATAAACATTCTAGAATATTTATAAAATAACAAAATTGCCTTTTATTATAAGATTATAATGAATCATCTCATTCTTTATAACGTAAAAAAAACAAAAAAAAAACTTATGACTTTGATCTAAATATTTATTAAAATTAGGAGAACAATTTTGTATAATAAAGATAGAATTTTTTCCAAAATAATTAATAAACATGATGGATTAATGTTTTATATCAAAGAGAGAGGATTTAAAAATATCAGCAGCGGCTGATATGATATATACTGCGGTAATTTAACATGAGGTTCTTAATATAATAATTTATATAACTTGCTTAAAATGATTTTAACTATGATAAAGTAATAGTAATAATTAAATATATATTTTTTCAATAAATTATAGAATGACATATATGTCACGTGAAGTTTTGAGATTATACATGAAAAGAGAAATCAAGTAAATTAGATACTTCAAAAAAATTATCTCTACAATACAAAAAAAAAACAATGTCATGAAATTGAAAAGTATGAAGAGAATCAAAGAAAATGACATAATATGCTTCTAAAATTCTTGAAAATTTTGTTCTTCAAGAGCTATCTCACTGGTTGAATTCCTTTTGAATTAAGCATTTTGAGAAAAGTAATTGTGATTGATATTGAATTTAACATGTTAACTGATTCATTAGGGTGTTTGAAAAGTGTGAACTAGTTGAATTTGCTGAAAGTTGAGTCATTATAGAGAGAATTGATCAAAATTGCATTGTTGATTTTCCTAATAAGAGATCTATACCAGAGTGTATAATATTTAGGCGCAAATAAAATAAAGTACGAAAAAATTATTGGTATAAAACATGAGAGGGGAGAGAATTGAGGAATGAAAGAAATGAAGAATGAGTTAATGTCTATTTATTTGTGTCATAGAATTAGTTCTAGAAAAATCTTATAATTTATAGTTTTTAGAAAAGTCATGTAACTAGAGGAGGAAATTTACCACTTGAAAAAAAAATATTTTAATGAAGTTTAAAAATACAATATAGTTTTTAAAATAAAATATATATGAAATGATCATATTAGGGTAGATTGTCCTCAACTTTTTAAATCAAACACATATTTAGATTATTATGTTTGAAATCAAGTAAAAGTACAAATTTGATTATATATTTTAAGAATAACTACACTTTTATAATTTAATAAACATTTTTAGTTTATTTAAATACAAATACATCATCCTATTCATTTTATTTGTAAAGTTACTTTATTTAATATATTTTAAAATATTTATTTTTAAATATTGAAATTAAATTTATTTATTCTTTAATTTAAATCTAATATATATTATTAATTCTATCATACTTGTTTCTTTTCAGGTATATTAATTAGAGTCAAAATAAAGGTGAAAATAATTAACTATATTTTTATGTAATGAATTTTTATGTTAAAGTAGGCCTTTTTAGTAAGCATAATCAATATAAAAATATTAGGAATTAATTAAAATAATATTAGATAGAATAATAAATAGATATCACAATAACTCATAAAAAATGTGAAGTGTAACAAAAATGTGTTGATAGAAATAACATTAACCAAAGTTGTCTCTAGAACTATTTGGTTTCTTGTTATTATTCTAGATAGATTTTTTGTAAGTATGAAATTACATTTTTATCCTTGATATATATATATATATATATATATGTCCTCAACTTCATATTTTTATATAATAGAAAAATATCAAATTTTGATCCGTTAATATAAATCAAACTTACGTTAGTTCACTCTTCAGGTTAATATGTATGAAATCAAATAAAAGTAAAAGTTGATATATATTTTAATGAAGAACTGCTCATTTATAATCTAATACATTTTTAGTTTACTTTAAATGCAAATATATCATCCTATTCATTTTATTTGTAAAGTTACTTTTTGATATTTTTTAAAATATTATTTTTTTAATATCACAACTAATTTTATTTATTCTTTAATTTTAATCTAATATATATTATTAATTTATTACATTTAATTATTTATTTTTACTTATATTAATTAGAGCAAAAATAAAATTAAATGTAATTTACCATATTTTTTAAGTAATAATTTTTTATATCAAAGTTGACACTTGTAATAAGTATATACAATGAATAGAAAAAATATCACTAATTAAATTAAAGTGATAGTAAAATACAATGATTAGTAAATATCACAATAAGTCATAAAAAATGAAGTAATAACAAAATGAGTTAATGGTAATCATAATAACTAAAAATATTTCTAGAACTATTTAGTTTTCTTGTTATCATTCTTGATAGATTTTTGTTCGCTTGAAGTTATATTTTTACCTTTGATCATCATTCACTTCATATATATAAAGATGTTTATAGAATTATTCATTGTTCTAGCTATTTTTCTTAATAGATTTTTGTTAAAAGAAAATTATACTTTTATTATGTGGTCGTCTTAAATACAAAAATATCATCTTATTCATTTCATTTGTAAAGTATTTTTAGCATCTTTTGTCACAACCCAAAACGATTCGTTAGTGGCACACATACTTAACCCCCTACGTGGGAGAGCCAATGAATTTAACCCCAACTTACAAACTACAAGTATAATGCGGAAGCTCAAAACCTTACTAAATATCTTTTCCAAAAATCTGAAAGTCATCACAACAAGAACATCTAATCTCCAATTACTAAGTCTAAGAGTATCAAAGACATCAAAATAAATGAAATAAAGTAATTCGTGTCCGAAAACTAAGGACATCAGGTAATGACTGAGAGAATCCAACTCAAACTCGAATGAATAGCTCACCCTTGAACCTGATATGCCAAGACTTGATAGAGCTGAGGGCGATTCAAATTCGTCGGTACACTTGTTGCACTCCATATAAGGAAAACAAAGAAAAATACAAGTAAGGCTCAGTACGAGGCAACATGTACTGAGTAAGTATCATCAGTCAACCCAAAATAGTAACTAATATACAGAGAATATAGTATAAAATCAACTATAGTACTTAATAGGTGAGAAGCAACAAACAATATGAACAAGTGACAACTGAAGCAAGTACGTAATCAATCACTATATCAAGCACACACGAGGACTCATGCCTCCACACCACGCTCGTTGGGAAATGGGTTTTTTGAGATTGAGTACATTAAATTAATTTAATATCATCTTCCTTTAATGTTAATGTGTCGGAACGTAAGACTCCGATCCAATTACACCGTGTTGGAATGTGACACTCCGATCCAAGAAAATTGTGTCGGAACGTGACACTCCGATTTAAGATTACTGTGTCGAAAAGTGACACTCCGATCCAAGAATATCGTGTCGGAACATGACACTCCGATCCAAGAATACCGTTAATTTATCCTTTATTATCACCACTTTCAATTCATTGTTATATTATTTCATCAAGCCTTCTTTATTCAAGGCATCACTTCGATAAAGAGGGTTCAACGGTCTCAGAATTTCAGATCAATCACAAACCACACCACCAAGTCACACAATAAAACAGTCAAGTACATTGAGCACTTCAAAATATCATTCAATGCATATCAATCACTATTAAGAGTTTACTTTCAAATAGCATAAACCATAACCTACCTCCACCGAAGAACCGAAGTCAAGCAAGCTACGTCATCAATATTTTTTCTTTCCTCAATGACTTCGAACCTTCCCAATCTGTCAAATATATGTCCATAGTTTGTAAGTTAACGAGTCTATAGACACTCATGTTACTATATATCTAGCCTAGATTCAAATATTCACCCAATTTCATAATTAATTTTCCTAAAATTTAAGCGTAAGGGTAAACCTTAATTCCTCAAACTAACATAATTTAAATGGTATTCAACTAATATAATATATTGAATATATAATTACTTATCTCAATATATCAATACCTAAATTATAATATCATAACTGAAAAACAAATACAATTAATTATTAAGAATTGAAGCCAACTAGTTATTAAACTAGTGGTGACAATTAATCCTAAACTAAAAGTACAACCCTTACTCTAAGTCAAATCCATGACCACAACTTGTCATGATTCATTGGATCACCAATTATCGTAATGAACTCATCCTTATAACCAACCATTTATATCCTCCACAATCTATAGTTATCCACTAACATAATTAACTATGTCTTTAAGAATTAATAACCTAATAACATAAAAAAATATTAAATTGTTTCTCTCCAATCCACTGACTAACGAAAATTACAGCAACATATGGGATTTCAACCTTAATAATTTTAACTTCTTATCTAATTCAATTAATATAGTAATAATAACAATATTATATAATTAAAAGAAGCAAATCACAATAGCCTCTAAAGACCAAATAACATTCCCTCAATATTATATTATTATGATTATGATTACTATCCCTACCAATTATCACACAAACAATAACATAACGATTTAATCCACCTAACTCAATAAACATATGATGCCCAGGAACCAATTTCTAGTTAACCCTTTTTGGACTAAAATATTAATTTTATATTGTGATCCATCAGATAAACAACAAATGTAGTATTGAAAGCTGAAAAACTTTTCTCACCTAAAGTGCTTATTGAATTTGTTTTTGACCATCGTGCGACTCTTTTGTTTTTTTTTTCCTTTCTTCCGTAGATTATTTACTAACCTAATTATTATATGGCTAATTATAAAAATAGTAAAAGTGACTAACTACTAATTATAATATTATTTTTTTAATCACAAACAAAAATAATTATTTAAACTGCCCCCTTAATTTTATAATTGTAGTTACGAATAGTTCAAAATATCCATTTAAAATCTTGTAAGAGTCTTTTATGAAATTAAAAGCTCTAGTACTCAAAACGATCAAATGGGTCATTATATTTTCTTTATTTCAATCTAATATATATTATTAATTTTATCACACTTATTTATTTTCAAGTATATTAATTAGAGTCAAAATAAAGGTAAAAATAATTCATTCATAATGTATTTTTATATTAAAGTAGAAATTTTTTATAAGCATAATGAATAGAAAAAATTAAATATTAAGAATTAAATTAAATTAATAGTAAAATAGAGTAATGAACAGATATTATAAAATGACTCACATAAAATTGAAGTAATAATAAAATAAATAAATAGTAATAATAATACCTAAAGATGTCTCTAAAACTATTTGATTTTCTTGTTATAATTCTTGGTATATTTTTGTTAGCGTAAAAATTACATTTTTATTATTTATCATTATTCACTTTATATAGAAAGTTATTTCTAGAATTATTTACTATTTTTCTTAATACAATTTTGTTAGTTAGAAATTACATTTTTACATATATATATATATATATATATATTCTTTATGGTTTATAACATTTAAAAGAATTTTCAGTCAATTAGCATTTAGTTCATATATAAGCTATAGTAGTAAATCAATTTTTAAATTAATAATGAACTTATAAAATGGATAATCACACCGCACGGTCAAATTCACTAGTCTAGAAATATGTTCCATGTGGTAAGAAAGTGTGACATGTGTTAGATACGTGAAGAGTTTCTTTTTCTTTTTTTTTTTAATTTTCTAGTGTGGCTTGGGAAAGGATGTTTTCATGGGTTTGTACAATATATTTTTAATAGAATGTGTGGGGTTGAGTTGACGTGCATATTTAGAGTTGGAGGAAGATTCTGATTTGTCTGACGTGGAGAAATGGGGCCACGTAATTTAAATTTGTGTGGAGTGTGGGAACCAAAATTCAAATCACAAAATTCATGCGTAGCTTCGATTCCTTAAAAGAAAAGTTTTTGTTTACTGGATTTGGAAATCAAAGTCCATATTTCTTAGTATTTGTTTAGTTATATAAAAAGCGTGAATCCTAAGATGCTGATATGGAATGAATGAAAAACGATAAGCACACACCTCTAGCTTAATATATTGTATACTTTTGTTTTGATGGGCTGGAATTTGCAATTGCATAAACGTCAAAACTAATCTTCTAACTAATTTATATGTCTGCAATTTTCTGGTAAAGGGAAAGGTAAACCTAAAATTTGCAACATAGAGACAAGAAATCTCAATAAAATTAGTGGTATAAGATAAAATTTAAATGAAAATCTTAATTATATAGAGAGAGAATATAAATAAAGTCATCTTTGTTGACATACTTGTTTTCATTACATTATTCTTATATGACATAAAACTTTTAGTTAGCCTCACATACTAATATATATCTAAGAATTAATTCTAGTTAATTAGATGTCAGTTATGTGTTTACAATATATTACCTAGGATAGTATTGTAAAACTTTATTTATTAATACGAAGATTTAAGTTATTTAATTCGAAGTTTTAAAATATTTTTGGTAAAATATAGATAGTTTTTCTTTTTTTCTTTTTTTTTTAACATAAAATTTAAACTTAAATGAAAATAAAATCATAAAAATTACCATTAAAATCTTTCAAGCCTCAATATTTTAGGTGTCTAAAACAAATAATTACGATTAGACGACATTGGTTATGATGTTCTCTTCCTTTGCAGCCATATAAGTTGTTGCTAATACAGATAATTAGTTAATTGTCACTGAATTTAATGTTTCAAATAATTTTAGCGATAATTATAAAAAAGAACGATAAGATTTAACCATTACCGCTAAAAGGTTTCAATTTTGGTGGCATTTATTTAGCAATAATATTTATATAGCGACAATAACAGCTACCACTAAAAATCTAGAATTTGCATCTAACATTTCTAGATGCAAGTTGTCATTTATGTTTAACTTTACAGTACTAGTATTACGACATATTTGACATCACAAGTTTCAAAAGTCTTATAATCAAACAAATATTATAAAATTGTATATTTGAACATTTCAGTCCAATAGTACTATAAAAACACAACTCTGTTTACCAATGCAACACATAGTCCTCAAAGTAGAATAAAAACTATCAACGTTTACTATCAAAACTAGAATCTAAAACAAATTGTCTAATACTCTTAAAACTAAACGTCAATGATAAATTTTAATGGGATAATGTTTTCAAAAAACCTGCTAACATGTCTTGCCTCAAAATGATAGGGGTACACCAAATATGTTGTCTTTCACGCTTTATATAAACACAGATTATATAAAATACAATGTATTAATTTATGTTTATATAAAGAAAGAGAGTGATATTTAATATACAAACGTTTTATTTCGATTCAATTATATAAAAATTTAAATTTTATTAAAGATATACAAACATATAAAATTAAATAGATAGGCTGTCAACGATTTATACAAACGAGAAACTGACAACAATTTATACTAATGGTTTGCCAGCGAAATTATACCAATCTGAAGAGGAGCCAGCGAATTATACAATTATATATATATATATATATATATATATATATATATATATATCAAAATAACCAAAGGCTAGATAAATCAAACTTGGTTAAAGACTCCAAAATGTATTTTATGTATAGAAGTTGTATGTTTAATTCGAATTCTATACCATATAAATATGTTTGGACTTTGGACTTAATTTGTAAATATTTTGTAAGCATAGCTACTTTTTGCAAACTGAGAATCTAGAAATATGTTCCATGTGATCTAAAAAGCTTTTGAAAAATAAAATTTTTAGAGTAGTCTAGAAATTTATAGTACCATCTACACTCAAATCTTTCCCCGGTATAAAGTTGATACTGTAGTAGTACTTTAATTTGACAAAAATCATAAGCAAAAAAAATGTGCACATTAGAGAAATTGGGAAATTTATTCATTCTAACACTCACCGGGGACGATGAACACAGGCTAAATCTCTCTCTTATCGACTCAATTAAATCTGCTCTCGATCGCGTAACGGCTGAATCAACCGGCAGCTCCGCTCTAATTACTACAGCTCAGGGCAAATTCTTCTCTAATGGCGTTGATCTGACTTGGGCATTGTCCGATCCATCGCACTATCCGTTGATAAACTCCAAGCTCAAATCCCTCATTTTTGAATTTTTCAACCTTCCTATGCCAACAATCGCGGCTGTAACAGGTCATGCTTCGGCTGCCGGATTCGTACTGGCGATGAGCCATGATTATATCCTCATGCGAAAGGATCGTGGATATCTCTACATGAATGAAATTGATATCGGATTAAAAATTCCTAATTGGTTCGTGACTTTGGTGAAGAACAAAGTGAAGTCGCCTGTAGCTTGGCGTGATGTGGTTATGAGAGGTACTAAATTGACAGCTGACATGGCAATCGAGCAGGGTATCATCGTCTCCGCGCACCACGGTGCAGCGGAGACGATGAAGGAGGCTATAAAGCTTGGGGAGGAGTTGATAGAGAGGAAATGGGATGGTGAAGTTTACTCTCACAGCAGAAGGGTTGTGTTTTCTGATGTTTTGGTTGCGCTACCTAGTAAAATGGTATCTAGATTGTAATTTAGGGACTTAATTTGGTACAAAAATAAATAAATAAAATAGGAGTAAGTTTGTAACATAAATCTCTTTATAATCCATTAATATTTATGAATTATGGGCCAACAATAAAAATAAAATTCGTGTATAGTGAATTTACGATCCATTATCTCGACATCACTTGTGACAATGAGTATTTGTGGAGCTCGACGCAGAAAAAGCATTGGATTTAGCTAGGAAACTACTCCAATTAACGCCACCGTCAAGAGTGTATGTGGATTTTTCGAGAAATAGTAAAAAACGAAGATTATAATAATGTTAGATTCGAAAAAATTAGCACTACAAGAGAATTATAATTTTTTTTATAACTCCTCTATTAGCTTAGCAATAGAATTGAATACTTAATTATGTATAGCTCGATAGAAATTTACCTATCAAATATTTATATATCGATCAAATTAATGTATACATTAAACATTTGTTTCAATTTACACAACTATTAATAACTAATGATTATCTCTACTCAGAGGAGAATAGTCTATGATATTAGTCAACATTCAACCACCCTATAACGTATGAGACTGATCCTCTATTAATTAGAGATATCTCAGGTTCCAGCCTGGATATAGAAAAAAATTCTTGATCAAAAACGTTTTTTTTAATAGAGCTTTTTGTGGCACAAATTCAAAATTCAAATAGAGTCTTATGCGCGAATCTAAAATAATGAGGCTCTAATACAGATACTAAACATTGAATAAAAAAAAATTAGTCAACATTTAGGCAGCTGTCATTGGGGAAATTTGCATATAAAAAAAAGTATATACTACTAATTGGGCTAAGTTCATAGGAAAAATGTGCACGTTACAGAAACAGGGGAATTTATTCATTCTTACACTCACCGGCGACGATGAGCACAGGCTAAATCCTTCTCTTATTGATTCAATCAGTTCCGCTCTCGAACGGATAACGGCAGAAGCAACAGGCAGCTCCGTTTTAATCACTACGGCTCAGGGCAAATTCTTCTCTAATGGCTACGATCTCGATTTGGCTTCGTCCGATCCATCCAGCTTAGAGTTAATGGATTCCAAGCTCAAATTGCTCATTTCTGAATTTTTCAACCTTCCTATGCCTACGATCGCGGCTGTTACCGGCCATGCTTCGGCGGCCGGATTCATATTGGCGATGAGCCATGATTACATCCTGATGCGAAAGGATCGTGGATTTCTGTACATGAGTGAAATTGATATCGGATTGAAAATTCCGAATTGGTTCGTGACTTTGGTGAAGAACAAAGTGAAGTCGCCTGTAGCTTGGCGTGATGTGGTTATGAGAGGTACTAAATTGACTGCTGACATGGCAATCGAGCAGGGTATCGTCGACTCCGCGCACCACGGTTCAGCGGAGACGATGAAGGAGGCTATAAAGCTTGGGGAGGTGTTAATGGCGAGGAAATGGGATGGGAAAGTTTACGCACATAATAGGAAGGTTGTGTTTTCAGATGTATTGGTTGTGCTAAACAATGAGATTGTATCTAGATTGTAAACAAGTAAGGTGGAATACATTAAAAATAAAAATCGAGTCGATAACTTTATTGTTCTCTTTGTTATTTTCATTGTCAATATTTTACTATTGATTTGCATGAACATACAATAAAAAGGCGTTGAATGGCTTGATCAACTTCACCCAAACACTTCGGATGGTTTTTGAGTTGAATCTATTTGAATTCTTTAAATCGATAAGTAACTCTCTCGATTAACCCAAATTTCATAGGCAGGGATAAAATTACATATTTATGGGTTAAATTTGACAGCGAGTTTCCAGGTCAAAATTTCAATCAACATATTGAACTTTTAGAACAGACATATATATATACTAAATACAAGTGTGGGTTTAAGTTTTGCATCAACCTGTGTGGTTAAATGCATTTTGTATTTGTCTAAGGGTATTTTTTACTTTACATAAGATTACATTGCAATGTGTCATTTAACTAAAAATTGTGCAGCACCGCACAGATCACGATAAAGTATCTGAAAATTTCTTATTTCTCTCTGTGATAGAAGTTGTGCAAATTTTCATCTTTTTTCTGCCTCTATTTGGTTGCATTCCTCTTTGTTATTCAATTCTGATAAATTAATTTTCTCTATTTGTTTGCAATTCATATTTTTCTTGACAGAAAGAAGAATTTCCCTTGTTCTTTCTTCCTTCAATTTTCAAGAGGTTGGTAATGAGACTTTAATGGCGGTTCTCTATTGAGCTATTATTTCTATCAACGTTCAATCTCCTCTGTCTCTCTTTAGATCGAGTTGTCTTAGACTAAGTTCCAATTTCGATATACTCCTCTTCGGATAGTCTATGTGTTAATTTTTACAATGTATTGTTTTAGTTCTATTTCTTTTTCCTTTTATTTATGATTTTTGTTGTTTCTGATTCTTTATGTAATTATGTATCCATCTTCATTAGTGTGTAGAACAGTAGAATTTCATGAGAATTATTATTTTAATTTTGAGTTGATGAAACAAAGTACTTTGCATGTAAAGGATCTTCTCTCTTTAGGTCAATTGGTATTCTAAAAAATCCTTGCATTTCTTGTGAATCTTTTCAATCATATATTGTATATCACTACAATTAGCCAATTTTTATTCCTCTAGCATATAGATTTAGGCATTTTCATTGAATCCAAGTAAGGAAGTCTCGCCAAATTGCATTTGTGAAATAGCAGTTTCATTCTGAACTTGAAAAAAGGAGCAACTCCCATCAGCAATAAAACATCATTTGAAAAGCAAGTCTTTGATTCTTAGCTTTCCACGGAGAGCCATCGACAATATAAATGTATGCTTAGACTCAACAATATTGGTCATTGGTCATGTTATTTGTGGGTTTGAGAAGATGAATGCTTTGGCTTTGAAAGGAAGAAACGTTACTTGGATAAGTATGTACAAGAACATATATGTAGCATATATGTTAATTGAGGGATTCGATAGTTGAATAAGTATCCAACATGATTGATATGTTACTTAAGAAAGTTCAATAAGTAATCAACATGACAGAGGATACTGAAGGTAGAGTGATTCATATGGACCTCGTCTTCTAATTTCGAGGTACATATTTAGTTTGAATTTGATATAACAATCTATTTCATGAATTTATATAAAATTAAGAGTATGTCTTTTATATCGTAGTCTGATCTTTAAGTTAAATTTTGATGTAAAATCATAAGATTTTTAATTTAACACAGTAGCTGGAAATCTGAATCAGCATTAGCAAAATTTATTTCGTACTTCCTGCTATTTTTACTACACTTAGACCCACTCAAGCTGCTATTTTTGGGATGCTGCTATCATGTTTCTTGATGCTATGATATTCAGTTAGTTCAATTGGTTTCAAATCAAAATTTCTGTGTGTTATAAATTATAGGCTAGCACTAGAAAGATTACAGTCTGATTTTCTATGCGTCGTTATAGGCTGGCACCAGAAAGATTACAGTCTGATTTTCTATGTGTCGCTCCTCACTTCATAATCTATCTCATTTATCTTTTTTTATTTTATTTTCCAGCGACACTGTCTATTTCACATCTAAAGGAGAAATGATCCTCAAAAATACTTTTCCCCTCCTCCTGATACAATAAAGTTACATATTGTAAAAGTTGATAATTGCGAGCAACATGCTACACTGCGAAAAGATTGACTCAGATGTCATTTTGTGAGATTAAGTTTCTTTATCATTGTTCGAATTAATTCTAAAGTAATTGTGTCAAAAAGTTAAACGTCTGAGGTATTTTTGTTAAGGAGATTTAAGTGGAATTTGATGATATTCTTTTTGTTCACAAGATGCGTCTTAAAAGGCATTTTTGTTATACTTGAAAATTAGGTATTTGAGGATTACACTGTTAGCACTTTAGATTATATCAATAGGCCCTACATTCAGTAATTTTCAAGTTTGTTTTTCTTTTACAAAATTCGAGGTGACTTAATTGATGGTTTATATATATGCGTGTGATGCCACCTAAATAACAAGACTGGGCTACAAGGATTACGTAATTTTATTTTTTCTAAAAGCGAAAAAATTATACATGTTAAGATTTATTGTATTCACTCTTTATTGTGATGACATTTTCTTTTTGTAAAATATTGACACTGAAGTTGCATTGCACTTGCAGATGCTTGCCAAAAATATCCCTGCTACTAAAGTAATTTTGTATGACAAGTTTCTTATTCATTGTTAGAATGTAATCTTCTCCAGGTTAAAGATATTGCTTCCTTGAGAGATGTATAATTTATAACGTGCAAGTATCAAAAGGTGGTTACAGTATCAAAGTTGTGATGTAGACATTCGGTCGTTCTGTCTTTGTTTGACAGGAAAAATCGAATAAGCATGGGACCTATACTAGCAGCGCATCAGCGATAGGTGGCTTATGCGCAAAACTGATGAGTTTCAGCTATCACACTTTTTTAAGCTATTGTATCTTATTGGCATGTTTAGTAATGAAAATATGTAGACCTTTTTGTTTGAGATATGGTTCTCTGTAGATGATTGGTTCCATTAGTTAATGAAAATATTCTTCGTTCTGATGTAATTGTGATGCTAACAAGGTATAAAGACTATGCTACAAAGCTTGAAAGATGTTGTCGGTTGGGCCTGGTATGTACTTTCTTGAAATATTCTTATTTGATGTGTTTATCTTTTCTGGAACACTTTATCTGATTTGATGCTTCTTAAGCCAATCTTATCACCTAGAATACAATTATATTGAAGTTAAAAAATCATATCAACTGTTCATTTAGCCCACCCAAATTCATCAAATATTAGCCCAACATGAAATTGTTTGGTCCGTTTTCATGAATTATTAACTTTTTAGTTGGGCCAACTCTCTTATTAATCCCTTTTAGAGCTCCCTCCAATTTTAACAGCTTCATAAGTTTCATCTCTCATTTTTTTGGCCCTCTCCTTAAGCAAATAATTACTCATTGTCTCATTAATTCTCCGATCTAACTCTATCGGGTGGGGCACTGAGTTTGCACATTCACAAACTCGGGCGATATCTTCATATTGTCTGCCAACAACCACGTGTTAGTGAATTGGTCGGTCTCCACTGGCCATACCAAAATTAGTACTCCCGCCACTATCGCCTCCAACACAGAATTCCATCTACAGTGACTCAGAAACCCACCAACGGCTCGATGTCTTACTAGACCTCTCCCTAAAACTCTCTCCTCAAACCCTTGTGGCACTAATCCAAACCCTTGTTTCTCTTGTTGGGACAAAATCAATTGTTTAGCTACTAAAATGACCTTCACTCTACTTTTCTCAAGCCCAATAGTTAAGGCCTCCATTTGGGCCTTTGTTATTAACTTTTGACTCCCAAAAGCTACATAAAGAACAGACTCATTCATCAAGAGAAAAATTACATAAATTAATACATTTTAATAAATAATTACTGATTTTAGCAATATTTTTAATTTATTATCATTTATAACAATACTATATTAAATTTGTAATATGAATTAAAAGTGAATTACGTATGCAATATATATGATTTATAATTATTTTTTGAAATATTTTTTTTATGTTTGTTTGGTAAAAAAATTGACATATTGTATTATAAGTGTGTTAAAATCTGTGATAAATATATTATCCATCGTTAAAACTTGTATTATATGTGAATAATAAATTGTTCTTTGTAATATGTATTAAACTTGTATTATAAATGAATTAAAAGTGATCATGTGAAAAAAAATGTTACTGCTATAAATGGTAAATATATTTTTATCATAGTATATTTATGTAAGTTTCCCTTCATCAAGCCAAGTGAAAACTCTCATTTGCCTCATCATCCACATTGGACTTCTCAATTCTACCCGGCCCACCAACTAAATTTACCGGCCCAATTGAATATACACGCTCATGGCCCATTTCCTCTTCAAAAAGCCCAAATAATCATGAACACCGTATTTACTTAGAGTAACTTTTTTCAATATTTTTTATGAACACCGTATAATTTAATTCCATCCTAAAAATATAATTTAGAATCTATTACCTAAAAATATAATTTAGAATTTATTACAGCCGCAGAAACAAAAAGAAAATTTTCTTGAAATTATTTTTCTTTTTTTACATGTTTCTAAATATAACATACCAAATAAATTATACGAAATCAACTATAATTAAAGTACTAAAAACATAGATAGTGAACTATAAGTTGAAATATAATTTATTGGGTTCAACGATAATAATATTTGACTCAAAATATTTAAACAAAAAAAGATTATTTATAAATCTAATGAGGTATGCGCGAAGCGCGGATATATTTACCAGTTAAATATATTTCAAAAACCACATAAAGTTCCTATATCAAACACACAAATCTCTAAATTCTCACTCTTCCCAGCTTGGATTAGAAGTATTTTTTCGCAAAATAATAGTTTCGTTTTTAAATTATTGTCACCTTATAAAAAATATTATTTGATTAACTAAATTTATATATACCTCTGATCTGCAACATGACATAATAAGTGATCTCAAACTCTTGTAGAAGCATGTGTTCTTAGTAAAAAGTCGAGAGAAGTGTTCAATGTAATTGACTCATATTGTAAAATCGAAGAATATTAATTAAGTTCAAATAATCTAGTAAAAAGGTGTTTTTAAGACTAGCAATAATTTAAAAATAAAACTCTCAATTATTAATTTATAACAAATTCCATAGATCGGATATATTACATATTTATGGATCAAATTTGACTATCACGATTTATGAGTTTGTACGAACTAAAGAGATATATAATTTTGATATCAAGCAATACTAATTAAATAAAAATTTCTTCATTATGATATCCACTTTAACATTTGCAATGTTAATTCCGATATTATTTCCGTTAAGTATGATCTTAGTTTTTGAGGTGTTGATGTATAATATTTTGTTTCAATTTCAACTTTTTTATTTGATTCTCAATATTATTTAAGTGTATCATGTATAACTCATGCACATAAAAATATTTCATTATGTTAATCTTTTGTTTTATTCTTATAAAGAAAAAATAACATTTTTGCAGAAAATGCATTTATTAAATTATAAATAATATACTGAACATTTATATGATACATTGAGTTTTTTTCTCTCAAAGAGAATAATAAATAGGATAAACTATCTTATTAGATATATATCATTACTATATATACTTATATTATTTTTACTTTCAAACAATGCATATATTATCACTTTTAGTATTTTATATCATAATTAATATATTATTTGAAGATACAATTAGATATTCACATTCCTTAAAACTATGATTGATTAATTATATGCTTAATTAACTCTTTCACTTCAAATTAACCACTATTTCTTAATTCTTCCTCCCATATTTATCAAGATCCACTATTTCAATGTACAATTTCATTCCAACAATAACATTCTACTCTCTTCTTCTCAAGATATAAATTCTGATCAACGCAAATATTATTCTATATATCAAATCAAAGTAACTGTTACAGACAAAACTTTCAATTCAGAGTGGATCTTGATTGTTTGTCTCTGGAAGAAAGGAATTTTAGATTTGATTATGTTATGCCACAACGCAAAAGGATCAAAGAGAGTATTGTAGAGAGTTTTTGTTTGCTAGTGTTTTCCTAAGGCTTTCTTTGATTACTGTGTCATGGATGTGGCAAATCCAATATTGCTTTGATATATTCCTTGAAATATGTGTATCTATAAGTAGTACTCTTAATTAAGATTCGAGTTGTACTTCTAGTAATGGGGTATATGAACATGTATATGTATCCACCATTAAATTTTGTATACATGATTTTTAACAACAAGATGTTATTAATGATATGACAGATTCTCTACAATCCTGATTTGTCCTAAATTCATGTGTTTCAGTTGTATTTCATATTTAGATCCACATAATTAAATGTATATGCTTATTATGTATTCAAGATACATATTTTTTGATATAATGTATGAATTTAGATACACATAATTAGATGTATATGCTTACTATGTATTCGAGATACATGTTTTTTGCTATAACATATGAGCTGATACCTGATACATCAAATCAATACTAGATACACATAAAAGTTACATTAAATTAATATTAGACATATATAAATAGATAAATAAAATTACTACTAGATACGTATAACAAATACATAAAATTAATATTAGATATATATAAACAGATACATAAAATTAATACTAGATGCGTATAACAAATACATGAAATTAATGCTAGATAAATTTATGATACATATGAATATACTTGCATGATACTCATATATCTAAATGTTTAGTTTGTTAGATACATCATAATAGATATATCAAATTATTGAATTTATTACCCTAAGAGTAATAATTTAAAAATTAACCAAATTACATTGTCAAGATATACATGCTTTTATCTTAAATTAATAATATTAATGAAATAACTATTTCAAAGAATAATAAAATTAAATTAATTATCTATATATTTTGAAAATCCTCAATTACTCCTTTAATTAAGGAAATCAATTACATCCAATTAATTTAAATAAATAAATTTTGTATCTCAATTTTAAAATTATTTTATGAATTTAGTCATCTATGCTAAACATGAAGTATAATAGAGGAAGTAATATGTGAAACTCTTAAAAGTTTTAGTAATTAATACTTAAATTAGTGTATTTCACGTGATTTACCCCGATAAATAATAAATAAACTAATTACTCTGGATAAAATATTTATTCCCTGGCAGAGGTCGTTGACATTATTGCTGCTTTAAAAAGCAATAGCATAAAAATAAGCCCCACACTCATAAAGTAAAGGGACAATGAAACTAAATAGCATCTTGACTATTTTTTGTATGGCGTAAGAAAAAAAAAACTAAATTAATTATGTCCATTAATTAAATCTATAAATCAAATTAATAATAAAGTTTGGTTTCTTTAATTTCAAACATACACATCTCTAAATTCTCACTCTTTCTTGTTTGAATTAGAAGTATTTTTGCATAAATTATTAGTTTCGTTCTTAAATTATTGATAACTTTTTTAAAAATTATTTAATTAACTAAACTCAGATATACATCCAATTTGTCACATGACATAACAGGTAATTTCAAGTTCTCGTAGAAACATTTAACTTTTAATAAAAGTTTAAATACTCATATGAAAAAAAAAATTGAAACTATCAACTATTAATTCATAATAAATTTAAGAATACTTGCACATGACATACTAGCTTTTTAGCGAATAAAGATAAATATTAAAAGATCAGCATCCACTCATATCACATGTACATTTAATAGCCCAAACCCCATAAAGTTCCATAATAATAAATTACTACAATATACTTTATAAAAAATATAAGCTATTATCAAGAAAATTTCATTAAATTGTGCAACACTAAACTAAACGAGTCATCTCTTATTTGTCCTTTCTTTAACAATTGCACCTACCAATAAATTTCCTCCATTTTCCACCATATAAATAAACATCACTAAATTATCCAAACTAACATATCTCTAAGTTCATTCAAAATTCAAACTCACTCAACTTGTTGTGAGAAAAATAAAAAATGTCACAAAATGGTGTTCATATCTTAATTTTTCCATTTCCAGCACAAGGTCACATACTTCCCCTTCTTGATTTTACCCATCAACTTCTTCTTCATGGCTTTAAAATTACTATTTTAGTGACACCTAAAAATGTTCCGATTCTTGATCCTCTTATTTCTACACACCCATCGGTTGAAATTCTTGTTTTTCCGTTTCCGGGCCACCCATCTCTTCCTTCCGGAGTTGAAAACATTAAAGATGTTGGAAACTCCGGCAACACCCCGATTATTGGTGGGCTTAGAAAGCTTCGTGGCCCAATAGTAGAGTGGTTTAAGGCCCAATCAAATCCTCCGGTGGCGATTATTTATGATTTCTTCTTGGGCTGGACTTTAGATTTGGCCCAAGAAGTTGGTGTACTCGGAATTGTATTTTACAGTTCCGGGGCTTTATTGGTTTCTATTATTCTTGATATTTGGAAGAATTTTAAGGCTTATAAAGATTTGGGCTTTGTTGCGTTTAATGGGCTTCCTAAAAGCCCAAGATTTGTGAGGGAACATCTTCCTTCAGTGTTTCAAAGGTTTATAGAGGGTGATCCAGATTGGGAGATTGTTAGAAATGGACTTGTTGCAAATGGTAAGAGTTTTGGGTCAATTTTCAATACTTTTGAGGTTTTAGAAAGTGAGTATTTGGGCTTATTGAAGAAGGAAATGGGCCATAATCGTGTGTATTCAATTGGGCCAATAAATTTAGTTGGTGGGCCTGGTAGAATTGGGAAGTCTGATAATGTTGATGAAAATGAGAGAGTTTTTACTTGGCTTGATGAGTGTCCTAATGAGTCTGTTCTTTATGTAGCTTTTGGAAGCCAAAAGTTACTAACAAAGGCCCAAATGGAGGCCTTAACTATTGGGCTTGAGAAAAGTGGAGTGAGGTTCATTTTAGTAGCTAAACAATTGACAGCCCAACAAGAGGAACAAGGTTTTGGATCAGTGTCAAAAGGGTTTGAGGAGAGACTCTTAGGGAGAGGCCTAGTAATAAAGGGTTGGGCTCCACAAGTGGAGATATTGGGCCATCGAGCCGTTGGTGGATTTTTGAGTCACTGTGGATGGAATTCTGTGTTGGAAGCGATAGTGGCTGGAGTACTAATTTTGGGATGGCCCATGGAGGCCGACCAATTCATAAACATGTGGTTATTGGTGGAAAATATGAACACAGCGATCCGAGTTTATGAGGGCTCAGACTCAGTGCCTGACCCGATGGAGTTGAGTCGAAAAATTAGTGAGGCAATGAGTAATGATTTGCTTAAGGAGAGGGCCAAAAAAATGAGTAATGAAGCACTTGAAGCTGTCAAAATTGGAGGGAGCTCTAAAAGGGATTTAGATTCCATTGTAAGAGAGTTGGCCCAACTAAAAAGTTGAAAATTCATGCAAATGGGCCTAACTTTTTCAAGTTGGGCCTTGGTTGGGCCTAGATGAACTCTTGATAGGTATTCTTAAACTTAAATATAAATTTATGTAAAAATTATGTGATAATGTTTGGAAGAAAATGAGACAAGTTGACCTTGTTCATCTAATGTTCTATTTATTCTAAAATGTCTCATTATTTGTTACAAATAAATGTCGTTTCTTATAATGTATTATTTGTGTTTGGAATTCAATTTGTAGATTGCAATGTTGATCCATTAGAATTACATGTAATTCATAAGTGGAGTCTCGAAAGGGTGATGTCTATTCATATTTTTTCGACCTTCTGAAGATAGAAAATTGTTTTCAATAAATTCTTGACTTACACAAATTATATCAGCTCAAATATAAAGCAAATATAACAAACTTTTTTTCGATTTTATTGTCTTTTCTTAATGTAGCATTATTTAAACCCTTCATATTTGACATTCATATATAAATCATTTTATTAAGATTAATAGCATATTTGCATCTTTACTCAATCTCTTGTGATACATGATTTTTTAGTGACAAAACTATTGCAATATTTTTATGTATCGATATATAATATTCAACCTTTTGGAATCATATTCCTATAGTAACCTCCATCTTTTCTAATTTTGAGTGATAAACTTATAATTTTATTGTTACAACCTTATGACAAGTTTATTCCGTATATGAAGAAACTATACACTATATACTCTATTATTTAATTGAATTATGAATCTAATATTATACTATATTATCTTTCACAATTTTAACATATTTTTTATTACTCTTTTAAAAGATTTGAATGACAAATTAAATTTATTTAAGAACTTAAAAAGGTGTTTAAAAGAGAGTACATTAATGAAAGTATGTATGTGTTTTCATAGTGAAGTTGGGGTATCATAAAATTTTTAAGGTTGTGACCTTGAAAATGGATATATAAATATATATATATATATATATATATATATATATAATATTTCGTTATTAAAATATCATAATTGTTACAAATTTTATAATATTTGATTTTTGCCATTTGCACTTTTTGTAGAGAAGGCTATATTTTAATATTAAAAAATATTAGTAAAGTAAGGTTTAGGTTGCATTTATTTTTATTGAAATTAATTAATACTTTTAAATCTTAAAATACATATTTGGATAATAAGATTTTAGAAATCTAAATTTGAACGTTACATGTGAATTATTGAGATTTGTATTAAAATCTGCATATTATAAATAAGATTGATTTTTTAAAACATCTAATACACAAAAATTAATTTGTTTACTTCTAAAAATTAAATAATATAAAACTAATCAGATATTATGTATCTACAAAATATTTTTTAAAATATACATGAGTTGATGGTGGTAATGGTTACCTAAGCAATGATGGTTGTAGATGTCGACTGAGAATGACGTTGGCTAATAGATGGGTGTAGGTAGTAGCTAGGATTAGCTGTTCGTGGTTCAGTTTGGATCGGTTATTGTTTAAAATTAAAACTAAATTAATCTAGTCGTTTTTTAAATTTTTAAAATCAAGTCAAATTAAACGAAAAAAATAACTATCGGTTTGGTTTGGTTTTTCTGGTTTATTTTTGTCTGAAAGTAATAATTTTTTAGAACGTATATATCTTGATAGACACAAACATCAAGTACATGAACAATCTATAAAAAAGCTAATGTTAGTTCAATTAAGCAATGTTAAAGTTATCATTACACGAATAAATTGATTTATTAAGAGAAACTGTAACTATTTTTGTGAAGTACAGTAGGTAAAGACTAAAAAGTTTTTGATGGACTCGGATTTAAGATTGGTATACTTGGGCTAAAGTGTTGGGTTTGAGAAAATGATAAAGTTAAAGATTTAAGTTAATTAATATTAACAAAATATTTTTTCATTTATTTATGAATAATATATAAATAATTATAAAATTTATATATCTAATCTAACGGTTCGGTTTGGTTATTTTTGCGGTTGTTTTTCAGTAAAACCAAAACCAAACCAAATAGTATCGGTTTTCAAAATATAAAAACCAAACCAAACCAAAAAGTATCGATTTTCAAAATTTAAAAATCAAACTTAACCAAACTAAACCAAATATCGATTTTTTTAATCGATTTGATTCGAATTGCGATTTGATTTGATTGTTAACCATAACCGTGAACAACCCTAATTATACTAATTGATTTTGATAATGACAGTTATTTGTTATTATTTCATAAAATCACTTTTAAATTCAATCTCAATTTTTTTCAATAAGGAAAAATATTTTTTTAAAAAAAGATATCATTAATTGAGGGATTAAGATCAAATCAAACTCATGAGAATTGTGATTATTGTTGTTTAACACTAATAGACAATAAAAATAAAAGTTGATAGTGATAGATGGTATTGGTCACCCGTGATATGCTTTAATAATTGAAACACACTCCATTATTGGAATATAAAAAATAAAAAGAATAGAATAAAATAATAAAAAGTAGATATTCTACTACCAAGAAAATTCTTTAAATATTCGACATCTAAATCATTATAAAATATCAAACATTACACATATTTACTACCAAGAATATTTTTTGTTTTGCCAAATTATCTCAACAAATATGTCAAGTTCTAAAAATGGTGTACATATCTTAATTTTACCATATCCAGCACAAGGTCACATACTTGCCCTTCTTGATTTAACTCATCAACTTCTTCTCCATGGCTTTAAAATTACTGTTTTGGTGACACCTAAAAATGTCCCGATTCTCGATCCTCTTATTTCTACACACTCATCGGTTGAAATTCTTGTTTTTCCGTTTCCGGGCCACCCATCTCTTCCTTCCGGAGTTGAAAACATTAAGGATGTTGGAAACTCCGGCAATGCCCCAATTATTGCTGGGCTTAGTAAGCTTCGCGGCCCAATAGTAGAATGGTTTAAGGCCCAATCAAATCCTCCCGTGGCGATTATTTATGATTTCTTTTTGGGCTGGACTTTAGATTTGGCCCAAGAAATTGGTGTACCCGGAATTGTATTTTATGGTGTTGGAGCTTTATTGATTTCTATATTTTTTGATGTTTGGAAGAATATTGAGGCTTATAAAGGTTTGGGCTTTGTTGAGTTTAATGGGCTTCCTAAAAGCCCAAGATTTGTAAAGGAACATCTTCCTTCAGTGTTTTTGAAGTTTAAAGAAGATGATCCAACTTGGGAGATTGTTAGAAATGGGTTCATTGCAAATGGCAAGAGTTGTGGGTCAATTTTCAATACTTTTGAGACTTTGGATAGTGAGTATTTGGGCTTTTTGAAGAAGCAAATGGGCCATGAACGTGTGTATTCGATTGGACCGATAAATTTAGTTGGTGGGCCGGGTAGAAATGGGAAGTGTGATGATAATGCAAATGAGAAAATTTTCACTTGGCTTAATGAGTGTCCTAATGAGTCTGTTCTTTATGTAGCTTTTGGAAGTCAAAAGTTATTAACAAAGGCCCAAATGGAGGCTTTAACTATTGGGCTTGAGAAAAGTGAAGTTAGGTTCATATTGGTAGCGAAACAATTGTCGGCCCAACAAGAGGAACAAGGTTTCGGATCGGTGCCACTAGGGTTTGAGGAGAGAGTATTAGGGAGAGGACTAGTAATAAAGGGTTGGGCCCCACAAGTGGAGATATTGGGCCATCGAGCCGTTGGTGGATTTTTGAGTCACTGTGGATGGAATTCAGTGATGGAAGCGATAGTGGCGGGAGTAATAATCTTAGGATGGCCCATGGAGGCCGACCAATTCATAAATACGTGGTTATTGGTGGACAATACGAAGACATCGTTCCGAGTTTGTGAGGGCTCAGACTCAGTGCCCGACCCGATAGAGCTGGGTCGGAAAATTAATGAGGCAATGAATAATGATTTGTTTAAGAAGAGGGCCAAAGAATTGAAAGATGAAGCTTATGAAGCTGTTAAAATTGGAGGGAGCTCTAAAAGAGATTTAGATGCCATTGTAACAGAGTTGGCCCAACTAAAAAGTTGAAAATTCATGCAAATGGGCCAAATAATTTTAAGTTGGGCCAACTTTTGATGAATTTGGTTGGGCCTAGATGAACTTTGATATGTATTCTTTCTTCAAACTTTAATATAAATATAAGGGAAAATTAGCAAACTAGTCACGATCCCTAACTTAATTAGTAAAAATATCTACACTTTAAAATAAGAGAAAAGGGTCTGATGTACCCCTCAACTTTGTCATTTAGAGCTGATATACCCCTTGTTATGAAAATGGCTCATATATACCCCTACTTGTAAACAAATGGCTCACATATACCCTTTTCCTCTAACGGAAATGAAAAAATAATAATTTTTAATCTAATTTTTTATTATTTTTTTCTAAAAAATATAATCTTATATGAGTAAATTTAATCCTTGTCAAACATATTTTTTTTGACTTTTTTTTGTTTCAATGACTAATTTATAATTATTATTTTGATAAATTTATTTATGTTTCACTAATATTCTTGTAAAACTTATTGTAGATGACCAAATTTTTTCTTCGAATACGAAATTAAATTAAAATACACACAAAAAAAATAGTTCAAAATTTTGTTTCTTTAAACTAAGGAATGAAAGAAAAAAATAAAATATGAATAAGAAACTCAAATAATTATAATAAAAGAAGTCAAAAAATAATTTATGTATGGAAAAAATTAAATATACCTTAAACTTTGATAGAAGAATTATATATACCCTAAATAATTTTTTTGTTAAAATTACAAGTAATAAATATAAATTTAAAACTAATCTTTTAACTTCCGTTAAATGAAGGGTATATGTGAGCCATTTTGTGACGGCAGGGGTATATGTGAGCCGTTTGTATAACGGTAAGGGCATATATGAGCCACTTTTATAACGAGGGGTATATAAGCTCTAAATGACAAAGTTGAGGGGTATATCAGACCCTTTTCCCTTAAAATAATTATTGAAAATGTCAAAATGTCAATACTATAGAAAGTAATTTGTATCCAAATTTATTTCTCAAAATAGTCCAACATTGAATCAAATTTTATATCTATTACCCATTTACACTTCTTCCTATGCTTTAATACCATTAAATTTAATTATCATCTTTCACTTTTCAATTTTTTTCTCTTCCATCAACTTATCAGTTTTCACCATCCTCATCATTCACTTTTCTCTTCTTCTTTTTTCTTTCATCAAAATTTCACTGTTATTCTTTCTCATTGTTGAAAAAAAACTAATTATTCAAGTTCATAACAATTTGTTCAGATCTATCAATTAATCAAGAAATCTCTCAATTGATAAATGTATTTTTGAAGTCATCATTTATTTTGCGAGATTTTATTTTCAAAATCACACATTATGTTGAATTTTTGGATTGTATGTATTGAGGATTTTCCATTTTTTTTTTAATTTTTATGTGAGTTTTTAACATACTCATCAAATATTTATGTATTTCAGATTTTTAGTATTTTAAATAAAAAAATTCGATCTTTTTTATGATTTGGTTTTATATTTCAGATTTAGTAAAATCTACATTAGCATTTAGGTATTGAGTTGTTTCGCAAAAATATTTGAAAGTATTTTGAATGTTCTGTAGTTTGTAGTCAAATTTGTTTTACAAAGTGATGATCCAAATACAAATCTGTAGTTTGATTATTTAAAATTGTGAATGAATACGAAATCAAAGATAAACTAGTTGGTATAAACATATAATGAGCAAAATGAAATACAAAATTATTTGACTGATGCAATTAGGATGAATACACATATAGAATACATAAATAAATTGTATTTTGGTTAGTTATAGTTGAGAATGAATACAAAATCAAAATATAAATACAAAACTTTATGGTATACATTAGGACGAATATGAAATCAAATCTAAATACAAACTTTATGGTATACATTAGGATGAATACAAAATCAAATCTAAATACAAATTATTTAGTATACAAAATGATATTGGAAATAAGCAAAATAAAATACATATGTAAGATATACCTATACCATGAATATACATGAGTATTGTATTCTGAATATCGAAAAAAATTCTTAAAGGAGATGCATAAACTTCATAACCTTAACATGATAGCCAAATAACTTCATAAAATTTAGATATTTTTAAAGATAAATTGTACTTTCATAACGTCAAAATGATGTCTTAGTAGAATAAACTGGTTCAAATATGATAATGTATGGTAAATAAACGTGTTTACAAACTAACAAAAAAATTAATAAAATTGAATATTGAATTTTTAGAACAATGGTGATAGACATGTTTTTTAGAACATGGTGAAAGAATAAGAAAGAGATGAAAGTTGGTGCATTTTGATAAATTGTCACTTAGTTCTGTTTTTTTGAATTTTTGTAACTGATAAAACTTTTAAGCAATTGTCTCTTTTTAATATTTCTCTCTCCCCTTAATTTCTCCTTTATATTTAACAGTTGTTTCTCTTTTGACATTTTTACTTAATATTAAAAATATTGACAATGAATCCTATTAAATGTCAAAATATTGACATTTTAAAAATTTTTCCTAAATGTTACTCATAAATGTATTGTAAATGAGTTATTATGATGATGTGTGGGAGAAAAATGAGACAAGTTGGCCTAGTCCATTTTATGTGATAAATATCATTTCTTTTGTGGATTGTAATTTTGACGTGACATATCTATATTATTTGAATCGAAGGTTTATTGAAAATGTATTTTTTTAATCAATACAAGGTAGTGTGACTAAAATTGTGGAGGGTGTAAGGAAATTTTTTTTTATAACACTTTAGGAATAAAATTCAACATACGCTATTAATAGATTCCAAGTGAAAGTGCAAAAGACGAAGAATAAAAGGTAGATAACTTCTTAAAGCAAGATAGTAATTTGTATTTCACACAACATTTCAAGCCAAAAAAAGTGAGAGAATAAAATTTAAGGCCACAACATGTACAAGACAAAAAATTTATCCTAGAATAATTGTCATTTTAAGAATTCAACACCAAAATTGATATTCTAAAAAGACATATATAAATATATATAACTTAACAAACTATATCTTGTATCAATTATTGTTTTAATAAATATAAAACGAATTAAAGCGATAACTAAAATGAGATAGAAGGCATAACAAGCTATTTAACCTTCTTATTACCAAACTAAATCCAAATTAGTGCAAGATTAAATAGAAGTTAGTTCATGAATTTCTCTAACAACTACTATTCACATGACACTAATAATAAGAAAAAAACTTTAAAATATCAAAATTTACAAGAAAAATTATATATTATTATTATTATTATTATTATTATTATTATTATTATTTAAAAAAACATTCACGAGCGCACTAACACCTAGGTCAAAAGGAAAAGAAAAAAAAAAGTCATGATTATAAATTTGTTCCCCTATATATTAACAAACTTAGGTCCACAATGTTATGAATGCTTGCTTTAAAATGGGGTCATTTTAGGGTTTTTTTTATTGACTTGTTAATTTTTGTAATTAAATTTAGAAATTTTTAATCAACAACTTCCTTAATTTTTGTGCTAAGTGGGATTTGTTTTTCGTAATATCTTATGAAAAATCCTTCTACTTCTTTTGACTTTTAACATTTCTCGAGAGAACTTTTAATTACTGCTCTAAACACATTTTACTTTTGGATAACCATGTGTTACACCTCATGATTATTACTTGGACATCACTTAATATCATTTACTCAAAATTAGACAACAAAGAGGCTAATTCATAGTCTTTGTTGAGGTTTACTTAGGGGTATCACAATTACTCTCGTCTTTCGTTTTCTTTTTAAAAGTTAATTAATATAAATTTAAATTAACATTTAAAAAATATATTTTTCTGTGGTATTAATATGAAAAGAATTACAACTTGTAGTACTTTATTTATATAATTGTAAAATATTTAAATTTAAAACTAAAATATCTAATAAATTTAATTCAATTTAGCTTTAAAGATAAGTCAATTTGACTCTCACATGTGAATAGAGGAATTCAACATTACTAATACTTCACCATGTGGCTTAGCCAATAACTTGTGATGAAAGATCGTAGTGACGAAGTCAAGCTTCTGTGTTTATGAATTATAATTTCTGAAAAGATAGTTTATGAAATTTTGATTAATCATTTGTACATATTAAGTAAATTTCAACTCAAATATTAAGTTTAAATTGAAACAATCGAGTAGCTGCACATACAAAATATTGACAAGCTAAAATTTTTTCGTTAATAATATTATTTATATATATCAAACATATTAATTATAAACATCCATATCGATATTTGTGATAATATTGCCAATGCCCCTAACTACAATTATAGCTTCGCCCTCACTAGTACCTAGTGAAATATTCAAAGATGTGTACCTACTCCTAGATTATTAAAAGAATTTATTAATAACCAAAAAAAAATCTACACACAAAAAAATAAATATACATAAAAGATTCTCAAAATCTAAATTTACCTCAAACTAATCCACTTACTTAAATTAATTTGATTTTGTCATTAAAGTACCTTTAATCCCATTTAATTAGTGTTATACTTTTCTTTTTTTTAATTGCCACACTTTTTTTAAAGCCATTCTCTTTTTAAAGACCACAACTCTCCTCCATAGTCCATTTCTCCATTCCTTCACCAAAAATAGCAAATTCCAAAAATCATCAAAAAAAAAATTATGTTCTTGATTATTTTTTTTATTTTGTAAAAAAAAAAATAAAAAATGGGTGGTGTATCATCAACAATTGCATCAAAATTAGCATTTTTTCCACCAGAAGCATCATATCAAGTTGATATAGATGAACAAACACAAAAATTGAAACTTTTAGGTGTGTCTCAAAGTGAAAAAGGTGAAGTTTCAATTGTACAAACCAAGAGGGGTCATTATATTTTTTCAGTTTTTGTTAGGAACAAAGGTGCAACAATGACACTTCTTTATTCACATGGAAATGCTGCTGATATAGGCCAAATGTTTCAATTTTTCATTGAACTAAGTGATCGATTACGCGTAAATGTCATGGGGTAAATTAATTGTTTAGCATGTTCATATGATTTTTTTTTGGTATTTTTTGGTATTTTCTTGATATTTTGATTGATTTTTGTAGATATGATTATGCTGGATATGGAAGGTCGAATGGAGAAGTAAGTGTTTTTGCCTTTTTTTAAAATTTTTTTTAGTGTATACATTTTATTTTATGAGCTGGAAAAGTCTTGAGCTTTACAACAAGACTTTGCTAATATTGTGTATTAAATATATGCTTTAATGAACTATAGTTTATATATGAATGGATTAAATGTTATTTGTTAGTATAAAGTTTGTTTAGTGGTAATCACGTTTATGTCATAAAGAAATGTGATCTAATCACTCCATTATTTCCACTTTTCATTAACTAATTCCGAATGAGGATTCATATAGTTGATCCTGACTTGATTGAGATCGAGTTGTATTATTGTTGTGGACCGGGGCGGAGCTAGGACACCGGAAGGGGTCGGATGAGTGAGGATTGATATAGTTGATCCCGACTTGTTTGACATCGACGTAGTTATTATGTTGTTGTTGTCGTGGACAAGGGCGGAGCTAAGATACCGGAAGGGGGTTCAGATAAGTGAGGGTTCATATAGTTGATCCTGACTTGTTTGAGATCGGTCGTAGTTATTGTTGTTGTGGACGGGGGGCGGAGCAAGGGTACTAGAAGGGGGTTCGGATAAGTGAGGGTTCATATAGTTGATCCCAACTTATTTGAGATCGAGTCATAGTTATTGCTGTTGTTGTCGTGGACAGGGGGCAGAGCTAGGGTACTATAAAGGGGTTCCGATAAGTGAGGGTTCATATATATGGTCAAAATTAGTTTTTTATGTACATATAGTAGATATTAAATCCCCTTAACTTCTTCGTATGTTATACTTCTTCATGTTTTGAATCCTCCTTGTGAAAATCTTTGTTTCGCCAATGTTCATGAATTCAGTTTCGAGACGGATGTAACTTATATACACTAATAGTGTAATTCTTTTATCTGTTGTAGTACAACATCTGCCTTATTTTACAGGTGACTAGTTCTACTGATTAGCGACAGTTACTCGTAGTTATCTTTTATGTGACAATACAGTACAACGATTCATGGATTCTCATTTCTGTTGTCGGGGTATAGAAGTTAAACTATGATCTAAGTTTTTTTTCTTTCTATATTGCTTTTGTGTAAACTAGCCAAGTGAGCAGAACACATATGCTGATATAGAAGCTGTTTACAAATGTCTAAAAGAGATTTATGAAGTGAAAGAAGAAGACATTATATTATATGGACAATCAATTGGAAGTGGTCCAACTCTTGAATTAGCAACAAAATTACCTCAAATTAGAGGTGTAATTCTGCAAAGTGCAATACTTTCCGGGCTTCGAGTTATGTATCGTATAAAGTATTCTCTCTGGCTTGATATTTACAAGGTTAGCACAAGTTTCAGTTCAATAGTTGATCAAGTTTCTTGATTTGCATGTTAACAGTAACAAGTTCTCTTTCGTTTTTTCTGTTTTCTGCAGAACATTGATAAAATCCCAAATGTTAGCTGTCCCGTTCTTGTGATTCATGTAAGTTCTTCGATCTCAAGTATTACTCGTTTTAGCTCTCAGATATTTGACATTTTAGAAAAACAAGTAGTAGTAGTTTAGTACTTTTTTTTCCCAACTGTACCTTCCGATAAACGCTTAGGGGGAGATATATAGGGTAATTTACACAAAAGCTATTATGATTAAGGTCTTTCTTAAAGGGCATACAGATTGAAGAGTATTCGATATGATCATTACTGTTGAGAGCCGAAAAAGGGGATCTTTTACATATAGTCCTGCATAATCTCGGATGTCTAGTCCATTACGAACCATTGTTTTCTTGATATATCACATTCATAGATTTACGATTCATGTGACGGTGTTGGTGTACAGGGTACAGAAGATGACATAGTTGATATTTCACATGGTAAAAAGCTTTGGGAGCTGAGTAAAATGAAGTATGAACCTTTATGGGTAAAAGGAGGAAATCATTGTGACTTACAAGTTTTTCCTCAGTTTTTTACTCATCTCAAGAAGTTCATAATTTCATTGGAAAGACAGTCAGATTATTGCCAAACTGTTGAGGAGAGTATAATTGACTTAGATTATACTCTTGATATTACGAACGAAATCAAGTGTAGACCAAGTATTGAAGAGATTGAGAAGTCGTCGAGAATCAGTACTGAACAAAAAGATCAGATCATTGCAATAAGGCCTAGCACAGACAGTAAATTGAAGCCAAGAATTAGTTTTGACAAGAGGGAAAAACCAAGAAAAAGTATGGATTACTTTGGGAAATCAAGAAGTAGCACTGATCAATCTGAGAGAGGGCGGAACAGCATTGACCGGTAAAGAATTTTTACACTATCAGTGTGTTCTTTAACATCTCGTTTCATGTTATAACTAGCTCATTTAACTTATTATGAACGATCACGTATAGTTATCCAACCTCTATCTCTCTGTTCTAACATGTTTCTAGCAATATACCTAGCTAATCTCACTTATTATGAACGATGAACTATAGATGGTATTTTAACATGTTATAACAATTTACCTTCCTTATTTTGCACGTTGTGATTGAGATTAACTAGTTATCTTTTAGATGATCTGATAGTGTAAAAGTTGTACGTGTTGTTGATACTTTTTAACTTATGGTCTCACAATATGATTAATAATGTCATCATGCTGTAGTTTGACTATTGATTTTGAACGATTGCAGATTTGGAGACATGATGAGATCAGTAGCAATGTGCAATATTGACTGTTTAAAACAGACACTAGCAGAGGAGGACTAATACAACTGAAGTCTTTAAAAATATTGTTACTAGTCATGTATGCAAAAGCAAATTTTTTAAAATCATGTATGGACCACATTGATATATTATATCACTACCTACATGTTTATGATTTGAATATGTTTTCTGGGGAGCCCCAGAGCAACGATAAAATTGTCTTCGTGTGACCTATAAGTCAGAGGTACGAGTCGTGAAAATAGTCTACATCACACCCTTGGGGTGCGGAATCCTGCTAATGCAAGATGCTTTGTGCACCGTACCGTGCTGCCCCTTTCTTTATTCAAATTTTTTAGTATTGGTCCCTACATATGCAGTCCATTCTTCAAGATTGCTAGTTCTTTTTGAAACATCCTTTATCATGCAAATGATTTATGGACCCCCATTACATGATTTTTGTTCTAAACTTTTATTTTTGAAGATTGGAAGATCTAAAAAATAATAAACAAAAGGAAGATAAAGTGATTAGAGAGCCAATAAATGAAGTTTTTAATTATACATAGAAGTAGAATATTGCTTTTATATACTCTAGAATTTGCTCTTTTAAAAGGGTCACAAAGATCATGATGATTTCATATGTGGTGTGACACCTTTCATGTCTATATTGACAAAAGAAAAAGCAATATTCCAACATCTTGTTCTATAACAAACATTTTGACTTATGGTTTTGATTTGATAGCTTGATTAGTATTTCCTAGGATAAGATGTAACCACCTGCATAATTATTGGTAGGAGTTAATGAGTAAGAAGTTAGTAACATGATGCTCTAAACTGAGTCGAAGGTTTATGGGAAACAATTTCTCTATTCCACAAAGGTCAGGATAAGGTTTTCGTATATTCTATACCACTTACGAGACTATACTAGGTATGATGTTGTTGTTGTTACTAGTGATCAATGAAATGAGTAGAGAACCATGAAGTTTCATGTTCATAATTCAGTGGATGCAAAAATTAGGCTATTTTCTTTTGAGCCTTGGATGATATACGTAAACTGAGCTAAAACACCCGTCAGTGGAAAGTAAAGTGGACTGTAACAATGCAGTCTAGGGTTTGAAAATAAAACATTTTTTTTCATAAATCAAATAGCAAAAAAGGCAACTTAATAAATTTTGAGTATATAACAGCACCATCATTTTTCAACTAGCCTGACCTAATCTTTGATTTATAAAAGTGGGATATAATCAATGTTTCACTCCTTTGTATACATAATTGGAAAGAGTATTTTCCTAAGTTAGCGTTTGATTATAGATTTTGAATTATATTTTGAAAGAAATTGATTTCCTTATATCAATGAACCTTTCTTTCTTCTTAAATTGAATTAACGATTAAAGCATCTAAATTGATGAATTATTTCATCCCTTGATTGTTATCACTTTCCTCGTATATCCATTTTAGCATATTATAGACTTTAAAAACTCTTTTACATAATTTTATATGATATTTTAAGCTTTTAGTGAAAGTTTGAAATCTTGTATCATATTATGGGGAAAATTACTAGAAAGGGCAAACATTTAGTATATTATGTAATACAACTATAGTTTCAATTATTTTTAATCTGTAGCTATAGTTTAGGGAAATTTTGCTTTTTTGGTTTTCAAATGGTATAACTTTAGAATTTGTATAATTCAGAATTTATATAATTAGATTTGTGATTGTATACATCCAGAATTTGTATATGCTTACCCTAGCTATTTTGTATATCATTTATAAGAAAATCATAATAAATTGTCCTGTTTGTGTATTGGCAAGCGAAATATACAAACAGGGTTATGAAAATTAAATCCTAAATATATAAATATAAAATTAGTATATACTTGAGATGTTTGTATATTCGCAAGTGAAATATACAAACGGGCAAGCGAAATATACAAACGAGAAAGCAACCAGTGACCACAACCTCATTTGTATATACTTACGATGTCTGTATATTCGCAAGCGAAATATACAAACCACAACTTTCATAACAATCAAAACTATAACTACGGAGTGCAATTATCGAAACTATAACTATAGAGCTTTATTATTTTTTAAAAATTATTTTTGCTATTTCTAGATTTTCCTCATTATTATAAGGGAAAATTTCATATATGGCAAACTTATTTGATTAAATAACATTATATGGGTATAGTTTACCTAATTACATTCTATGGGTATAGTTTAGTTATTTTAGGTATCTTTAATTTTGTATATAAGGTTTCTTTTGTTTTTTATTTATACAATTTTATTTTAAAAAAAGTGATTTGTAACTGAAACGTTAAATATGCTAACAATAAATGTAGATAATGCCATAATTTAAGTAAACGTCCCTTTTTTAAGGTAAACGTTCAAATTCAAATTTTTTTTTCAAAAAAATAAGAATTATACAACAATTGAAACAAAAGATAAACTTGTTTTTGCTGTTTATGAAACAGCAGTTCATCAATTTTTTTTATTTTTTCTTTGTAATCAAATTCAGGTAAGTGTTCATTGGATGAAAATTCATGTTTAATATTGCAATAATTATACAATGTTCTGTTGGATTTACAAATTTTGATTTATGTGCGTTCATTATTGTGGTGTCATAATTTATTTTTATTTTTTTTTGAAAAACTAATTTCAAAATATGATTATTTTAAACAGAAATTCCGTACAATACAATTATATACTTTTTGTTAATGTAGTATTTTTATATTATAAAGAAGATCAGTGTAAGCGAATACAGGTAATCGTTGGTGATAATTGTATATAGCCATAAAGTAAGTGTTTTGCTTTTGATACAATTATATACTTTTTTTTGATGTAGTATTTGTATGTTAAAAAGAATATCACTGTAAAATCAATTCAGTAATTTGATTGTATAATATATACAAAAACAGTCAATTTTAAAAGAAGTCATGTACATATTAATTTTTTGTATATGTCTACAAACTTACCTTTTTTGTATATTAATATATGTACATGAATATAGTAGTTAAACATGGCAATATATACAACTGTCTAAATGACTTTGTATATACTCCAATAATATATATAAATTTAATATATACTAACTTCAATAATTTGTATATAACTACTAAAATATACAAATTACAATTTTTGTATATGTATATAAACTTAATATATACTAACTTAAATAATTTGTATATAACTAATAAAATACACAAATTATAATCATATATGAAATTTTTTCATTTGTAAAACTAAGTCCAATTACTTTTTGTATATATATACAAAAACAAAAATAATAATGAGCCTTTAATACACAATCTGCTACTACCACTATTAAGACTTAGTATATTATTCATTATACATAACTTAAAGTATATATAAAGTAATCAAATCTACAGACACATATACAAATATATAACTAAAACATGTGTGTACTAAACATGCAATATACTATATACAATTACGTGAATACAAAATTTACTTAAACAATAATTTTTTGTATATTGACATCTATGTAACAAAAAAATTGTATCTAAATTTGTGTTTTAAGCCACTACCTCATGATTATGATGTTCTTCAGATCCGTCAACTTCACATGCATTTTTCTCTGAATCAATGTTTACTGCTTTCCTCTGTCTTCCTCCTTGTACAATTTTAATGCCTCTAGCTTTAACATTGTTAATAACTTCTTGAACTGCCGTAGGGTCGTATTTTTTCTTTGATCTCAATTCTTCCATTGTTTGTTCATGTTGAACTTGTTTTGATTTTACCATAGACCCTACATCAACCCCAAAATCTTGAGTTAAACCCATTGAAAACGATGGTAATTTCAACAAAATTGACATGCAATGGAATACCTCTGGTAATCCTCATAGATGAAGATGATTCATTCATTCTGTGACTAATTTGAGATCTAATAAGAACAAACAATCGATTATTTCATCAAAAAAATATGAAAAAACATAAGAAACACAATACATAAACAATTATTGAATAAGAAGAAAAAAAAAGGAAAACAACTAAAATTTAGGAGTACCTACGAAAATTGAATTCAACTTCGGGAGGAAGTAATTTAATTTTGGACAATTTGAAATTCAAATCGGATAGAGGTATTAATTGTAGGAGAAAAAGGTGGAATATGAATAGGAGAGATAATATTGTTTTGTGTAAAATTATATACAAAATAAAAAAAAAAGGTTTTTATACTATTGATTATATAATAGGTGGTGGACCCCATTAATAAGCAAAAGAAAATAAACTATAATTATAGAAAGTAAATAAATTAAACTATACCCCTATTATATAATTACTTAGGAATGTTTGTCATTCCATATAATTTTCCCTTATTATAATCTCTTTTTTGCACTTGTGTAACTGGACACTTGTAGCTCCAATCTTGACCCCTTTTAAACTTTTTTGGGCCTCTTTTTGGATCTCCAAGTCCATTTACTTAAGACTAACCCAACCAAGTTAGTTCATGCCATTACATCTACAAATTACAGAAATATACACATTTTGCTTCACTTAATTTCATTATTCCTTATTATTTTTTAAATTTTTCAACATTCTTTATTTTTTTAATGTATTCGAACTGCATATTAATGTATCCGAGTAAGTATTTAATGTATTCGAGTTAGTTTTTAATGCATCCAAGCTACATATTAATGTATCAGTGCCAGTATTTAATGTATTTGAGCTACATATTATGTATCCGAGATACTTTTTAAGGCATCCAGCTACATATTAATGTATCCGAGACAATATTTAATGTATCCGAACTATATATTAATGTATCCGAGTTTAAATTATTGTATTCAATTTTTTAATTTTTTAAGGGATTAATGTAATTAAAAACTTATTAGAGATAGATTGTAATTTCATATTAAAATTTATGAGATTTATGTAATTTATGCTTAAATAAATACTAAAAAGTTCTAAAAAAAATTCATTAAGTATAAATAATAAATGGATAAGTTAAACAAATAAGAAATAAGAATAATTAATTAGTATTCTGAATTTTGATCTCTTCATATCCCCCAAAGCCTTAAACAATATTTGTCACAGGCTCATATAGAAAAGGAATTGGACTATTTTTGTGTACAAATAGATTCAATTTTCTGCATCATTGGTTGCTCTCTACTCACAAGCACTAATTATTTATCAAATTAGATTGAACAATAATTTCAATATAAACCACCAATAATGATTCAAGATCGTAATGGAATAACAATTATTCTTTCATTTTTTAAAAAATAATAAATTTCGAATTTAATTCTGATACAATATTGACTTTGATAGAAAATACTTTATCTTTGAAATATGTCTTTTCAATACAAATGCGTATGATTGATCAATCCATAATATGTAACAAGGAATGAAAACACACGAAATCTTTAGTTTCTTACACTTTAGCCCCTTAATTTGTTGAAAACACTCATTAAGGACCACAACTTCATATTTTCTTAATTAGTGGACCATCCTTTCTAGATTGAAGAGTTTCAAACATATAAGAATTCCCACACATGAAAATTGCTTAAACTTACGAAGTTTTTTTTCTCATTCAGTGTTTGGAGTTCATGTTGTAGCTTTGATTAAATTCGAATCACACATTACAAGGCTCATTCGAGAATGACGCTGCCATCAAGATTTTCTCCATACTAAAGGGTCGAACATGTAAATTGTGAAAAAATATATAATTTTTTATTTTTTTTAAAAAATATATCAAGATAATTGTGATTGCTGACATGGCAGCATCCTCACCTTATAATTCTCAAACACAAACTTCCAAGAAAATACACTCTCCAATTGTATGTATACTTCTAGAACCCTCTACTCTCACCCTTAAACCCCTTTCTCCACATTTCAGGGTTTTTACACAAACCCTCAAGAATTATTATAGCCCAACCCCTTTATCCATACACACACACAAACACACAGTGAAAAAAATTCACAGAAATTTCAAGAATCCTTTTGTGGGATTTTCTCAAATAGTTTAGATAATGGCCCCTGTAGTAAGCAGGAGTTTGACTTCTTCACCTATGGCTTCAGTGCCTTACAGTCCATCTTTTGTATTGGGGAGTGGTAGTACCAATAGGGTCTGTCTTAAAACTACTTTCTTGCCTAGGAATAATATCAAGAATGGATTTTTACAATCTGGGTTGAGGTGGAAACAGGATAAAAGAGATGTTGGAGTAGTGGTTAGGTGTGAGGCTTCTGCTGTAGCTGAAAAAGAAGCTTCTGAGACTTCTGGGGAGACCCATGAGTATCAGGCTGAGGTGGGGATTTCATTTCCTTTTGTATGGTTTAGAGTTTTGGTTTGTAATTTTTAGTTTTAGCTGTATTGTTTGATTTTCTTGAGCTGGGGGTCTATCGGAGATGGCCTGTTAGGTTTTTGTATACTTTACCCTCCCCAGACCGCGCTTTGTGGAACTGCGCTGATTATGCTGTTGTAGCTGTATTGTCAGTTTTAACTATTTTGTTGTTGAGGTATAATTGATTGAGTAGGAGTTGATAGTTTGAATTTTGATGGCAATCTACGAATACTCATTGGTATGGCTTTTAACATAGGAAAGATCCAATCTTTAGGCAATTGTAGGAGCTCTTGAATGCTTAGTTTTATTGAGCTGATATTCCTTTGTCCACTTTGTTGTTGCTAATTTTTCTTTCTCGGATGCAGGTCAGTCGCCTAATGGACTTGATTGTTCACAGTCTATACAGTCACAAGGAGGTTTTCTTGCGAGAGCTTGTGAGGTGAGGGCACCTCTTGCTTTTGTTTGCTTTTCTGAGTGGCAGAGACATCTGTACACTACTTACTACTACCATAGATATTTGTATAGCTGTAAATAATCTCACTAGGGGTAAAATGAGAAGTTTAAAAGTTGGAACTGTTAGTAAATATAGAAATGTGTCATTTTTAGGACTAAATAAATCGGAAAGAGTGTCACATAAATTGGAATAGAGGGAGTACATTGTTTTCTTGATAACATTAGTAACTTTTTTTTTTGAAATTGGTAACTTTGATACCATTAGTAATCATTGATCTTGTAGAGTTATGGATTTAGTAGTTATTGCTTGTGGATGACATGATAAATGTTTGTGTCAAAAACCATTCGTGATAGAGTTCACATTTAATTCTCTGTGCTGATATCTGACACTGATTTCTTGCCACCATGCTTCAAATTCTTTTCTTTTCTGATGAGCCGAGGGTCTATCAGGAATAGCCTCTCTTCCCCACAAAGGTAGAGGTAAGGTTTGAGAACATCCTACTGTCCCCATACCCCACTTGTGGGATTACACTAGGTATGCTGTTGTTTTTGTTGATATCTGGCGCTGGTCACTATCAAAAGATTGCCTCTTTGGATTTCCATAGGGTTAATTTTTTCCCAAATGCACTTGTTGAAGTCTTCATGATGCTTGGTAATTGTCTTATAGAATTTCCTCTTTCCCTTTATGTTGTATTGCTAACTTCAGATTCTTCTTTGGACAGTAATGCTAGTGATGCCCTTGATAAGTTGAGATTTCTGAGTTTGACGGAGCCCTCTTTACTTGGAGATTCTAGTGAGCTAGAGATTCGCATCAAACCTGATCCAGACAATGGGACTGTTACTATAACGTATGTGGCTTAAGTTCTATCTTCTGCATTAATGCTTTCCTAGTAAAGGGACTAATTAATAAATAATGCAGGGATACTGGTATTGGAATGACAAAAGAAGAGCTCATAGACTGTCTTGGGACTATTGCCCAAAGTGGTACCTCAAAATTCTTGAAGGCACTTAAGGTACTAAAGGGTATCTTCCATTGTAGAAAACTACACTAATTCAGACTTCGATTGTGCTTTGAAGTTATTGTCTCTAAGAACTATGCTGCTTTTCTATCTATAGGAAAACAAAGACCTTGGAGCTGACAATGGATTGATTGGTCAATTTGGTGTTGGTTTCTATTCTGCATTTCTTGTTGCGCAAAAGGTAGCTGCTCATTTCATATGGATATGGATTTATAAAAAAAAAGGCATTGCCATTCCACTGATTTTGTTTTTATGTCTTTCCGTGCAATCAGGTTGTAGTTTCCACGAAGAGCCCAAGGTCAGATAAACAGTTTGTTTGGGAGGCGGAGGCTGACAGTAGCTCATATGTCATCAGAGAGGAAACTAATCCTGAAAATCTTCTAACTCGAGGAACACAAATTACACTTTATTTGAGGGTACTGCAATAATTCTGCTCCTTTCTCTTGGTAGCTTTATGCCTAAATCCCCTTTGTTGTCAATCTCCTTTTTGTTTCATCTCCTAATTTTGCTGGACTCGGGGTATTACAAGAAATTAAAGATAAGTTCCTAAAATTCATCGTTGACCATGTCAACTGATGACTTCTCTGGATGATAATAAGTTGAGAATTGTAAACTTGGATAGTCATAACCTTGTTATTTATCTTCTTCGGTGTGTTCAGACTTAAGATGGATCAGTGTAGAGCATTGTGAATGGTTTTGTTCCCTTTGGTAGATGCAATTTGATAGGCTACCATCTTTTTGTAGGATGATGACAAATACGAGTATTGTGAGCCCAAGAAGATCCAAGATTTGGTGAAGAATTATTCACAGTTTGTATCTTTTCCAATTTACACGTGGCAGGAGAAATCAAGAACAATTGAGGTAAGGCTCCTTGTATAATCTAAGGCGATTTTAACCTTCACCTCCTCTTTTATATTTGGAGTTTTAGGAGAAATCTTTTGTGGTTTCAGCTTATGGCAAACACACTTTTTTTCGTGATGGGTTGGGGTTTGGATAATTTATATTTTTGATTACCTTTAAAATTTTCAGATTTAGAATACCGTTGCCAGAGGCAGATATAGGGGGCCAGTAGGTGCTTAAAAAACTGAAACAGTTGCATCTTTATTACGACATAATATTAATCTTTACGGGTTAGAGGTTGTTTGTACTGCTTGTGATTTGATTAAGAGAAGTGTGTCTAATTTCCTTTATCATGTTAAATTTTTTACTGTTATTATTATTAAACAACATACCATTGCTGGGGGCTGATTTAAGGGGGTGGGGTGTGTGTGTATGGGGTGTTGTTGTTGCTGATAAGTGTGTGAGACAATTTGCATTCTCCTGTGAAAACTTCGTTGATTATTATTATTTTGTGGATCAGTAGGGGACAAGGGGGTTTCAACTTGTTTCACTGTGCTAGTTTGTCATCTATCATTCATCTATGCCTAATTCTCATTGGTAAATTTGACAGGTAGAGGAAGAGGAAGAACCAAAGGAAGGAGAAGAAAAAACAGAGGTGATGGCTTTATACTTATGTGCTTACAGTGTATTCTCTTCACTATGTGTCTATGCTTCTCGAGTTTATTGACGATATTGGAATTTGTGTTTCCTTTTTCTTTATAATGACAGGAAGAGAAGAAAATGACAAAGAAGACCAAAACTGAGAAGTACTTTGATTGGGAGTTGACGAATGAGACAAAACCTATCTGGGTGAGTTGGTGACTACAGTGAGAGTTCTTTATATTTACTCTTTTTTGTATGTGAGTTTTTGCATGGTCATTCTAGTTAGGATAATCCTCTTTTACCTGTGATATATTGTAGATGCGGAATCCAAAAGAAGTTGAGAAAGAACAGTACCAAGAGTTCTACAAGAGAACTTTTAATGAGTTCTTGGATCCACTTGCCCACACTCACTTCACTACAGAGGTATTCACTTTTCATTTTGGATTGATCACTAGTCATTTGTCGATTTTTATATATTGATGTTTTAACTCTGATAGAACAATTTGTGCAGGGTGAGGTGGAGTTTAGAAGTGTCTTGTATATACCTGGAATGGCTCCTCTTAACAATGAAGATGTCGTAAATCCCAAGACAAAGAACATACGTTTGTATGTGAAACGTGTCTTTATTTCTGATGATTTTGATGGGGAGTTGGTAAGTTCTATATGTTAGCTCGATTTTGCAACTTGTAGAAGAGATGTAAAGAGAATTGATAGCTCTTTCCTTGTGTCATTGTGAAGTTTCTCATTCATAAATTCATAGTTTCTCATTCTTTGAGCTGTATATTTGATGTTAATACACATGAAGAGAAGTGATGTTCTTGAACCATGTTTAAAATGTCTACTGCAGAATAAAATAATGAGATTTGTGTTAAGTGGTAGACAAAGAGAATGTATAGTTTTACATCCCAGCTTTAAGCAATCCAAATTTAAATTGATGCCCAAGTGGCTTTGGGTGCCAGTTAAAGTGCAGTGCCCTTTTTTTCCAAATCAGCTGATGCTAGTTCTATGCATTTCAGTTTCCGAGGTACCTGAGCTTTGTTAAAGGAGTGGTGGACTCAAATGACCTTCCTCTTAATGTTTCACGAGAAATCCTGCAGGAGAGCCGAATTGTAAGGAAAAGCTTTCGTGCTTGAATGAATTATATGTCAAACTGTATTCTTGTTTAGCAATCGGCACTGATGTGGTGGTTGCTATGGTCAATTTCTTGAGCTATCATTTGTAGTTCAATTGAAAAAGAAGAACCTGTTCTTGGACTGTAATGTATTTATTTATTTCATCCTAGGTTCGGATAATGAGAAAGAGACTAGTGAGAAAAACATTCGACATGATTCAGGATCTCTCTGAGAGTGAGAACAAGGAGGTAAAATATTATCAGAACTTTCTTTACCTTTGGTGCCTTATCAAAAGAGTCTCTTGAATTCTGTAAGAGCGCTGCTATTTTAATACAGGATTACAAAAAATTCTGGGAGAACTTCGGAAAATTTGTTAAGTTGGGATGTATTGAAGACACTGGTAATCACAAGCGGATAACCCCATTACTGAGATTCTTTTCTTCCAAAAGTGAAGAAGAATTGATAAGCTTAGATGACTATGTTGAGAACATGGGCGAAAATCAGAAAGCCATTTACTATTTGGCCACTGATAGCTTACAGAGTGCCAGGACTGCTCCTTTCTTGGAGAAGTTGGTCCAGAAGGGTATTGAGGTATTTACTTCATCCTAATTTTTACTGGATTATTTACCAAGTCATCCAGATACCCAATAGGCATGAATGACAAGTCTCTGTAGGTTTACTCTATAGTTTGAATGTGGAGTTCTGCAGACGTACTCCCTTCCCCTTCCCCTTCCTAAAGGGATTAACTGATAACAAGAGAAACAGCCTCCCAAAAATGTAACACAAATTGAATACTGTATGTGTCACCAGTCTTTATAGCTAGCTGGATAGTAAAAAGTGTCATTGAAGTTTTCTGGTAGGATGTCCAAAGAATGATTCTTTTAATTTATGATTCATTATCCTTGACATCCAGACCGTTGTTTGGATGAATCGTTTCATTCTGTACCACCTTTTCTTGCTCCTACCTATGCCAGTTTGAACATACTCCTTTTCTCTTTTGGTTGTTGCAGAATGATATTCCATTTTCCATAATGGTCCCATTATAGTCTTATCTCAATAAGCTATAGTGCTTTTGAACTTGCTAGATTATTTCTATGTAGAGGAAAAGTGAACTTGCTGCCAGTACATGCTCCTCATTCGGCTTTAAACAAATCATAATTTCAACTCTCATCTTAATCTGCATGTCATGTCATTCTTGGGAAGACGAAAACACGTGCTTTGGGGAAGGCTGTGTCAGAGATCATGTTATCTGGCTTAAGATCTCACTAGAATACCCTCTGCTTGTACACACTCCTAACATTTGCCTGTGTTGCTGTGATATAGGTGTTGTACCTCGTTGAACCAATAGATGAGGTGGCTATCCAGAATTTACAAACATACAAGGAAAAGAAGTTTGTTGACATTAGCAAAGAGGACCTGGAGCTTGGTAAGCTCATTTTTTCTTGCATTGACTGGGAACATAGTATAGAAGTGATTTCCTTCAATATTCCGTGTCTTTCCTTTCAAATTTTATTTCCCGCTATGTGAACACTCAAATAAACAGCAGAAAGGGTATTGGAGAAATATAAACGAAACGGACAATCAAGTTTCACCTGTTTCAGAACGTCTTAACATATTTTGGTCTCCGGCATTGATTTCAGATGATGATGATGAGGTGAAAGACAGGGAAGCCAAGCAAGAGTACAATCTTCTATGTGATTGGATAAAACAACAGTTGGGTGATAAGGTGGCAAAAGTACAAGTTTCAAAGCGTTTAAGCTCATCACCATGTGTGCTTGTATCTGGAAAGTTCGGTTGGTCTGCCAACATGGAAAGGTCTGTGGGTTATTATTTCTAGCGTCTTTTTCTATTTATTAGTTTTGGAAATTGCAAGACACTAAGTTGAAAATCTTCATTTTTGTGTGTATGAAATAGATTGATGAGAGCACAAACCTTGGGAGACACTTCAACCCTGGAATTTATGAGAGGGAGAAGAATATTGGAGGTTAATCCCGATCATCCAATCATCAAAGACCTAAATGTAAGTTTTCCCTGCTCAATCTTCAGAGCGACTAAGTAGTTACTTGATTTGGATTCTATCAAAGTTGTAAGTATCAAGTGTTGTGAAATCAAATACTCCATCCGTCCCATTTTATGGTGCACTGTTTGACTGTTACACAGTTTAATTATAAAAAAAGGGTTAATTTTGAAATATGTGGTCCAAAACTACCCCTTCATCAAGTATCACTGCTATGTTTACACTTGGCATTATCGTCAATGACCATATAGTGGGTGCCGGGTGAGGACTAGTAGATAAGTTTCTCACAAGTTGCCTGGGATGTAGCAATTGATTTCGCTGTTGCTCATTTTCTTTTAGAAAAATAAAAACATAACATCTAAGGTCTGCGTACACCCCACCGTCCCTAGACCCCACTTGTGGGATAACACGACTGATGGCCTAGTTGTTGTATATGTTTGTCGTTTTGTATCATAAAGCATACCAACAGTTTAATAATTTTATTTTTATACAACTAGTAGTAAATCTTAGCGATTTCACAAGAACTGTTTTTCGCCCACAGAAGAAAAATATGGTCAAGTTTGACTAAGAATCATATGTACTTATCAACAATGGTTATGTGGAACTACTTGCAGGCTGCATGCAGAAAATCACCCGATAGTTCTGACGCGAAGCGGGCTGTGGAACTGTTGTTTGACACCGCATTGATCTCCAGTGGATTTACTGTAAGTACTGTGGAACACACCTTGTTTTTCCTTGTATTGCATAAGTTGTTTCTTCCTAATACATGAATTTAACACTGAGGCACATTGGAAACAGCCTGATAGTCCCGCTGAGTTGGGTGGCAAGATCTACGAGATGATGGCAATGGCTCTTGGAGGAAGATGGGGACGATTCGAGGAAGAAGAGACAGAGGCATCAGAAGAAACATCAACTGAGTCAGATGCAAGCTCTGCTGAAGTGGTAGAGCCACAAGTCGTCGAGCCATCTGAGTAAGGACCGAGAGCACCGATTATTGGGAATGATTCATAAAGTGTTTCTCTATCTTGTTTATGCTTTCTTTCTGGTATGTCATAAGAGGAGAAAGAATTTTGGTTGAGAAGAGGGGAGGGGAACAAGAATGTTATTTGGTGGGGACTAGATATGGTATTGAAGAAATTTTTGGAATGAATAATTTAGTTATACAATAGTAAGATTTGGTTGGTTCACTTTTCTCCCTCTTGCAGTACCATTGACGTATGGTTTGAAACTCTGTGGATAAAAGCGCACTCGTTTTTATTCTTCTTTACTTAAATACTAGAAGTTTGTCTATGGCAGGATTCAAACGTGCTTCTAACTTACACGTCGTGTGTTGCATTTCGTTAAATTCACACATAGCTAGTCTAACAAATATTGTTAACATGTCTCGACTATTTTTTCCTTCAAAGTTACAACCGTCTTATTTGATGCAGAAAATTACTTCAGTTGATTATTTATGTGATTGAATCACTTCAATTATCGTAAATGAACCATCATATGCAAAACAAAAAATAAAAATGAGTTTGTAAATAAGTAACAATTTAAAAATTTAAAGCTTTCATAATATACGATGTAATTTTACAAATGAGGTCATGTGTATGCCTTTTGATAGAAAAAAATATTTATTGACAATTTTTGTTGACTTTTAAATGGTCTTAATTTCTCCTATGAAGATGTTGTGGACCATAATTGAACAACACTTTTAGCACAACTTATTTGTTAGATTTGGTGATTTCTAATATTACTTATTTTATTAAAATTGAAGTTTATTGATGAAAGTCATTTTCTTGTTCTCTTTTTCACTTTTTCTAATTTGATTTTTTAGTGTGTTTGTTCTATAAATTAAATTCTTCGTTTTCTTTCTTTTCTATCCAGTAGAGATAGTATCTACAAGTGTTTTCCAACTTTCAAACCAATTTTATTTTATTTTATTTATTTAATGATAAATATAATAATATAACAAAAATATATTTTACAGAAAAAGTCAAACTATAATTTCACCTCGAAATTTTTTAAGTCCAATGAGATAATATTGCAAAAGCTTCATATTATTATCCTTAAATTAATAGTTTTGTGGAATACCTTAAAATAGGTAACATTTTTATAAATTACATATCTTTTTCTTTTTGGAGTTTGGAGGAAATTCTAAATTTCTTTGGGTTAAAAAACTAAAAAAAAAGAAGAAGATATTCTGAATTTCAGTGTAAACGGGTCGGTTCGGGTCATCCAATAAGTTTAAAATTTTAACCCGGATAGTATTTGTTAATTCTTAGTAACGAAAAGAATAGGTTTTTGGAAGGGTTTAAGGCAGCCTCCATTGCCAAACTCCTCCTTCTCTGCTTCTCTTTCCACCATTTTTTCTTCTCAAGATTTTCCCTTTCGATGCTAGCAACCATTCCAAAGTTCCCCTTACCTTTATTTCAGCTTATTGGTCGTTTGGGGTAATCTTTTTTGTTCAGTTTTCCAACAAAAGATCCACTGAATATGTGGAGATACATATCAAAACAAGTTTATTCAAGAAAATTGAGGAATACCCATGATTCAGATTTTCTTGGTTTTGCTCAGTCTTTTAGAAAGGCCAGACCTTTACAAGGTTTGTGTGAAGAAGGTTATAGAAATCCCAACTTGGGTGTGTCTCAAAGTTCAATCTTTTCTAGAGTTAATGGAAAAAGTAGGTGTTTAGATGGGATGTGTGAAGATAGTTGTAGGAATCACTACTTGGGTTTTTCTGAGAGTTCAATATTTTCTAGAGTTAAAGGAGATTTTCGAGTTTGTGGATCTTTAGTAGTTTTGAGGAGTTATGGTAGTGCTGCAGAGGCTATTGCTTCTACATCTGAAGAAGATATTGATGAAATTCAAGAATTAATTGAGGAAATGAACAAAGAAAATGAGGCTTTGAAGACCAATTTGCAGCCAAAGCAGCCGAAAACAGTAGGTGGGATGGGGATTGGGAAGTATAATTTGCTTAGGAGAAGACAGATTAAGGTAGAAACTGAAGCATGGGAAGACGCGGCTAAGGAGTATCAGGAGCTGCTGATGGATATGTGTGAGCAAAAGCTGGCACCAAACTTGCCGTATATTAAATCTTTGTTCTTGGGTTGGTTTGAGCCATTGAAGGATGCCATAGCTGCTGAACAGAAGTTGTGCGATGAAGGTAAGAACCGCGGGGCTTATGCTCCCTTCTTTGATCAGTTGCCTGCTGAAATGATGGCTGTGATTACAATGCACAAGTTGATGGGGTTGCTAATGACGGGTGGAGGAAGTGGTAGTGCTAGAGTGGTGCAAGCTGCTTCCCACATTGGTGAAGCAATTGAGCATGAGGTTCGTCTCTGTCCATTGGGGATTTTGAAATTACCTTTTATTGCTTTTGTTTTAGATTCCTTAAACATTTTATTGAGTCCAAATATGTGCATGTCATGTAATTTAATGTATTTGGATAAGATTATAATACACTATATTGAATAATGAAGAGGATGAGACCAGCACTCCCTATGTGTTAGCTCTCTTTTTCAGAATGGACCCTTATACGAGGACTAACTTTTTTTTTATACTTGCATTGTTGTTTATGAGTCTATTCTTTGGTACATTTGTTGTATGTTCCTAAGAGTTATCAACAAAACCTCATAGCGACATATGCCAATAGATTCTTTATTGGAGTGAAATATTGGTGTTTCATTATCTCTTAGGAAACTAAAATTTTGTCCTATGGGGTTTTTAGTGACCATGTGCTAAGTAATTCCCCCTCATCTGGAAAGAATAGATGGAAGAAAGCGATAGCACAGACACATAATTTGAAATAGATTAAAATTTTACATCCCCGGTGAGGGGAAAAGTTGCTTTGTTAGGGTGATATTCCTGTTGATTTTATATCCTTTTGTGCGCTTGTCTTGTATTGATTTATGCAAACTTGTCTTTTTCTTCTCTGCCGTAACTTGTTTAATTTTATTGGCAATCTTTTCACTGAAAATGTCAATGGAACTTGGAGAGGCTGCAATATCTTTCCATTTCCTTGTTTCAAATGTATTATGATGCAGTGTCAATATGGGTGAATAGGGCTGCCAAAATCAGTGGTATACAAAAAGTGGTAGAACCTACAAAAAAACATGGTTCTCCACAATGAGTACCCGGTATACAAGAAGTGGTAGAATCTACAAAAAAAACATGGTTCTCCACAATGAGCACCCTATCATCAATACTCAATGGAATCTCGTGTGTGTCCCAAAATTGACTAAAAAACGAATGCTGAATACATCGACTACCAGTAAATTTTGTTTAGACACTTGAACTACCTGTTCTGATTGAACATCTAAACACATGATGACGTGTTCCTATTAGACAGAAGACACTTGCCACCCAAACGACAGGCACTCGAAGTACAGCCTGTTCTTATGAGTTGTTGTATTGTATGTTCTTCTGTTACATTAATCACCTCTCTGTATATAGTGCTGTTGTATCAATAGCTATTTTAGGCTATTGGGAACTTCATGGTTTCTTCTTTTGTTGTCTCCATTTGCTAGCCTATGTCCAGAAATATTTCTCATGACTAATCAAAAAGTATAGAACAAAACGAGAGCTGTTCAGCCATGCTTGTGTAGTTCATTGGTTCTATTTCAATTCCTTCTCAGGCCAGAATACATAGATTCTTGGAGAAGACCAAGAAAAATGCATTGGATGGGTCCTTGGAAGAAACAGCTGGTGATATTATGAAAGAAAGAGAGAGGCTGAGGAAAAAAGTAAAAATCTTGATGAAGAAACAGAAGCTGCAGCAGGTTAGAAAAATTGTGAAGCAGCAAGATGATGAAAAGCCTTGGGGCCAGGACAACCTTGTCAAGGTTTGTCTTCAACAGTGTCTTCCCTTTGTCACCTTTTTTATGATCAGTATTGTAGCTTCCTTTCCTGGGCATGCCCTTGTATTTATGATTTTTTGTGATTTTTTTTTTCTGAAAGTAATGCCTTTTTATAGGTTGGCTGCAGATTGATTCAGATATTAATAGAAACCGCCTATATACAGCCTCCAAATGACCAGTTAGAGGATTGTCCTCCAGATATTCGCCCAGCATTTATGCACACCCTCAAAACTGTAGATACAGTGTGAGTACAAACTTAACTCGACGAATCCCTTTCCCTCGGTTGCCTCAATAGAAATAGAGGAAAACAAGAAAAGAAATCCACTCTTTTCATCATGGGGTTTGATGTAGATAACATCTCCGAACCATTAATTGTTGATTTTTTTGTGGCTTCCATGAGTACAGGAAAGGTAGCAGAAGATATGGTGTGATTCAATGTGATCCACTTGTTCGTAAAGGCTTGGATAAAACTGTGAGTACAGTATTTCACTGATACTCATTGCCCGTTGGGTGATACTGTGATTCTCCTGCTTACATAATCAATTGCCATAGAGGAATTACGTATAATGACAGTAAATCTTTTCTCCCGAACAGGCTAGACATATGGTGATTCCATATATGCCGATGCTGGTTCCTCCACAGAATTGGTCAGGGTTAGTATGCAGATCTTCTCTTGTTATTCCAGTCTGTATGCTAGATACTTGAGTTCAGATAATTACTCTATTCTATTTTCTCCTTTTTTTTCCCTTGTGAATAAAAGCTTTTGTTTCTTGTTGGCTGGAACTTAGTACCTTTGAGGTGCGTCGAAATCCATTCTCAAGATAGTATTTGTGGCTTGAGGTTTCTCCCACTTGTTTGTATTGCTAGATTTACTGGCCGAAGTTCCTCCGAGTAACCATTAATGTGTGACCTGTTATTGGTATTTACTTCTTCCTGAAGAACTTGATTGATCTTCAAAGTCACAGTTGAAAATTTTGGTCAGTGGTAATTAGATGTCTGTTCAGAAGAAGCTAAACTGATATGCGAATGAGGCTTATTGACTTCCTGTGTTGGTGATAGGACCACATATTTGCATCGGCTGCTTGGTTTGGTAATTCCAGCCATTAGGTCTCAGAACCATGAATGGATTGGTTAAATTTCCACATTTTCTGGCAGGTATGACAGAGGTGCATACTTATTTTTACCATCATACATTATGCGGACACATGGAGCAAAACAGCAGCGTGAAGCAGTTAAAAGAGTTCCAAAGAAGCAGTTGGAACCTGTATTCCAGGTCTGCAGGCAAATGTTTCCTTATATGTAGTATTGAAAATTTGAGCCCCCCAGCTCCCAGCCCCTCGAAAAAAAACGACGGAGAAAGAAAATCAGGACTCGTTTTCACCTTTCTATATGTAGTATTCAAAATTCGAGCCCCCCCACCCCCATCTGCCCCAAAAAAAAGATGGAGAAAGAATATCAGGACTCATTTTCACTTTTCTATATTTTGGCCTTTCAGGCACTTGACACTCTTGGTAATACCAAATGGAGGGTGAATAAAAGGGTACTTGGCATATTAGACAGAATATGGGCTAGTGGAGGCCGTCTTGCTGATTTAGTCGACAGGGAAGATGTGGGTGACACCGCTACATGATGTTGAAAATTTGTTTCCTTTTGCTCTTTGAGGTTGTTTAACCATATCATGCTTTCTTAGAGGTGAGTTGATTTCAGGTACCTTTACCAGAAGAGCCAGACACCGAAAATGAAGAAGAAATCAAGAAATGGAAGTGGAAAGTTAAAGCTGCAAAAAAAGAGAACTGCGAGAGGCATTCTCAGCGGTGTGATATTGAACTCAAATTAGCTGTAAGTTATATCCTCGTCTTATGTTATTCCACTTTTTCCTGTGTTGATGTATAGTATTCCATGACCTTTTGCTTTTGAAGAGCAGGTTGCGCGGAAAATGAAGGATGAAGAGGGTTTTTATTATCCACATAACCTTGATTTTCGTGGTCGTGCATACCCCATGCACCCGTATTTGAACCATCTTGGTTCTGATTTATGCCGTGGCATCCTCGAATTCTCTGAGGGGCGCCCACTTGGAAAGTCCGGTTTACGCTGGCTGAAGATACATCTAGCAAATGTATATGGTGGTGGTGTTGATAAGTTATCATATGAAGGTCGTGCAGCATTCAGTGAAAACCATGTGGAGGATATTTTTGACTCTGCAGACAGGCCACTGGAAGGAAGGCGTTGGTGGTTGGGGGCGGAAGATCCTTTTCAATGCTTAGCAACATGTATTAGTATATCTGAAGCATTGAGAAGCCCTTCTCCAGAGACCTCTATATCTCATATGCCCATTCACCAGGTAATAGATAATGCGAGAATGTTTGTGGTGGAGTTCGTAATGTGTGTGCTTAGCTTGAACCTCTTGAAGGCCCCATAGATGAGAGGGCCGCAGGATTGAAAAGCAAAATTTGTGTTGCACATTTGTGTACTTCCACTTATTCTAGATGATGCCCACAACTAGTCTAGATGGTTACTGAGGGGTATATTGCTTGTGACTCTATAGTATTATGCTGTGAAGTTATTCTCATGGTTTTAGGATTTCCTTAATTAATTTGAAAGGCTGATGAAAGTTGCCAAAAGGCATAGTGGAGGATAATTCCACATTGCATTAGGTGGACAGTATGGGAAGAAAGAAGTAGTAGAAACTTCGAAGATATGTCCAATTCCATTCAGAAAGTTATATGGGATTGTATTGTATCCCTTTATTTTTGGTGTAAAGAGAAAGGTTTAGAGGAAACAGAACAGATCGTAGAATTATTAGGATCTTTGTAAGTATTTTTTTCTTCTTCTTTTGTTCCCCTCTGTTTGCAGGTCACCAGCATATCCTTAATGCTGAAGAATACAACATTACCATTTTCAACAAAAAGAAGAAGAAAAGTTGCCTAGGCTTAGGTTTCGATGGTCATCCTAATAGTTGAATCTTGCTAGCATAGTGATGAACCAGGTTTGGGGAGGGGGGATTTCCTACAAGAGATTTCGGTTTGTGTGAATGGCCTCAAATTAATGGCGCCATTTAGATAGTTGAGGTCCCAAAGTCATGGCCTAGCAGTTAACCTTGGGATTTCATGAATGAAGGTGATAGGAAGAAAATATAAATGTGTTCAAGATTAATATCAGACCAAATTACGCACACAAAAGAATTGAAAATATACAATTAAGTAAAATATTTTTTCAAGTGTTGCTGTCCTCAAGGCAGAAGCCACGGGCAATGAGGTGTATGCCTTAGCTCCTATATATTAAAGTGCTGCTCAAAGGAGGCATAGCACAAAACCTACTTTTTGGCTTAATCATGCCTCAAGACTCAAGAGAGCCGTTGACAGCTTAGTTGAAAATGGTGTCAAACTCTGCAGCTCAGACATACTGCATGATCCACATATTTACTAGCTTTCAGAATCCTTTGAACAATCCATGATGCCTGCTTGGCAATGTCCATCAAAGAAGTTCATGTTCTTCCCATAATATCAGTGAACTGTGAATCCATCTTATACGCAGCTTGTCTTTCTTCTGACTCAAGTTCCACAGTAGTTTGATCATGACAGCTTTGTTTCAAGGCCTCCTACTGTCTCAGGTTGGCAAATTCTATCCCAGGCTAGATGTGCTTCTTTGATAAATCAACTCCTCCAATCCACAAAAATCTTCCACTTGTAGCTTCAATTATCTTTACCACTTTCTTTGGAAGGATAAATATCTGAGCCCAGTACACTGACTGACTTAGGGCCTGTTTGGATTGGCTTTTGGCTTATGACTTATTAAGTCAAAAGCCATAAGTTATGATTTCTAACTTACGGCTTTTTGCTTATTTTTGTTATTTTGGCTTTAAAATAAGTGCTTGTAAGCACTTTCTAACTTTACCGGAACACTTCAAAACTACTTAAAAGCTATTTTGGCTAAAAAGCACCTAAAATAAGTCAAATCCAAACGGGCACTTAATCAACTCGGTTCTATCTACATAGGATAAGAACTTTGTGGTCCAAGACTCTGTCCTACTCAAGATCTTATCTATCAAGGGCGGACAATTTACACCTTCTTTGTACTCAAAGGCACCCCTAAGTGTATTATAAGGAGTTCACCTTTATTGAAGCCCTAGATTCCCAGTATTTCCTGTTGTACTTCTCTTGACACTCCTCCACAATAAACAGATCCTTTTGATGGATAGCAATTAAGGCCAGAGGCTTGTGAGAAACATTGAAACTAATCAAATAGGTATTAGACTGACATAGCATCTCCTCTAAAAAACATGAGTAAGTTACCTGCAAACCAAGTTGGATTAGGTTCAATTTGGCATATGTAGGATGAAAGTCAAAAGTTTCTGATCTTCACCCATTGCTTCAATAGTCTACTTAGATGTTCCATTGCTAAAATAAACAAGAATGGGGACACTGAATCTCCTCGTCTCAAGCCTTTCTTAGCTTCAAAAGGCTTGGATGGTTTACCATTAATGATGATGGAATAGGACACTATCTGCACACATGCCATTAGCCATTCAATTAAGATACGAAATATAGGCTGATAGGCTTTATTTGCATGTCAATATTGAGCATGCACATAGGTGATACCCCTTTACTAATTCATTACTGAGTAGAATATTGTCAGTGATAACCCTTCCTTGAACAAATTCTGCTTGGCTACAATCCACCAGACAGTTCATAACATTCCACATTCTCATTTGTAAGTACTTCAGAGATCAACTTTTTTTTGAGAATGATAACTTTTTTTCCTATTTATCCAAAGGTATACCGTATACTACATCAAAGTAGCCCCCTTCCAAAAGTATTACAAACTAGACTGATTCAACTGTGCTTTTTGTCAGAAATAGTCTATAACATCAAAAAGTTCTTCTGCCTGTACAACTTTTTGTTTACACCAAAAATAATGAAGAGCTATCCAATTCATCTTGAAATTCTGCAAATTGTACTTCTTGCCCTCAAAACATCTTTGATTCCTTTATTTCCACACTGTCCACCATATACAAGCTGGGATAATTCTCCATCTCTCCTCCTTAATTGTAGTATTGCCTATATTGATCCAACAATTTAGGAGTTGTGCTATGTTTCTTGGTTTCACCCAAGTTATCTTCCTAAGGCTGCTGAATATTCTCCATAATTGATCTGTCCATTTGCAATGCAAAAAGAGATGGTCGACTGTCTCTGCATGTTCCTCACACAAATAGCATCTTGAGCATAGTTGGAACTTCCTCTTCTTTATATTTTCTTGTGTCAGCACTGCTTCCTTTGCTAGTAACCATGTGAAACAGTTTACCTTGTATAGGATTTTAGGTTTCCATATCATCTGCCATGGCCAGAGCTCCATCCTGTCATTTGATTTGAATGATTGAGATCTTTGTAAGCTGACTTGACACTGAAAACCCCTTTGCTGCCGATCTTCCACACAACCTTGTCTTCTTCCGTAGTCAGATTACTAAATTGTGCCATTGTTTTATGGAAGGCCACTATGTTCCCCATCTCCCAATAATTTAGATTCCTCCTAAGATGTAAGTTCCACCCCTGTCCTGTTCACATTTCAGCCACAGTTGAATTTTGTTCAAAGCTTAGTGTATATAAGTCTAAGAATAATTGTTTCAGGGTTCTTTGGGCTATCCATTTGTCCTCCCAATATAACACCTTCATTCTATTACCCACCTGGAATCTTATTCTAGAACGAAACAGAGGCCAACGATTTCTTGCTGATCTCCAGATACCACATCCATATGGTGTAGTTACCATCTTTGTCATCCGCTTTTCTCCATTTCATATTTTGCCATATTACCTCTCTCCATAGCATATTCTCTCGTCATAAACTTCCAAATCCATTTCAACATCAGTCTTTTGTTTTGTTTCTTAATGTTCCTAATCCCCAGTCCCCCCTCATTCTTGTTTTTTATGACCTTTTCCCACTTGACTAGATGAAACTTCTTTTTATCTTCACTTCCCTGCCAAAAGAAATTCTTCTCAAAGCATCTATCCTCTGTATGACCTTTCTGGTGTTGGGAACATAGACATCATATAAGCAGGTATTGCATCCAGCACACTATTACCCATGGTTAATCTACCTCCCCTAGACAGATATTGGCTCTTCCAGTTGGTTAGCTTCTTTTCACATTTTTCTATCACTCCATTCCAGATCCCTATTGATTTGCTCTTTCCCCCCAATGGATACCTAGGCATAATGTTGGTAGTTCCCCTACCTTACCACCCAAAACCCCTGCCAGACTCTCCACCTGAGCCACTTCATTTATGGGATAAATAAAACTCTTCCGACAATTGATATGTAATCCGGAGACTGCTTCAAAGATGATGAATATTACTCTTAGGATCAACATTTGCCCTGTCATTGCTTCACAAAATGAGAGTATCTTCTGCATATTGCAGATGGGTAATCTCCAAGCCATTTTGTGCACTGTTGTCCACCCTAAAACCCCTTACCCAACGCTTCATCTTTGCTGTGTCCTTTCATGGTTAAGATGAATAAAAAGGGTGCCAGGGGGTCACCTTGTCTCGGTAAAACAAGACATTGGTCTAAGTTCTCTGGTAGATGAAAGATTCTGTACTTCAGGAATCAATCTGACAGTGGTGCAATTTATGCCCTTGAACATCCAAGTAGTCTGAACAAATTGCAGCACTGAGACTTCATCCCGAATGATAGGCCATGTTTTCTTGAATGCTGTGTGATATTTGTTTAAGCTTACTTTCAATGGTTGTATGAATGAGGTTGTAAACTCTCTTCTCATTTTGTTGTTCTCGTGGGAATCCTATAATTTTTTCATTAATTTAGTGCAACTCGTATTTCACCTACACTAAGTTAGTATTGCATGTAATAATCCAAATTACTTGGTATGTTGTTCTGCTTTATAACTAATACCTTTAGTTCATCTCTCTCATGTAATAAATATTACATCCTTTCCTATTTTTCGTGAAATCTTTAGGAAAATTGAACTCATAATAAATAAATCCCTATCTTCTAAGAAAATCTATTGTTGAAGAACCATCTGTTAATCGCAAAAGGATGAACTAAACATTCTAATATGTGGTAGTTTTAGCCTTTACCTAAAACGTTGAGTTGCATGCGTACTTCATGTTTTGAAGTTTTATCTACAGTGTGAATCTGATTTTCTGCTTATGAATTTTAATGAAGGATGGGTCGTGCAATGGGCTACAACATTATGCTGCCCTTGGCAGGGATAAGGTAATGCATGTCCTTTTTTGTTGCCTTCTTTAAGACTGTAAGATTGATTCATTGAATATATACTCAAAAAAAGATTGATTCATTGAATAAGCTGTCTTTGTTTGATATCAAGTATGCCTGCTCTGGGCTTGAGTTGCAGCATTAGCTAATTCAGCATTCAAATGTGCTTGACAAAATTATGGCATAGTTTTGTGTTGTGTACAACAGAATTTATCCTAAATGGTGCTAACATGTTTTGAGTTGGCAAGTTTTGACCGAGTTTGGATTACTTTACAGTTAGGAGCAGCTGCAGTCAATCTTGTTGCTGGAGACAAGCCTGCTGATGTTTACTCTGGAATTGCCGCTCGGTGAGTTACTATTTAGCTACTAAACTGCACTTCCCCTATTTCTTTTCTTTTGCTTTCGCTCCTTCAATGCGGTTTTTTTAATCCTAGAAGACTTGAGTCTGAGACCAGCTGTAGAAAATGCTGCAGGAAGTTTGATCAAATTCATTGTGTCTTGTCTATGGTGAGAAGAGATTATAGATTGATAATTTGTTATCTTCGTCAAAAAAAAATGATTATAGATTGATAATATATCTACCATTTTTTTTCTTGTGATAGAGAGATGCTTCAACTTAAGTTGTTGTAACTTGTAATTGTGATTGTTGGACTCAGGACTAGATGTAAATTTCATATATAGAGAGGATCATTTGTGTGATAGTGTAAATCCTTTCCTTCTGTGATAGTAATTTTTTTGTCATTAATCTAGTTCCTAGACAATCTTTGACAGGAGACTACACTTTTTATATATGATGATTGTAAGTTTCTTTCTTTCAACCAGAGTTCTTGATATTATGAAGAGAGATGCAGATAAAGATCCTGCAACTGATCCAAATGTGATGCGTGCCAGGCTGTTAATTAACCAGGTTTGTCTTTAACTTGTCTAAATTCTTCAGGCTTATGTACTGCAATGATGGATTTTTTTCAGAGTTTTATGGAGTTATATGAGGGGCATACATCTATAATTGGTTTCTATGTTCGATTAACGGCTGAATGATAGACACTGGATAGTTTTCCTGGAGAGGTATTTGTATTAATAAATAACACAAAGAGAGTGATTGATTTCTGTAAAAGTGAACAAAAAGAAGAAAACCAAAAGTATGTTCCTCTTCAACTGATGGATTCTATGAATTCTAACAATGTTTCTGCCTCATTAGCATACTCCAGCTTACATCATGAATGAAATAGCAAAAGATAATCAAACTTAATCCTCTGAACTGATTTGTACTACTCTTCACTCGTCAGAGCATCATTTTGATGTGCTGATAATATTTCGTCTGTAACACATTACTTTTAATTGTTAACTCAGGTGGACAGGAAGTTGGTCAAGCAAACAGTGATGACATCAGTGTACGGTGTCACGTATATTGGTGCTCGTGACCAAATTAAGAGAAGATTGAAGGAGCGTGGTGCCATTGAAGATGATAATGAGTTATTTGCAGCAGCGTGTTATGCGGCAAAAGTATGAACTTAGATTATTCAAATCTGCTTGGGCTTTTCAATATGATCATATAAACGGATTTATAGAAAAGTCATGGCTTAGCAAAATAAATCTGTCTATCTCAAATAGATAATCCTTTCCTTGTGGTTTGTCCTGAAGTGGTATCTAACATTAATATGGGTCATCACTTATATATATATATATATATATATATATATAAGGTAAATGTGGTTGTCTTTTCACTGTTGTCTATGCAAACTATCTTCTAGTTACCCATGCAAAGTGAAGTATTACTCCAATTCTAGAACTTGCGTCCATATCGACTCCAACAATCAAATTTAACTTTGGTCAAACATATTTTCAGATAAATTTATGCAGTCTTACAAAATTCTAAATCTTCTACATAGTACATGATTGTACTTGCGTGTAGTTTATCATTTTGTCATTTCATGGTGAAACATATTTCTACATTTAGTCTTGAATGTGGCTTTGGCCAACACCAACTCTGACCTTTGGGAGTCAAATACCGATGTTCCGGGATGGAGTGAGTGGTTTGAAACATTATGTAACTACCTTTAGAGTTCCTTGAGGTTGCTGTTGAATTACATGTATATACTTTCTGTTGTCTATTTAGCATCAATGTTCCTTCAAATGCTGTGTATCTGCTTATGCACTTGGTCTAATTATCTTTCACACATGGTCAGACCACCTTGACTGCCTTAGGAGAGATGTTTGAAGCAGCCAGAAGTATCATGAGTTGGCTTGGAGATTGTGCAAAGGTTTGCTTTTTATTGCAATTATCTCATTAATTAATTAGTCATGTATTAAGTTTTGAGTTATTGAATTAAAAATTTTAGTAGTTAAACCTGTTAAGAATTTCAAGTATGATGCATAATTTGTGTCTCGGTGGTTTGTTTAAATGTGCCCTGCTGTCTATTCCCTGATCCTAGTTCAGTGACTTGTTCTGATATTAGTACAGAAGCTGATCTTTAGGAATATATAAGCTGGAACTAAAAAAATATTTGATGCTTCCACATGTTCTGGTCTATATTGGATGTGAAAAGCAGTAGCATAAGCTAACATTGCAACAACAACAAACCCAGGGTGTTCCCACAAGTGGGGTTTGGAGAGGATAGAGCGTATGCTGACCTTCCCCCTACCTTTGAGAAGGTAGAGAATTCTGAATTCAAAACACCCTTCGGCTGAGCAAACAGTGAAGAAGTGGCAATAGCAACAAATACAAACAACAGCAAGATGATACGATATTGAAATAATAGATAGTGATAAGAAAAAAAAAAGGGGGGGGGGGGGGG
>NC_028641.1:5360188-5451024 GCF_001406875.1 Solanum pennellii | reverse complement strand
GGGGGGGCGAATAATACTAAAACTCTGGGATGAAAAATTGTATATTGTTGCCCCCTAATTGGACTCAATGTGGTGTTATTCGATGAATTTGGAAGTGCTTTGTTTCAATTGTAACTTTAGGGAGGAAAACCCTATCAGATGGGAAATGTTTTGAAGGTAGAGGAATGAAAAAAATAAATAATGTCAAACACCAGTATCACCTGATTATGCTGCTCCTGATTTTTTTTTTCATTTCGATGGATTTTGAAGTTTTTATGGTCTCATTTTCTTTTTACTAATGGTTAACACTTTATTATCCAGATTATAGCCATGGAAAACCAGCCTGTACGATGGACTACTCCACTTGGACTTCCTGTTGTGCAACCTTACCGCAAATTAGGAAGGCATCTTGTAATGTTCTAATGCATACAAAGCTTAAATTGCAAAAAATTTCAAACTATCTTATGTCTTTGACATATTTCATATTCGAAGATCACTAACTATTTGAGACTTTAAACTCTATGCAGATTAAAACTTCTCTTCAGATTTTGACATTACAGCGTGAAACAGATAAGGTTGGCTTGCATATAACTTGTCTCTTCCCTTCACTTATAATGGTTATACAACAAAACAAAAAGATGAATGGAATAACATGCAATTACACTGTTCGGAAATGTGAAACTAATTGGAGATGTTGGATCAATGACTGAATTGCGTGGTGTTTTCTGTTATTCATGCTCTTATCATAAATTATAGGTAATGGTTAAGCGACAGAGAACAGCATTTCCTCCAAATTTTGTTCACTCTCTTGATGGTTCCCACATGATGATGACTGCCATTGCCTGCAAAGAAGCTGGCTTAAGTTTTGCAGGTTTGTATTGCTGCCTATTTTCTTTTTGGTCACATGAAGTGTCAAGTGCCCGTGTGAATAAGCGTCACATGATACATGCTAATGTTTTCATTCCAATACTGGTGGCAGGAGTGCATGATTCATACTGGACACATGCATCTGACGTTGACCAAATGAACAAGATTTTGAGAGAAAAATTTGTTGAACTCTACGACGCACCCATACTGGAAAATGTAAGTGTTCTTTGAAAGTTTCCCTTCAAGACATTAGTGGTTCTCGCTTTAAACAAATTTCAATCTACTGTATCCTGCTTTTAGCCGTTCTTATCCTTCATCAAATTTGCATTGGATTTTGCTTATGTTTTCTTCAAGATAAGACTGCTAAAGGCTAAAGTATACTGTGTCACAAATTATTAACACACTATTAATTGGTAACAGTTACTGGAGAGTTTTCAGCAGTCATTCCCTGACTTGCAGTTCCCCCCGTTACCGGAGCGGGGTGATTTCGATCTAAGAGAAGTTCTGGAATCTCCCTATTTTTTCAACTAGTCGAGCAGTCTTATTTTTTCGATTTTATGTGGTCTGGTGTTTGCTTTCTCCCTATAATGACAAAACTCAATGGGATCTTCAAACTCTTGGATCGATGGCGCTAGGCCAGCTGCTGCGCTGGAAGTCAAGACAAACGAGTGTATACTGACACATTGGCTGCTCCACTTGGATGACCTTGTTGTATGCTACTGCAGAAAGTGTCTTTGACCAAACATGTTGGACAAGCTTAGGATTTCCAGGATGAGTCAGGTTACTACGCCCATAAGCTACTCTAGAGAAAGTTATACTGAGTGCAAGCACTCGGGCTAATGGTTTCGATGAAATATTATTCGTGTACAAGCATGTGGAGGCAGGCGTAAGCAAAAGCGGAAACGCCTTCCAGCCCTGGAAAGACAAACTAATGAAGACTGACCTTATATGACTCTACATAGTGCTGAGTAGAACAGTAAGACAATAGTTTTTCCTCAATAAAGTCTTATAATTACTTGCTTTTGTACCATTTACATAGCAGGTTGTATATATCTTTTATGGTGAAATGTCACCTCATTTTTTACACCTCTTATATCTTTATATCCCTAAGCTTTTGTTGTAATAAGAATACAGTTCACAGATTTTTAATAGAAAGAAGTTATATTGTTCATGCAATGAGTACATGACATGCCAAGCTAGGACCTACTATTCCTTCTTTCCCCTGTACCGATGGTGAAATAGTATTTTTACACTATCGACCTTGTTTGGTTGATGAATAAGTTATTTCGGAATGAGTTATCTATTAGTTGCAACCCTCATTGTGGGATAAAAACAACATTGCCAGGATAACTAATCTTTTTCGGAATCTTGTGAAGTTGTAGGATAATGAATTACAAGATTTTCTTGATTTTTCATGTGTATTATTAGCTCATGAATCTTGCGCCTTAAAACTCCCAAAAATATTTTCTTAAAAAAAGTACACACAAAGAAATCAAATGAAAGAGTGTAATATTCAATGGAAAGGGGTTTAGATGAACTCCCTGTGCTCCCTAGCTATCAGTTAAAAATACATATTAATTTATGTGTCAATTTGTATAACACATATAAACCCATGATAAACTGAGTGATTTAGGTTGCAAGAAGTAAACTCTGGTTGGATGAACAACTTCATCAAAACTTCTAAATCAACTATAACTTCACATTTAATATTCCCCCTTAGCTTGTAGACATAAAAGTCAGTTAAAAGAAATCTTAAAAAAGGAAGAAATTTTATGATATAAAAAAGACCAGTCAGGTATACTAAGTATTCCACATTCACGTAGGATTTTGAGAAAGACCACATCTCTAAGTGGTGTGATATATTATCAATGACTGATTTCACGATTTAAATTCGTGCATCAAATTTATGATAATAAAACACAAAATTTCATTCTCAATAAAAAATAAAATAAAAGTGGCAACCATGATATGATAACAAGAGGCTTAATATCTTATGTTGAATTGATCAAAAATGATGTAACTCTCTACCTACTCAATATCTACATGACAACTCCATAGAAATTGAAGTCCAATTGAAAAGTTCTTTCTTCTTCTCTTTTACATTTCTTTTCTTGATCTCCCCTTTTTTTTGGACTATATTAATTGTTATTTTTTAAATAAAAAACTTGATGATCCTACTTGCTCAAATACTAAAGTCAAATATCTAAGTAAATTAAAATAAAACAAAAGGAAGTATTTACTAAACATCTTGTCTTAGTACATATGACTGAGTCTTAAACTGATTATTAATTGCTTCTTTAATTATAAACTACCTACCTAAGCCAAAAAAAAAAAAAAACACAAATTGACATAAGAAATTGTAGTAGATAATAGTTGTTAACATGAAAAAGAAATTTTATTTTTTTTGTGTAGAAATGACTAATTCAGATCATCCCTTAAAATGTCTTCTTCATGATTTTGGAGAATTACCATATAACACACTTTCTTATCAATGTATTTTTACATCCCACAGCATCGACAGATCGCTTAGCCCAACGTTTAATCAGTGAACTATGCACTCTTTCGTTATAGTTTAGCCACTATGGATATGGACATGTCTGGCAGTATAGATTCTGATATCATACTGGTAAGTAAATTAGTTCTCTTCTTTTTTGCTAATTTCCCACATCCAAACAAGCCCTTTTAGTTACATAGTTACATAGTAATTAGAGGTTATAAATATGTACATGATAATAGTTGAATCCATTATACTTCTACTAATAACAACATGTTTGTTCTTGCATTATATATTGCTCGGAGTCTCATTAAATGCACTACTTTTGGAGAATCTGATATGCACTAAACGGGTTGAATCTAATTAGACTCTTTTAGATCAGATTTTAGCTTAATGATAGCTGAAACAATGCCCCATTTCTTCGTTGTTAGGTCTAGCGTTGTAGCTACATATTGTCAGTTGAACATCCTTCGTTGTAAAAGTATACTATATATATAGAAAATGATATTGCGTATGTAGGTTAAAAAGAACTTTTGAACAGTCCTAGTGAAATTTCTGACTTTGTCACTGCACAGGTTAATAGAGAAAAGGACAGAGTTAGCATACTTGCTGAGTCCTTGTTGTCAAATATATCAGAGTTCATAAAATCAGTAGTTTCAATAGATGTTGAAAAAGAGAATTTCATTGAGATTGGAAGCTACTTATACCGCGTTTCTGCAGTTATAATGGAGTTGCACATAGGAAAAAATGCAACAACAAATGTCATAGAGAAATTACAATCTATGTTTGAAAATGTGAATTTAGCTAATGAACTGATCAAGAAATGTCAAAAATATAGGCAAAAAAATCAGTTGATTGAACCAAGTATTGTCATAGAACAACTTCAAGTTGTGAACAGACATATCGCGGAAGGATTGAGTCTCATACCATCTTGTTTTTATGGGGAACAAGAATGTGCAGAAATCGCGGTTAAGTCTCTATTGAAAGATATGAAAGGTGCAGCTGCAGTAGTAGCAAGAAACAATCCAGTTTCGGAGCAGACAGAGCTGGAAGTTAACATGTTGCATTCAAGGGAATTAATGACTAATGAAACAGCAGAAACAGAAACAGAAACGGATCTTTACTCTATCGATATTGAAGTTTCCATGGAGAATCTTCGACTAACTGATTCAACAAATCTTTATGTAAGTGATAATTCGAGAAGCAGTATCAGCGGAGGCTTTCATTTTCAGAATCATGGGAACCAGAGTCCTGTTTCTTTAACAAATTTGCCACGGATGTCTGAGTCTGAATACATGGAACCTCTATACGAAACATTCTTTTGCCCTTTAACAAAGAAGATTATGGAGGATCCTGTCACAATAGAAAGTGGAGTAACATATGAGAGGGACGCGATATCAGAATGGATTAGCAAGTCTGATAATAACCGCGAAGAAATAATATGTCCAAAGTCAGGCCAGAAGCTAAAGAGTAGAAATCTGAGCACTAATGTGGCATTGAAAGCAACGATAGACGAATGGAAAGAGAGAAATGAAACAGCAAGGATCAAGGCTGCAAGGGCAGCATTGTCTTCAGCTACGACACAGGATATAATGCTCAAAGCAATCGAAGATTTGAACAGCATTTGCCTCAGAAAACCGTACAATAAGGTACAAGTTCGTAGCATTGGTGTAATACCACTGCTTGGGAATTTACTGGATAACAGAAACAGAACTGTAAGATGTGCAACGTTGGAATTACTGCGATATTTAGCTGAAGATGATGATGAGGTAATAGTCTTTTTCTTCTATCCTTGAAATGTTTCAAGTTCAAAAAAAGCACGCAACTACTACTCCCTGCGTTTCAATTTGTTTGTCTGTTTTGACTTGGCACGGAGTTTAAGAATCTTATGGTCTTAAACTAAAGATATGTAGTATGTATCAAAATGTCTTTTAATCTTATGGTCTTTAACGTGTCTCTTGGAAAGATAGAACTAAAAAGTTGTCAAAAAAGGAAAGAGACATTCTTTTGAAACAGACTAACAAACAGATTGAAACGGAGGAAGTATGACATTTCACATTTTATTTGTCTCCACTCAACATTCGACATAATTATAGTATCCTCTAGACATGTTACTGAGTTGAGCTGAGGCACAAATGCAGGAAGTAATTGCTCAAACTATCGATATTGCTACAGTCACAAGGATGCTGTCAAGTAATCACGGACCTATTAGGCATGCATCACTTCGACTTTTGCTTGAGCTATCGAAATCCCAGTTTCTGTGTTATAATATTGGGGCAGTTCCTGGAGCCGTCCTCATGCTGATTACAGCCAAATACAGACATAACGATGATGCATTCATTGCAGATAAAGCTGATGAAGTCTTGAAAAGTTTGGAGAAATATCCTAGCAACATCAAACACATGGCTGAAAATGGATATCTAGAGCCACTTTTAAATCATCTTCTCGAAGGTAATCATGTACTCCCTCGTTTCAATTTGTTTGCCTTACTCTTTCTTTGGAAAATCATGTACCGACTGTTATACTACCAAAAAACTTGAGTAGGGAGTGAAGAGATGAAAATGGAGATGGCACGTTACCTCGGGGAAATCGTGCTTGGACCTGACAACGTAATCTATGTTGCTGAACGAGTTTCTCCGACTTTGATCAAAATGGTAGAGAGTGGAAATACTTTGAGCAGGAATGCAGCCTTTGTAGCTCTACAACAAATTTCTTCTCACCATCCAAATGCTAACACACTTGTGCAAGCTGGCCTTGTCCAAATCATGATTGAAGAGATTATCACTCGAACAATGATTCACGATGAGCCAATGAACTCGAAGAAAGAAGCAGCTGGTATACTTGCAAATGTGCTCGAGTCAGGATTAGATCTAGAGAATCTTCAAGTCAACGAGCGTGGCCACACATTGGCTTCTGATTACATAATATTCAACTTCATCCAGAGGATCAGGAACTCCACCCCTGAAGAAATGAATTTTCACCTTGTTAGAATCTTGATATGCCTTATGAAGTATCCCAAAGCATCGTCTACCATTACCTCTGTGATCAAAGAAACAGATGCTAGCTACAATCTAATCGAGCTCATCAATAACCCTGACGAAGAACTCAGCATTGCAGCACTTAAGCTTCTTATCACTCTATCTCCTTTCATGGGACACACAATTTCAGACAGATTATGCAAAACCAAAGGACAACCCGAAAGCCTAATTCACAATCCATCTGAAAGTCCTCGAATCACAGAAAAGCAAGCAGTCTCCGCGACTCTTCTTGCAAAGCTTCCCCACCAAAACATGACACTCAACCTAGCATTGGTCAATAAGAACACAATTCCTACAATCATAGAACAAATCAACAAAATCCATGTCAGTGGGACAAGAACAAGCAGGTATTCTCAACACTCTTATTAGTCGTATAGAAGGTCGTCTTTAAACTTAATACACAAAATTTTCAACAGGTACACAAGTGCATATTTTGATGGTCTAGTAGGAGCTCTTGTCAGATTGACAACAACACTCTACGATCATCAAATCCTGCACGTAGTAAGAACGTTCAACTTCACATACATATTCACAGAGTTACTCGTGAAAACATCAAGCGATGAAGTCCAAAAGTTATCCGCGATTGGTCTAGGTAACTTATCAAATCAATCAGTTAACTTATCAAAACCACCACCAATCAAGAGCAACAAGTACATTAAATCTAATCTACTAAGAAGATGTATGTCTCTGCGTTCAAAGTCCGAAAAAGAACCAATATGCTCAGTCCACCGAGGCGTTTGTTCTGCTGAAGACAGCTTCTGCTTAATCGACGCTAAGGCAGTTGAAAGGCTACTGTCCTGTTTACACCATGACAATGTAGAGGTAGTTGAAGCAGCATTATCAGCTATATCGACTTTACTAGACGATAAAGTCGATATAGACAAGAGTGTTAAGTTACTGATTGAGATGCAAACCATTCAACATGTACTAAATGTGGTGAAGGAACACAGAGGAAATGTCTTGTGGCACAAATCATTTTGGCTAATTGAGAAGTTTCTATCAAAAGGTGGGGACAAATCTGTTTCTGATATATCACATGACAGGTTGTTCCCTGCTACTGTAGTTAGTGCATTTCAACATGGTGATGTTTGTACAAGGGAAATGGCTGAGAAAATCTTGATGCATTTGAACAAAATGCCACATTTTGCAAACACAGCTAGTTTTACCTTGTAATAATGTATAGAGGTCATGAATTAAACAGACACAACGATCACGATCATTGTTCGTGAACGAACATGACTATTCTAATAGTCATGATGATCTCTTTAAGTTTCTATGACGATCGCCTGAAGTAGCTTAAGAAAAATCTATAAGTATAAACACAACTAGTTTTACCTTGTAATAAGTACAGAGGTTTTGAATTAAACAAACACAACGATCACGATCATTGTTCGTGAACAAACATGACTATTCTGAATAGTCATGATGATCTCTTTAAGTTTCCATAAATATAAGGACGATCCCCTGAAGTAGCGTAAGAAAAATCTATAAGTATAAACACACCTAGTTTTACCTTGTAATAAGTACAGAGGTCTTGAATTAAACAGACACAACGATCACGATCATTGTTCGTGAACAAATCATGACTATTCTGAATAGTCATGATGATCTCTTTAAGTTTCTATAAATATAAAGACGATCCCCTGAAGTAGCGTAAGAAAAATCTCTAAGCATAAGGTCGTGCTTTTTTGTATGCCCAAGGCAATTACTTTATTTTCCCTACTCACAGCCCTTTCTACTTCGATTATCTTTTCCTATATCGCTAACGAAAAAATCAAGTTGATTTATCAGATGATCACTCAATTTATAATCTCATCAATTACTTTGCTAGTCGAAAAAATTGAAAACAAGAAAAAAGAAAAAGTAATTTTGTGATATAGTAACTGTTAGTTGAATTACCATATGATATAGTGACATTTTATAAAAATATTTTTAATATTTTTGTTTTATTCATTTTTGGTTGAGAATTTGCTACTGATATTAATATGAAAAAGGTGAACTGTCATTTCATGTTTGTATAATTGCATCTAGTGGGGTTTTTCTTTTATGAAGCCCATTAAATTACAACAAAATTATATTATATGATATTATATACGTACCAAAAATTAGGCAAAGATTGTCACCCCATAAATAGTTACGAAAAAATATTTACAAAATACTGCACTGAGTATGTATATTGTAGTCTTTTTTATTCCGTCTAGATAATTACAAAAATATCCTTAAAATATTAATAAACCGTTAATGAAAATATTAAATCTTGACTATTATGAAAAGATATAATTGGTAATTTGGTATAATAGTAATTAGGAGTAGTAATTAGTATACACTGTTATTTGACAGAGAACGATATTGATCATATGGTAATAATTCTTTAGTGCAACATCGAATAATACAAATATATATTTTTTAAAAAAAATATTTATGAAAATAATAATTATATGCTTTTGTTCTTTTTAAATACCAACCAAACCAAATATTATTAACAACATACTCAAAAATCATAATAATCCCACAAGTTGTGTTGGGTAGACATATTACTCCAACTTTGTAAAGATTCCTCGGCTCAAGTAACACTTACGAAAGCAGTTCAAAAAGGAAATACGATAATAAAAAATCATGTTGAAAACACTAGCAACAACATAATATAGTAATCGAAGTTAAAGAAAATAACAGATGATAATATAATCAAAAGAACAAGATATAATAGGAGAGTATAAGGAAAACGGAAACTACATACTAACGTTCCACCATAAGCTTGATCGCCAAGTCCTCGATGTGACATATTTTATCTAATCACCTTTTTCCGACCCAAATATTATTAGTTTCAATAAATAAAATCAAAGGTACACCTGTTGCATCTTTGGCAAAAATGTTTGGCCGGCTGTTATGGGACAATTGCCCACAAAGCTTTAAATATCTAATCAGGCCCCCTCTCTGATTAAACTACTAAAAAAGAGATTTCAATAACATTCAAACATTATCTTTCGATTTAACACCACAAAATTCAAAAATTTTCTTTTAGAGAACTTACGAGTGAAGTAGTTCATCAATCACTATTAAGACTGTACTTTACAATTCTACAGGAGTTAATTAGAACCATAGACATTGTCTAAGTGAATGCATTTCAAATTTGTGTGGATATATGTATGTTAAAAGTGTACATTCATTGATTGCATCACAGGATTTTTTGTTTCTCTAGTTTATTCTCTGTTTGAGAAGAAGATGGCTTCTTTCGCGATCGAGGACTTTGTTGGAAATGGATGTCTGCAGGGACTAGTCTCAATGCTGCTTGAGGAAGGGTGGGATGATGTACCAACATTGAAGATTATGAATGTAGATGATATGAATGAGTTGAACATGACTCAACGGCAAAAGGTTCTTATACTAAATTCAGTCTTCTTGTATATATCTCGAGAATATCATCTGTGTTGACAGCTGAGTGATTCTTGTGTTTTCCTGAGAAAAAAAAACCATTTCTAAGAACATAATCATAAGAATTAAGTTGCAACAAAAGAAACAAGTGATATGCAAGAAGTAGTAAATGCCGAGTTGATTTCTGAAATGATCACTCACCTAATAGTTATTATCTTAGAAAGTCACCCTTCTTTAGAAATGGTTGCCTATAAAGAAAGTGACTTTCTGAGATAATAACTATTAGTTGAGTGACCATCTGAGAAATCAACCTAGTAAATGCCTCTATTCCCGTTTGAAAGATTATTGCCGAAACAAACTTTGATTAGGAAGTTGTTAAGCTTGTTTTCTGCACATCTGAAAAATTATGGAAACAAATAAGCTATTCTTCTGATGATTGCATCTTTCCTACTCAAGGATGCACTGGAAATCAGGTCGTACCTGCATGATCGAGCTCTGATGCAATACGCGGATAAGTTTGAGGAGTCAGGGAATTCCCTTACTGAGCTTCTAAACTTAAGTACAGTAGATCTTACTTCAAAGTTTGGAATGAAAAGGGGCCATGTTGCCCGTTTTACAGACAGAACTGCAGCTTCTGGGAGAGATTCTTTGTCAGAAACCTATAACCTCCACATGAGGAGAAGAACCACCTCAACAAATGAGAGTCTTTACAGGAAGGACATTTCTCCAGTCACCTCCAGGAAGCTAAGTATGACAAGATCCCTTAGAAGAACCAAGACAGATATATCCCTAGAACAATCAATGGCTGAGCTGGAAATTAAAGGTGGACATGTTTTTAAAGGAATTGTAGCTTCAATGCCCGATGAGCCTAGAGCATGTGGCTGTGTGCAGCCCACCCCAGTAGTTGAGACTGTTGCTCCTTATTCTTCCATAGAGAATATCTCAGTTCAGAAACTAACACCAGAGTACAAGATTGGAATGGAGCGTCTAGTGAAAAGAAAGACTGCTACGATGAAGGCTTCAAAGCTCTGGCGGGATAAACCAGCAGTGTTTGTATGCATCCGTCGCCCTGGGTAAAGCATCAAATCATTTCTCCAATTCACACCTATAATTTGTTAAATGTAGCTCAATTGTTGTGCTATGTATAGGATATAGGATATTACAATACTACAGTAAACAGGAAAAAGACACCACTTGCAAGAATTTTATGGGATTAAGTAAACTCAAGTCAATTTCTGCATAAAACTTCAAACAGAGTAGAAAATCCAATAATCTTTGTTATCCCACTAAATTATGATTCACTGATGAAGGATGCAACCTAGGAATGTTTTTTCCTTTAACAAACAAGGGGTATTTATGAACTGGAAACCATGGTCATATCAAAAAAGAAGAAAGGGGTATTTATATTTTATAAGAAAGAACATGAAATTAAATTTTTTTATCTATGAGCATGAATTACTCAGTCTCATACCAAAAAGACTATGGAAACAGGTGCATCATGTGCAGAGCTGAAGCCCACCAACTTTATGCAAGGAAACCAATATTTGATGCTTTGGGGGTTCAGTTATTTGCTGTTCTTCATGAGCAAATAGAATCAGAGGTAACTTTTTTCCACCTTTTTTTGTTGACATTTCTACGGAAGGACCTGGTTTATTATGCTGGGTTTTGTTATCCAGGTAAAGGATTTCTGGCCTCGATACTGGGGTGGTGTAGTCCTCTTTGACAAAAACATGGAATTTTATAAAGCTCTGGGAGGTGGGAATCTGCTAAAAGACAAGTTCATATCAGGTTTTCTATTGAATCCTCGAGCTATTTCAAATTATAGGCGAGCAAAAGCTATGGGGGTGGATCAAAATTTCAGGGGTGAAGGTGAGACAAAAGGAGGACTCTTCATTGTGGGCAAAGGAAAGAGTGGAATTGCTTATCAATTTATTGAAAGGAACTTTGGAGACTGGGCACCCCTTGCTGAAGTTATTGAAATCTGTCGCCGCTTACAGGTAATGTTTTCTGGCTTCTCTCGTAAGCTCATTCTACAATTCAATTGTACACCTATGTTTTAGTCTAATGAGCTTTTTTGCATATATTCTAGAATCCACAAGAAATTCAGTTAGAGTCTATCACATCGATACAACAAGAGGATTAGCTATGGTCATTGCTTCTATGGATCGAAGCCTTCCTATTTTTTTGATAATGAGATGGATCAAGCCCTCCTATCGAACAGCTAAAGAGAAGCTATGTCTCTTCTTAACTTCAAGATTTATGTTTCATTATCACAGTCCACAGTTGCTTCATTGTAGGAATATTTTCCTTTACGTTACTGGAATGTATTTGTGTTGAGTCAATTGAGTCAGGCTATGTATCTGTGTCCGTTCAATCACATAATGCAGAAATGTCAATCTGTAGACTGTACTTAGCTAGTACACCAGATATTCCTTGCTAACATACGAACACATTGGGCAATGTTTATAACTTCATCTCATAAAATATATACAAAATGCAAAAGAAGGAAAATTCTCAAAATTCGGTAGCTTTTCCTAACAGCAGAAAACAGCTTCTTTGTACGAGATACAAAAAATCATTTGCTACTCCTATTCAAAAGAAAATTACAGCAAGAAGCTAACTACATCATCCCCGTCCTCTTTTTCCATTGCACTATCTAAGCAAGGATCAAATTAGTCCTCTTTGACATTTGTTTCTTTGGTAAGTAACTTCCTAGCATAGAACTAATTTGATCCTTGCTTAGATAGTGCAATGGAAAAGAGGACGGGGATGATGTAGGACTAATTTTTAGTTACTCAGAAACCGCTAATTTAAGCTATTCTAATGATGTCCTGGAAATTTGCAACACCATAACTTTCTTTGTGTGGTGTAAGATGCACCTTGTTAAGCTGTTGTAGTTAATCACCGCTAATTTCTATTTTGGTGACTCTGAACTATTCCCACTACACTATTTAGATGATATCTGCAGAAGACCTTCACAATAACTTTTTTCTGGCATACTCGACTTCAGTTTCCTGTTTTGATGTGCAAACTCAAGTTAATTGATCATCTTGAGAGTTGAGCTTGAAAAGGTATGTTGGAAGTCAAAAGGGTTAAACCAGTCATGTATTAGAATGCTCTAGATTCGTTCCATGTTTAGGTTAAACGTATATAATATTCTTCATAATTAAGAATCTTAGTACTTACAGAGGCAATATTCCTTATTTTATAGCTAACCTTATCTCATGTAGTCTAGACTAACGTTACTTTTAGTAGCTTAAACTTATAAGGAACATCTTATATATATAGTCTACAAGCAAATCCGAGACAACTTCTCTTTTTGTCTATATTTCCACCCATATACAACAAAGTTTAACATGCAATTTGGAACTTTTGAATACTGATGTGTCTATGAATTGAAAGCTACAACAAAATATTGAAAACATACAAGGAGCTGTATTTCTTCAGTATAGTCAGCTATTTTAAGTTTAACTTACATTGTTAAGAGGATCAGTAGCCTCCTAAGTCAGATACTCCTCGTTTTAGGCTTGCATGCTGAGCTCCGAAGTGAAGTGCTTATGAAAACGGCTCCCCAGCCTTCTGAGTTGAACCATTAGATATACCACCAACATACATAGACAGGACCTCTCATGGGAGGCAAATGTATCCTTTCAAGAGAACCAGCGTGATTATTCCTTCCTCATATGATACATGTAACACTCCTCGTAACTGATTTGAAATTGTGGGAAAACTATCACCAGAAATCTCCACAAGAACATTTTCCATCCTTAAATAAATGAAATCTAACCGCATCTCTTACAAGAATTTCTCTTTGGGTGATCTTAGAAATGATTTTAGTTGCACTATGGCAGTCACCACACACCCTTAGGTTTTTTACCACTCTTATGGGGAGTCCAGGGGGGATAAAGATCAAGCCAAAGGCAATAGCAAGTCTCTCGCTGTGGTGGTTAAGCAATTTTATTTTATCAGACTCTTCAACTCTATGCATGACATGAGTTACGTCTGGTACATAACCCTCATCTATCATTTTAGCATTTAGCTTCTCCAGTTCTACATATATTTGATCTGAAAATGGACTTGACTTGTCATCAGCAGAGAAAATGTGCACTCTGTTTTTATATTTGATCCAACTACATCCTGGCTCTTTCCTCACACCTTTATCTCTCATGGCCCTTCTTAATTGAGCCACTTCAGCCCAATTTTCTTTCGCAGCATACATACTTGTGAGCAAGACATAGCTGGCAGGATTTTCTGGATCAAGTTCCAAAAGGGACTCTGCTGCCCATTTGCCAATTTCCATGTTACCATGGGTTCTACATGAGCTCAACAGTGTAGCCCAACCAATTGAATCTGGGGTGCAAGGCATTTTCTGTATAAAATCTTTGGCTTCTACTAAACGCCCGGATCGACTAAATAGATCAATCATGCAAGTGTAATGATCAAGAATAGGCGTAATTCCATGTTCTTTCACCATTGATTCAAAATAAATTTTGCCTTTGTCCACAAGTCCTGCCCTACTGCAAGCAGAAAGAACCCCAACAAAAGTTACTCCATCTGGTTGAAGACCATGTTCCAGCATTTTCTCATACAAATCAATTGTTTCAGTGGCTTTTCCAAACTGAGCATATCCTGACACTAACGCTGTCCAAGAGACCTCGTCTTTAACAGACATCTCATCGAAAAGACTGTGAGAATCTTCTATGCTGCCACACTTACCATATAGGGTCACAAGTGCATTAGAAACAGTAATGAAAGATATCAAGCCTGACACTAATGCTCGACCATGAAACTGGGCTCCTTCTTCCAAGCTCGCCAGATTTGCACATGAGCTTATCACACTTCCTAAAGTAAAATCGTCTGGCTCAACTCCATTCCTTTGCATGTCGCAGAAAGCCTTAACAGCTTCTTCGCTAAAGCCATTCTGTCCATATCCAACGACCATTGCAGTCCATGAGACAATATTTTTGTTGGGCATTCTACTAAACGTGGACCCGGCATACTTGATGTTTCTACACTTTGAATACATGTCAACAAGGGCACTACCTACAAACACGTTCTCGCTGTGATAGGTTCTAACTATATAAGCATGAAGCTGTTTTCCTTCTTCGATAGCTTGGAGGCCTCCACAAGCAGTCAAAATGCTCCCAAATGTGAATTGGTCAATCGGCAGCCCCTCTAACCTCATTCTCCTAAACAAGACAAGTGCTTCCCTGTCAAGACCATTTTGTGTTAACCCCGTTATCATCGTTGTCCAAGAAATGGAATCCTTCTCAGGCATATCTTGAAACAAACTTTTCGACTCTCTAACCATCCCAGACCTCAAAAACCCCATAATCATTGTATTATACATCACCACGTTTCTTTCTGGCAACTCATTGAAAACTTTTTCAGCCTCATAAATAAGCCCTGCTTTTGCATACATATCAACCAACGGACTACCCACGAAAACATACGACTCAAATCCCCATTTCACTATCTGCCCATGAATTTGCCTACTCATTCGAATCCAACCATTGTCCGAAGACAATATAAGCATCGTCGAAAACGTTATCCTATTCAAACTCATTCCCCCATCTTCTAACATCAACTTATACGCCTCCAAAGCATCAATAGCTAAACCTCGAGATGCATACCCTGAAATAATCAAATTCCAAGACACCCCATCTCGCTTTGGCATCCGATTGAACACGTCTAGCATTCTCGAGAGGTTTCCACACTTCGAATAAACAGAAAGAACGGTGTTCCATGAAAACTGGTTTGGTTGAGGTATTTCTTCAAACACTTGGCGTGCATACCCAGTGTTATTGAGTTTACTGTAAGCATTTATGAGATTGTTAAGCAAAAACGTTTCTGGGTTTGCTATGGTTTTGAGAATGAAGCAATGAAGCTTCTTGATTTGGTTCTGGTTTTGGGACTGACACCAAAGTTTGAGCATAGAACAGTAATGGTTGGAAATATGAGACATACTGTTCAACAGAGGGGAATTGGCGGGTGGTTCAGTTTTATTTATAGTTTTTCCTTCGCTCCCAATTTATGTGACGTTATTTGACTGGAGTTTAATAAATATAAAAGAATCTTATAATGTTTGAATACTATTGTTAAAGTAAATAAAGAGAGAAAGTATTGAAATACTCTGAAGTTGACGTGAATTATTGATTTTGTTTTCGAATAATTGACATCCTTTAGGTCGATTTGAAACCAAGTTTTTCACGAATCCGTTTACGAGTCGTAACCGTTCGCCCTGTCAACTCATAGATTGACAAATTTTTATATTTAGTAACATTTTAGCTTTTAAATGTTAATTTTATCCGCATGAAATAATTTATAGCAATGATTTATTTAAAATCATAAATTTTGAACATGTGTCTTAACTAAATGAATTATCTTTGATTCCGAGTTGATTTTTTTCATAATTGTGATGTCCGAGTCCCTTAATATACACATTGTTATCCTTATAAGTAGAGTTTGAAGAAAATAATGTACACTTATAGACAAACTTAAATAAATTATTTTCGATAGACTACACAAAAAGATTCTTCATTTATTTTTTGATAATTATGATATTTGGATCAATTCACACATATCTAGACCAATCCGATAGCCTGCTAACTCCACCAGCACAGGTTTTTAAGAATCATTCGCCAACTTAAATAATATTAGAAATAATTATTCATGCTTGTATTATCATAGATTTTTTATATCACACACTTGGAGTACAACTATTCCTCGAACTAAGTTAGCTCACGGAATGCTTCGTATATCGGGTTGGGTTCTAAAGGTGTGAACGTAAAATGAAGGGTTGCGACTGTCTTGAAGGGTTGTGACTTTATCGAAAGGTTGTGACCTTTATGAAAAGTTGTATCTTTTCTAAAGGGTTGAAACCGTTTGAAAGGTTGCGCATTTTCCAAAAGGTTGTGACATTTCTAAAATTTACCTTATTTCCAAAGAGTTGCGACATTTACCCTTTGTTGGCTACAAATAGAGAGATTTCTCTCATTTTTCTGCATCGAAGTCTTCTCTTCTCTTACATATATTTCTTACAAAACAAAACAGATAGATCGTGTCTGTGCGTGTAATTCGCTGCTGTCATTTTGAGTTTATTGAAATTATCGAAGTTTGAGGTACCGCTACTTCGTTAATGGTTAAACCGATTTATCTTGATAGGAATTAATATGCAACTTCAGATACTTGAGGGAATTAAATTTCTCAAGGACACACAGTGAATTCTGTAAACTCGGATAGTTTTGTGTTTTTCTTTTCATCTTTTATTTTTTCTCGTTTGCTAATCTGAATACATGAGATAACATATCGAGCTAAATATTTTAAAGTCTCAGAGTTATCATGCATGGCAAGTATAGCCAACAACATCAGATTCTGTGTATTATTTTGCAGTAACTGAACAGAGTTTCTAATGTAAATAATGCTTTGGAAGAAAAGGAGCATGCAAACTTCATTTACTTTTCCCAGGCCATACAGTTTGCAAGTTCTTCAACATGGAATGAACAGGAAGAATATAAGCATTTCCGCAACGTAAGATTCAAGAATGTATCAACAAAACATTAGTTCTTGAACCTTCATTTGCTGTTGTTGATCTGAAGAACATCAATCTCGTGGAATGAATCATCACTCTCGTGCTACTAGCCGATTGTGTCACTTATGAAAAGGAGGTGAATTCACTGTGTTAACAAATACGCGTTATGGATTTGCTGTACAGACTTACTGGGAACTCCTGGATGGGGCGTCTCGTGCAAATGTGAAATAAGAAGAGCTCTCGGTGCAACGCACTTCCCAGATAACATAATCAGTGCACCTTAATCTCGCCCAATAACAGGTAAAGTTAAGCATATTTGGTATCTATGATGAGTCATGGTTCTGCTTTCATTTGTCCTGCTGGTAGAGAACCTACAAACAGAGAATTATCAGGATTACTAGAGAAGATGCGAATTTATCATAGTAAAATCACGCAGGGGCATCAAATACCACTTAAATCTTGACTAGATGAAGGTACACTTGAATTTAACCCCATTTGGACAATATTATGTAGTTCATTATCCCATTCATTCGGTGCCTGGAGATCATGCAAATTAGCTCAAATGATTAGTAGACCGTCGACCAAGACTTGCTTATGCTACAATAGTTCAAGAACCACAAACGTTACCTGAGATGACGGATCCTTGTAGTCACCAGGCCCACAACTAGTAGTGGCTAAATGAGGATTGATGGCTCTACGAAATCCTTCACTAGGAAATCCATAACCAGGAAGACCAGATTGAAGCATTCCAGCTTGCGGTGGATGTAAAGGAGAATATGCCATGGTCATATCAGGCGGAAAAGCGAGTGAGGATGAAGGACCTGCTCGAGACTGGAGGATCTGTGACAAAGGGAATTTTTTCATTCAAGCATCAGGTGGAATTCCAAAAATGCTCGTCTACACGTCATTCTCAGAAAAGTGAACTACTTACATCTTTTGCCAGGAGACCATCAATATCAAAATCCAGCCGCGGGTTTACTGTTGCAAGCTTCATTGAGAGGAACTGGAACAAAAAGGAGTCTAGTCATCCTCAAGTATATACTAGTGTGCATAAAACAAAATAGCAAACACATCTTAAGACCAATCAAGAGCTAGAGTTGACATATTTGTAACTCGAATGCATGAACAAAGAAGTCCTCAAGACCACATTAACCAGGCACCAGGATAATCAAGCCAGCAATATGTGAAGCAATCAAATCATCACTAAATATTTTGAAAATTGAGCATTCCAAAGGAAAGAAGGGACCATTATTAATGTGAAGAGTACGATTGAAGAAAACGTGAGAAAGAAAATAAGTTGTTAATTCTATACCTCAACCTGCCTTTGCAAAGACTGTACATAGTTAATGATTTCATCCAGCATCACAGCTTTGCCGGTGACCTGCAATCATCACCTCTTTCTCAAGTAACTAAAAACAGAAAGTGCCAAGTAAAATTTCTAATATATGCTATGTAGCATATGACTACTCAAATTTCTAATATAGGCTTCAGTATGTTGCTTGGACTCTCCAAAAATGTTGCTGCATCTATGTCGGATCCTCCAAAGATGCACTACTTTTGGAGGATCCGACACACACCCATCAGCATTTTATGACGAGTCCAAGCAACATCGCGCCTGCTACACTATACTAGGTGGTTCCAATAACTACCAACCTTGTTGCAACCAGGCACAAGATCCTGAAGATACTTCATCCGTTCACTGATTTTCTCCCTCCTTATCTGTAATCAAAACACTCAAGTTAGTACCAAAACAAATCAAATATGAGATTTAATAACTTGGAAGCTTCTAATAGAAGTCTTACTCTTTCTGCAAGACTATGGCTATTTGTTGCCTGGCCTCTTCGAGCACGAACATGTATATATTCTTCTTTGGTTGGATCTGAAAACTGAGACCCCTGTTTACCATTCTTTCCACCAGGCTTGCTGGCAATTGGATTCAAGTTCTGTTCCCCTTTCTGAATTTCGGATGGTGGCTGCTGTGCTCCCTTCATTTGATCAGGTTCAGTATCCTGCCAAATGACAAGAACATTCAACAAGGGACTATCTTGTGAACAAACAATAATAACAACAACATATCACGTGCAGTCTAGGAGGGTTAAGTGTACACAGACCTTACCCTACCTCAGAGGTAGGGAGGCTGTTTCCCAATAGATGCTTAGCTCAAAAAAAAACAGTCCAAAGCAATTCAGAAAAAGAAATAACGGAAATACAAGAAACAACAGATAGTAACAAAAACAACAGATAGTTATCGAGTGAACGATCAAACGAAATATACTAATGATGTCCTACCTGACCACCTCTTTTCCTTTTCTTTGAGCCAATATTCTTTCCACAGGACTCCTCACCAGCACCCTCAGTTTCTTCTTGACGGCCACTACATCCTGCTTCATCAGACTCATTACCAGAGACTCCAGCAACTTCTTTTGCTTCATCCTGAGACTTAGCAACATTTTCACTCTTTTTCTCATTCTTGAGGGGACTTCTTTGTATGTCCCTATGAGTTAAAGAAACATCCTTAGAACTTTCAGCCACATTACTCAAATGCTGCAGCTTCTGAGGTGATTTCAACCCATTATTTGCCAAAACCTCTTGAGGACCCTGCATTGATGCCAATCCCCTATAATAAGGATTCATCGACGACTCGGGGATGCTAAAAGGGTTCATCATATCACCAAAGTTCCCTCCACTAAAGCAAGAAAACCTTGCAGCTCTTTCAATAAACCCCGAATCAGCCGGAAACTGAGCTAAGCTTTGCGGAAGCATCATCGGAACAGGAGGTAGAAACATACCCCCTTTCAACACTGCATTTGATGGAGTCCAATTAGGACCAAGTGTACTATCAACACCAGCTCTAAAAGGTCCTAAATCCATTTGAACACTAGCATCACAAAAGCCTAAATTTGATGAATTGGTGGTAGGCTGATCCCAAGTAGTAGGACAAAACGAATCCACCATTCCCATTGATGAATTAGTCAAATTACTCCCATTTAATTGCCATTCTGAAGAAACATTTGGTGACTGATAGTTCATTGACACTTCTTGATCATTCCTCTTTTCTGGTTCACTGTCATTCTTGATTTCTACATCCATATTTTTCCAAGTACAGAAAAAACTTAACCAAACTTCCCTTTTACCACAGCACTTGAGTATCAAGAAAACAACCTAAAACATTGAAATTCAACATGCTGGGAACTTAAAGTTTTCATCTTTATGCATTTAACTATCCTCAACAAAGATCATACAACCAAACATGTGTTCAAACTATCCAAAAAAACAAGAATTTTCAGGTGAACAAACTATGTCTACCAGAAGATTCACTCTAAACTAGAAAAGCCCCAAATACAAAAAGTCCATACAGAACAAGAAACAACAATCAATGCTTTCAAATTCACAAAAAAAGTTCCCACCCCACCTCCTTAATGTCCCAGAACACACAACCCCATTTCAACAAAGAGCTCAAAAAAGCAGTAAATTGAACAAGTTATTAACTTGCAGTAACCATAAATAGCTCATTTAAAGTAAAAAACCCTAAGTCACAGTAAAGAACAGAACCCTCCCTCAAGATTTCTCAAACTGCTCAGACAGCTCTGAAATAGAGAAAAAAAGAACACAGACTAAAAGTGGGGTGAGGAAAAAAAAGGATACCTTATTTCAGATTGTGTACTAATTTTTGTTACTCTATTACACCATTCTTGAACAGCTTTTCTTTTTTTCTTTTACTGAAGAGAAAGGGATAAAAATCAATTCTTTAACTTTTTGGCTACTGCTTTTCTTTTTTTCTGAAAGAGTTTCGATAAAGTTTTGACGCAATTCGTAAAGTTAATTATTTTCGTGAGTTAGAGGTTACACATTCAAATTATTTTTCATTGAAATTTAAATAATATTGTGCATAATAAGCTTGTGTGATCTAATTTCTTTTCTTAAATTCTACATGATTTTAATTCTTTATATCGACATAATATATAAATATATCATTTAAGACATGCACAAGTATATATTTAAAACTTATATATAATTACACGCGTCTTATATGATATAATACATGTGAAATGCTATATACATACATGTATTTACTTATTTAACTTTATGCTACGTAGAATAATACATGCAAAATGTTAGTAAAGTGCATACATTTACTTGTTTTATTTTACACAAATTTAAATATTTACTTTACACTTCCAATATTAAAAAGACATAAACATTAGTTAAGAGTAATTTTAAACACATTAAAAATTTTATCTATTTTTTATATTTACGGGTAATTCATGAAAAAAGTTAAAACACCTCGTAAGCGATATAAATATAAAAATAAATTATAAAAATAGTATCGAACTTTGATATAGATATTAAAATCGGAAATATTTGAAAGAAAAAGTAGAGTCAAAGGTCGAAAGAGAAGTTAGTGAAGAAATTAGTTAATTTGAGGGAATCGAAAAAGAAAGCTTTGTAACAAAAGGTCCCCTGCATTTATAGTCACGCTTGATAAAAATAAAATAAAAATAAAAGAGATGTTAAATAATCTTAATTTTTATGTATTCAAAGGAAACATAATTTTATGGAGTAAAAATGGAGAAATAATAATGAAAATAAAATATTATTGAAGTAAACATTTTTTTACTGATTTCATTTCGTCATATATTTCAAACTGAAAATTTAAAATTTGTAAAATGTGTTAAACATGCAATTTATTTTTAAAATAAGTAAAATTTTATAGTTGAAAGTGAAATTTCTCCAAAAATTGAATTTAAAGATTAGTTTTTTAAAACTTAAAAATATTTGAAGATTAAAATTTTAGATGAATTAATAGGTAACTAAATATTTTAAAATTTTAAAAGAATTGTTTACTTTTTAAATTTGTATGTAATTAAATAAAAATAAAGAGAATAATGAAGAAAAAAGTGAAACTTTTCTTTTTGTTTGTTTTTTTCTCTATTTTTTTTGTAGTTCTTGTTTATTTTGTTTGTTTGTTTTAGCTATCTTGTGTATACTTTATAGACTACCCTACAGCATTATTTATTTGCCTTGTGATGTGTACCTTACTTTATGTCTATGATATTACTAGTATCATTATTTATATATTGAATATATATATATATATATATATATATATATAATTGTTAATATTTTCAATGTAGTTTATAAATATTTTCTAAAAAAAAAAAAGTAACATCAAAATTATTGTTTTGGCTATAGTTCTAATATTTATGGGGATAATCTTTTGTAAGAATTGTTTTTTATATGTGGGATCATAGATTTGAAGTTGATTTATAAAAGTAACATGTCAAATGTTTGGATTATAAGTTATCAACCAAGTAGAACATGTAAAAGAATATTCATTGTACTTTTTAGAATCATAATCATTAAAAAAATTGAAATTGAGCAAATTAAAGTGTGATTTAGCATAGAAAATGATGAGTTCATACAGATAGGAAAAATAAAAGTATTACATGTTACCTACATATAACTCTTCAATATAATATGTAGTTTTTTTTATTAAAATAATTGTGGTGATCTTAAAGTTTGAAAATTCATTTGCAAATATTTGGAAAATGAGACTAGAAGCATTAAAGAGTTTAAAAAATTAAATCTTTTTAAATGTCAAGGAGTATGATTGAATATAGTTAAAAATAAATTCACTTTTATCGTAAGGTCACTAAATAAAGTTGTTTATTTCTCTAAAATCTTTGACCTGATAAGAGAATACTTAAGACAAAAACATTTGATTTGTTAAAAATATGTCGATAATAGAATTTTACTACTTTTATCTGGCATTTTATATTAGCAGTCGTGACATTATTTTTGTAGTCTTTTGTCCTTGGACTTTTGTTACTATTTTTTTTTTGTATCTTTATACTTCAATTATCATATCATCTACTTGCAATTATTATTCAAAATGATTTATCATATTTTTTATAGTATTTAATTCGTATGTAATAGTTTCTTCACTTCTGTTATTTCTATTTTTCCATACTATTTTGAACTATTTTTCTTTTAAGTTGAACCTTTAATATCGAATAAAATATAAAAAACTTTTTAAACTCAAATTTGAATTAGTTAAAATAATAAATTTTGAATAGATAATTTATAAAAGAATTTTAATGGGGACTTAATAAGCCAGCAACTGACATTGCCAACTCTTGACAGTCATTAATTATATCTTATACTTTAGTAATATGATAATTGCCTTCCCCTTTTCTATACCTAGATGGAAGAGCTTATAATATAATCTTTAATTAATTAAATTTGTTTAATTTGGTCAAAATACCTATGTTTATACTAGCTTGTTTTCACACACTTCTATGGCCACTTAAATTATTTCTAGAGTTGTACCTACACTAAGTCTTTCATCTTTTAAATTTTGATAATTTCCATAGCTTATCAATGCTTGTAAATAACGTAAATGTAAATTGCAACAAAACTAAAAAAAAATAGGGAAAAAATTCTAAAATTAAAATATATATGAATTTTGATCGAAATCGTTATAACGATATCGAATTTTGAAAAAGACCTTTTACCCCTCTACACTATTTAATAGTGTGTTTTAAGGGTATATATGTGTCACGTGGACATAAAGATATTGCATAATTATAAATAGTAATGTATTCGCGTGGGCACAAATATATCTTTAAAATAAACTATTAAATAGAGCTGACAATATGGGCTAGATCCGTTGGGCTAGCATGGCCTAACTCGAGGTTTAATAGGACTGGACTAAAATTTTTGCAGCCCATTTAAGAAAAAAAAAATTTAACCCGATCTGAATAAGCCTGCTCATTTGTAGGGCTTGAGAAATATTGGTAGGGCCGCCCCGTGGGTCAAAATTAATTAAAAAAATATAATATAATATTATTTAAAATTAAAGAAAATCCAAACTCAAAACAATAAGATTAATTTTTCTATTAAGATATATGTATTTGTACTTGAACAAAAACTTAATAAATATTAGGAAAAATGCACAAGTACCCCCTCAACCAATGCCTGAAATCTCAAAGACACACTTATACTATACTAAGGTCCTATTACCCCCTGAACTTATTTTATAAGTAATTTTCTACCCCTTTACGACCTACGTAACACTAGCTTGAAAAAAAAAGTCAACCAACGTTGGGCCCACAAGATAGTGCCACGTAGGCCAAAAAGGGTAGAAAATTATTAATAAATTAAGTTTAGGGGGGTAATAGGACCTTAGTATAGTATAAATGTGTCTCTGAGATTTCGGGCATAGGTTGAGGGGTACTTGTGCATTATCCCTAAATATTATAAAAATAACTTTATTTGTTGATTTGATTAACAAGTAGTATCATTAACATCATGTAATATTGTTTTGTCGATATTTATGATAATATTTTTAAATTATAATTTATAATATAATTTAATAATTATAAAAAATATATAATTTTAAAAAAGTGGGCTGGCCCGGCAAGCCTATAACCCACGTACTTGTAGGTTAGGTCAATCGTTGTCTGGCCCATACAAAAATGAGCTAGCTCGGCCTGATCCGTAAAATGCTAAAATCTGTGTGGATTGGCCCGAATATAATGGGTTAACCCATATTGATAGCTCTACTATTAAATAGTGAATAAGTTAAAAGGTTCTCATAAAAGCAATTTCGACCAAACTCAGAATATTTTTAGACCCCTTTTCCAAGAAAATACTAGGAGTACTTCTATTTTACTTAATCTGAATTAATAGAAATCACAATTTAATGATTAAATATAAGTTTAATTAATTATAATTTAGCGATAAGGGTGTAGACTAATACATGTATGATTTGTCATATCAAAATGATATAAATATTGAATATGAATAAATTTTGTCATTAAACGATCCAAATGTGTAGATTAAGATATATATCATATCTAAATTATATAAATATTAAATACGAATAAAATTTTGACCGTTATTTATATATACGTACTAGTGGGTTTCTTTTTTTTTTTTTTTAAAGTATGAATTAGATTTTTTTCAATATTCCATGAGACGAAGTACAATACATTCGTTACGTTAACTTTTACCTTAAAAGTTCTGTTTTTTAAATATTTATTTTCCCATTTTACTACGCCAACTCTTGATTATTTTAATTTTTTTGCATGAATTTTTCTAGGTTATAAGAATTCAGGACTCCAACTTGCAAATTAACTTATCATGTTCAAATTTAGAAGCACTCCAAATGAAACTTCAATAAAAACTATTAAAATTTCCTTTTATACAATCTTATCGAATAAACGACTTATAATAGAGTATAAACAAGATATTAAAACATGAAATATTCTAAGACGTTACATTGATAAATCACAAATTTTTATATTCTTCTTATAAATATATATTAGCGGTTACAAATTTTCAAACGCATAATTTTAATCATAACTCACTAGTCAACCACAAGAGTAACTAGTTATTCTTCAATATAATTCTTTCACCTGATACGAATAATCTCTTCGCGCACATAACGAGTGTTCTTCATAAGCACATTTACAATAAAGGGTTTATCTTTTTTACAAAATCAAAATGATTTTTTTTTTTTGAAACTTTTTAAAATTTAACATGTTGATCAAACTCGAGCTAAGATTTGAAAATTGAAAGAAAAAAAAGAAGACATTGATTGATTGAATATAGCTGGCAAGAGGCAATTGGGTTTGTAGATATAAGCAAACGGTCAAACTTGGCAGATCTTCACTTTACCACTTGATTCTCTATGTTGTTTTTGACACAAAAGTAAAATTCATCGTCCGTGAGATATAAAATATAATAATTTTAGAAATAAAATGTAAAATTATTTTATTTTATGTTTAATTGAACATGTAATTTTATAATTATTTATTCTATCATTTACATTTTAATGATGAGATAAAATTATTCTATATACATGACGATTGATAAAATAACTTATCGCATCATAATTTATTTTCGAATAATTAATTTCACAATAACTTTGGTATTAAGTTGAAGAAAGTTGATTCATGTTTAAAATTCTCCACCCTATTAATAAATGAGAAATTAAACTTCATAAATAATTATAATTCAGAACATAATTATAAAATATAGCTACATTGAATTTTTATTTTTTTTTACAATATTGTAAATTCTAAATAATAATAATAATGATAAGCTACATTACTGTTGATGGACTGTCCCTATTTCTTTCTCTTATATGTCATTATTATTAGTTGGCCTTGGGACTTGAAATCACAAAGACCTAAAACATTAGTATTAGAATAATTGAATGAATCTCTTTCACACTTTGCTTTATAAAATTTCTATAGTACAAATACTCTATGAATAATCTAAGAAAGTAAACATTATATTAAAACAATAAAAGGGACAGTGTAAGAGGTGAAAATGATTTGTATTGATTAGGTTAGTTTTACTAGGTGTTATCAAGTGGAGAGCCAAGTGTATATATATTATATACACATCAGTACAGATTGTGATATAACTATGAGACTATTATATTTTTAATAAAACGTTTTTGGGTTCAAGCCTTCAATCTTGATAAAGAGAAAATCTTGTGAGAAACGTCACCCACGAATGAATCGTGCGTTACGTGATTCAAATTTAATCAGGACTTTAATATGAATAACAAAAATCGGATGAAAAACTATTTTTTTTTTAAAAAAATAAATTATGTTTTTATTATTTTAAAAAGAAATCTTATATAACTTATACACATGCATGATGCAACAATCCAAGAACAAAATCCCATCAAAGAATAGGCCAAGTAAGGAAGTTAGATGAAAACTCATTACAATATTATATTACTATAATTATATATATATTAAGATTCCTTAATAATCTTTCTCATATTTTTATAAAACCTAGAAGATGGGTATTCAACCAATGATGTACCAACACGTGTAAATGCTATGCAACATCAATTAGTTGTTGCCGTACAGGCAAAATAATTGTAAACAATTTTACAAATATTAAATGTTAAACTATGGTATAAGAGTAAAGGTTGGTATGGCTCTTCTTTTGGGAAAAAAACTAACATAATGAAGCAAACAAAAATCTTATAATAAACATAATAATATACTATAAAGGAAAAATTAAAGAACAAATTAATTCAAGATATCCTAAATGTGAGCTTGAAAATTCTTTAATACAATATTCAATGAAGTTCGATTGGGTCTATGTCCTAATACATACGTAAAAAAAATAAATATTTTACCATATATCGCCTTTCAACTTTGGCACTCTATCATCAAAAGTTTTACAATTTCTTCTACCTAATTTTGGGTCACATTATTAACTTTTTGGGTCGGAATCTTCGTACTCATCAAAGTTCAAGATATAAAAATCGATAATGTGTAATTATATACTGTAATAAAAAAAATTATACCTATAATATAATTATGAACTTGTTGATTCGAAATTTTAAATTTTGTAGCAATGTTAGTAAAGTGAAGCTTGTCATAACTTTAATCAATTAAAGGTTGCACGTCTAGAGTGTTTGAATTATGTCAATAATTATGTTTAGTTAAAGAAAAGGTATAGAACATTGAGCTTATTGTAAAAATAAAATTAAAATTGAATCAATCGTACTATTAATATTTAATTGTGTATGAACACAATATTATATATTATACACTTTTTAATGGTCAAACCGACTTTAATACAGCTATTGGTCAATGTTTTTCCTTACAAATTGTTCTTTGCAAATCAATTTTTAACTTATTATTAAATAAAAAATTAGAGAAAATAAAAATTAAAATTAGAGACATAGGTAATTAGCATGAAATCTGTAAGGGAAAGTTGAATAAGATCTTGTAATTAGCTGGTCTGACAAAAAAATTAGGTGTCCCTCTGAAAAAGAAAACCATGAGATTATGATATATCGATTAAAATAGGATAGCGTAGTATAATAAATTTTCATTTTACGTAAAATTTGATACAAAGACAAAGGTCTACTACAAGATGTTGTTTTCATTTCTCAATCTCATAATCTTCTGATCACATAATATCAACTTTATCATTTATGTTAAGGCTCTTCTTTCTGATACAGATGTGATTATAAATCTTGAAGGGAAAGATCATTTAAGAGTATGGTGTGTAAGATAACATTCTTTCATTCTAAATTTAAAAAATTGTGAGTTCGAGTATTAACAACAATAAAAACAACCTTACTAGTAGGTTCTTCTCAAATCAACGATTATAACTTAATACGTGAATATAAATTAATCAGAATTTTAAAATAAATATCTAATGCGAAGTATAAATTAAAAAAAATCTTTGATGAGGGAAATAAATAGTACCATATCCTACACCTTTTTTTCTTTTTAGTTGTTGCTAATGATGTATTCCATGCAAAAATTATGACACAAATCATGATTGATATTGTTATATGATTGTATCCTAAACTCTTTTTAGCTCCCTTTTGACCAAACCTAATTTTAAAAAGGCAAAAAAAAAAAAATTGGCTAGAATTTGATCAAAATAATATTTTATTTATATTATTTTATTTTTAAAATATTTTTATCTTTTTAATTTTAATACTATTTAACTAAAAAAAGATATCAATTTATTTTTAAAAACTCGAATATATTTTTAGGTGAGAAACTTTTTTTTAAAAAGGTACATGTACCTTAAAAGAGTCTCACGGTGAAATTGAAGAAGAAAGACATGAACTTATAACTAGGGTATATCACATATTCACATGATATACACATTTTTTTTAATTCAATTACATCTTAGCCCGATAAACAAATCCATGCATGTATCAAACACTATTTAAGAATAGGAAAAATTATATGAAACAGTAAACTATTAACTTAAATCAAATGATAAAGTCATAGTTTATTTTATTTGTAATTCGCAGCAAACATTTTCTTTTTTGGCCATCTGATTTGATATACAATTAGTCATTTTCGGTATACAATTAGTCATTTTATACATTTCGGTATAAGATGTGTTTGTGTTTGTATAAAGCGAGAAAAAAGTGTATATACAAATACAAATACATTTATTTTTGTTCTATACACTTATAATTATACAAATACAGATCTTATTATGCAAATACAATGTATAAACGAATTTATACAAAACTGAACAAATTTGTATAAATTTGGATGTATATAGCGAATTATACAAATTAAAAATTTCATAACAAATATAAAATTTTTCATGAAGGACAATTATGTCAACTATAATTATAACATACAAATATAATTTTAATATTTGTTATACGTGAAAGTGTCTCCAATAGAATAAGCAACCCATCGGTTTCTTGGCTATCCAATTTATGGGCCCATTAACCACTTCCATGTCAAGACCCATTAGAAATTAAGAGTGACAATTAAACTATTTCAAAAAAAAAAAAAAACTTTTTTAATATTAAGAATATATTTGAAAATAATTGTTAATGATAATCTTGAATTCCTAAGGTACTACCTATTTGAGACAATTTATTTTGAACCATAAAATAAGCATTCACATAAATATATATGTTATGTATTTATAGTGTTAATGTTAATATTTATAAGCATAAGGTATGATTAAACATTTTCATTGTGTATTACTTTTTTATTTTAAATTATTTGTCGTGATTTATAAATACACTTGTCTTGAATTATTTATCAATTTAGAAGTTTAAGACAATTAATTATTTATTTCTCATTTTTCATATGTTATTGTTTTTGAGGACTACAAACACCTCAATAATGAAGTGATGTTACAATTGTTTGAATACTACTAAAATATAAAATGATTATAAAGTGTTCTTACTCTTAATAGCTCATGAACAAGATCGCCTAAAGAACAACCCAATAATATCGAAGACTCGAGGCAGAGAAAATGAAACTGTTAGTTCTCTCACGACGGGAGAATTTATCAAGTAAAAAGGGATGAAGATCTTAGTGGAAGAGTGTCGGATTAGAAAATTCTAAACGATAAAACGTGTATATAAGGAGTAAGGTTTGGGCTTTGTCTGAAATGAGCCCCATTTATAATTTTGTTCATTTTATGTTACTGGATTTGGACATTAGGCCCAAATGAGTTTTGTATTTGATAATTCAAAACTCCTTTGGGCATATTGCCCAAATCTAATAACACAAAATAAACAAATTTAAAAGGAAGGCCCATTTTAGACAAAGCCCGAAGCCCACTCTCTATATAAAGGTTCCTATAGTTTAGGGTTTCCTAATCTGTCTCTCTCCCTCTAAGATCTTCATCCATTTCTTCGGAATAAAGCTCTCACCGTGAAAGAATCAACAACTTTGCTTCCTCTTGCTCAATTATTTATTCCTCATTTTTCATACGTTATTGTTCTTGAAGACTACAAACACCTAAATGATGAAGTGATGTTATAATTGTTCAATACTAATAAAATTAAAAGGATCATAATCTTTTTCTAATTAATATGTTTTACGAAATGTGTAAAAGTAAATCACAACGGAGAAAGGAGATTAGAGTATCCTTACCTTGATAGATCATGAACAAAATCGCCTAAAGAACAACTCAACAATTGACGACCCAAAACGAGAGGAAGCGAAAATGTTGGTACCTCTACAACGAGAGTATTTGTCAGATAAAATAGATGATGAGCTTAGTGAGAGAGTGGCGAATTAGGAAACTCTAAACTATAGGAACATGTATATATAGAGAAAGTTTCCAACTTTGTTTGAAATGAGCCTCCCTTTTATATTTGTTCATTTTGTGTTATTGGATTTGGACAATAGACCCAAATTAGTTTTGTATTTGATAATTCAGCAAATCAAATACAAAACTAATTTGGGCCTTTTGCCCAAATCAATAACACAAAATGAATAAATTAAAAAGGAAGGCTTATTTCATATGAAGCTCGAAACTTACTCCCTATTTACACGTTCCTATTGTTTAGAGTTTCCTAATCCGCCACTCTCTCACTAAACTTTCATTTCTTCCACCTAAAAATGTTCCTGCCATGGAAGAACTAACAATTTTTCTTCCTCATGCTCTAGGTAACCAATGTTATTGAGTTGTTCTTTAGCCGGTCTTGTCATCATCTATCAAGAGTAAAGATACTCTAATCTCTATTTCTTTTTTTTCTTTAGTTATGTTGTTTGGTCCGTTCTTTTTCATAGTTTTGTTCTATGATATAGTGAATCTTATCTTTTGTATGAGTCTCGTCTAATAGAAGATATCTTAAAATTAGGTTAATGATCACCCTTTCTATGTATTTAAGAGTTGAACACTGACCCAGTGTTTAAGATATCTTCCATTAGACAAGACCTAAAGTAACGGGCAAGATTCACTATACCAGAGAATTAACACAACTGTAGATAATAAAGGATCAGACAACACAGTTGAAAAGAAAAATGAGATTGTAATATCCTTACTCTTGATAGATGAGAACAAGATTGCAGAAAAACAACTCGACATTATTATCTCTTTGATAGCAAATTTCTATATTCTTTGAACAAGATCGCCTAAAGAACAATTTAACAACATTGAAGACTCAGAGCAGAGAAAGCGAAAATGTTGATTCTTCCACAACGGAAGAATTTTTCAAGTAAAAGGGAATGAAGAACTTAGTGGGAGAGGGGTGGATTAGGAAATTTTTAAACGATAGAAACATACATATAGGGAGTAAGCTTTGGGCTTTGTCTGAAATGAGGCCCCCTTTATAATTTTGTTCATTTTATGTTATTAGATTTGGATAGTATGCCCAAATGAGTTTTGTATTTGATAATTCAACAAATCAAATAAAAACTCATTTGGGCCTATTACCCAAATCTAATAACATAAAATAAACAAATTAAAAAGAAAAGCCCATTTAAGACAAAGCCCGAAGCTCACTCCCTATATACAGTAGTTTAAGGTTTCCTATTAACGCCTCTCCCACTAAGATCTCCCTCCCTTTCTCCTGAAAAATGCTCCCACCGTGCAAGAATCAACAACTTTGCTTCCTCTTACTCAATTATTTATTCCTCATTTTTCATACATTATTGTTCTTGAAGACTACAAACACCTCAATGATGAAGTAATTTTACAATTGTTCAAATACTAATAAAATTAAAATGATTATAATCTTCTTCTAATTAGTATGTTTTAAGAAATGTGTAAAAGGAAATCACAATGGAGAAAGGAGATTAGAGTATCCTTACTCTTGATAGATCGTGAACAAAATCACCTAAAGAACAATGCAACAATTGACGACCCAAAGCAGGACGAAGCGAAAATGTTGGTACCTCTACGACGAGAGAATTTGTAAGATAAAATAGATGACGAACTTAGTGACAGTGGCGGATTAGGAAACTCTAAACTATAGGAACATGTATACAGAGAGAAAGTTTCCTACTTTGTCTAAAATGAGCCTCCCTTTTATATTCGTTAATTTTGTGTTGTTGTATTCAGACAATAGACCCAAATGAATTTTGTACTTGATTTGCTGTATTTGATAATTTAGCCAATCAAATGCAAAACTCATTAACACAAAATGAATAAATTAAAAAGGAAGACCGATTTCAAATAAATCTCGAAACTTACTCCCCATTTACACGTTCCTATAATTTACAATTTTCTAATCCACCCTCTCCCACTAAACTCTTCATTCCTTCCACCTAAAAATGCTCCTGCCATGGAAGACAAACAATTTTTCTTCCTCATGCTCTTAGTAATCAATGTTGTTGAATTGTTCTTTAGGCGGTCTTGTCATCATGGAAGACAAAGATACTCTAATCTCTATTTCTCTTTTTTTTTCTTTTAATTCTGTTGTCTGGTCCCTTCTTTCTTATAGTTGTGTTCTCTGATATAGTGGATCTTACCCTTTGTATGATTCTCACCTAGCAGAAGATATCTTAAATACTAGGTTAATGACCACCCCTTCTATGTATTTAAGAGGTGAACACTCCAGTGTTTAAGATATCTTCCATTAGACAAAACCTAGAATAACGGACAAGATTCACTATATACAGAGAATTAACACAAATGTAAAGAAGAAAGGACCAGACAACACGGTTAAAAGAAAAAATAAGATTGTAATATACTTGTACTTGATAGATGAGAACAAGATTGCAGAAAAACAACTCAACAATATTAACTCTTTGATAGTAAATTTCTATATTATTTGAACTATAATTTTCTAAATTAGCCTATACTCTAACAACCAGCAAAAAAGGACTCGACCTAATGAGAGCATCTGGTGGCAAGATAAAATTATTGAACCTGGAGGAAATGTACTTTATCATCAACGAAGGATAGTGGTGCAAAGCTTCCCATGTACCTTGTCACAAACTACCTACGGGAAAACACAAATCAGAAAGCAGAAAAGCAAGTCAGAAGATGCAAATAGTAAATAAGGATAAACACACCAAAATGAGAAGGTTATCTATGATTAGCCAAGATTCAGAAAAAGTAGCAACACTTCAAACCCATGGAACCTGAGAACACAACTACAAAAAGGGGAGACCATCAGTAACAAGAAGGAAGAAAAAATTAAAAAATTTTGAGTTTTTACTCTTGTTAGGAGAATCAACGGCAGACAAGGTGGCTAAAATCATTGATCATGCTGATAACCCAAAGCAAGAGAAGACAGAGGCAAATATTAATCCAAGGAGGAAGCATAGCTAAGCAGAAATTTAAGAAAGAACAAAGGGTAAAACGTACGACAGCGGCGCGGAAAAAAGGGGAAAAGAAAATGATAGGGGATCGATTAGAAAACCCTACATCACAATGATATATAGGTCAGGATAAAGAGAAGAATGGGCCAAGAGTTAATTATTTATTTATTTTTTCGTATTGGGCTAGTGATGGGGTGGGCTTTGCCCGTGAAAGTGTACGAGAGTGTAACTATTACAATTTTTTTTCAGTATGAATAAAATCCCAATTTTTTGATAAAAAAAAGTAAGTTTCTAAATTAGTCCAACTCCAATTTTTCTTAAAAAAAATAATTAGAAATAACAATTTAGGTAAGTTTTAATGCAATGAATCAAATATCTATAAAGAAAAAAGTATAGGTACTAAATAATTCCATTATTATGCTCTTAATTGCAAACTAAATGAGTCCTATAATTAGAAGTAATTGACAACATTTTACTCTACCATCAAAGGTTCTAGTCAATATTAGAATAGTAAATGCTCTTTTTTTTTCTTAACTAGAAATTTTGAAACGATACTCTAAATATTGAAAAATGATTTTTTTTACTATTCATCTCGAATCTAAATGAAGATATCAAATATCGAAATGAGACAAAAAAAAGAAGAAAAAAACCATCTTAGCCTTAATTTTAGCATTATTATTTTATATGTTATTATTGTTTGGACCCCAATAGTCTAATCCTCAATTATTAAGTTTTTGGTATCAAAACAACTATACCCCCACCACCACTTACCCAACGTGCGCTCCTCTAACAATTATTTCATTTTCCACTCAAATTTCTCCTTTTTTTTCTTTCCCTTTTCAAAAAAAAAAATAAATCTCCAAAATCAAGAAATCTCAAATTGCAGAGGATGAACATTAATGTTTATGGTTTCATTCTTGTGACCAATAATTAATGGAGGTCATTTGATTTTGTCTTTTTTTTGTATGGTTGCTGACGTGGGGTTATGTGATTGGTTGGTCTGAATGTTGTGGGACCCACGTTAGTAACATTTTAGACACCAACCCCATAAGCCTAAAAATATCTTAAAGGTTGACCCTTTTGTAGATCACAAATATTCTTTGCCACTCTATTCAAGTTATTGTTATGAGAATAAGAGCCACTTTTATCTTTCATGTTATTAAGGTATGTAGTGAAAAATCTTGTTTTGTTTGATCTTCTTGTTGTAAAGATTGAAGCTTTATTGGTTCTTTAAGGGAATTTATAGTTATGTGTTTGAGAATTGTGTAATTATAGTGTTTTAGTTGAAATAAAGGTTTCTTGTTCAGTGTTTTTACATAATTTCTTGTGGAAAAACTTTGAGCTTTGACTAAAACAAGAGATGGACACATGTTTTTAGTATGGAGGAAGTTAAGTGTTGTTCTGTTTTTCTTGAAAAATTGATGCTTTATTGGTTCTTTCAAGGCAATTTGCAATAGTTGGTGATAGTTATGTTTGTGTATTTCATAGTTTGGAGAAGTGTTTTTGAGAATTTTCCTTACTTTTGTGTAATTGTAGTGTTTTGGTTGGTAAGAAGGCTTTTTGTTAAAGGATAAGCAGGGTTGCTAGGATGACAAACATTCCTCTACCTCTAACCCTGAGGTTGTGAGTTCGAGTCAAAAGAGCAAAAAAAGGGTGGTAGCTGTAAGAAAAAAGTTTTCTTGTTTAGTGTTTCTTGTAAAGATTGAAGCTTTATTGGTTCTTTAAGGCTATTTGCAATAGTTGGTGATGGTTATGTTCTACTTGTTTCATAATTTAGAGAAGTGTTTGAGAATTCTACTTACTTTTGTGTAATTATAGTGTTTTGGTTGGTATAAAGGTTTCTTCTTTAAGAACAAGCAGGGTTGCTAGGATGACAAACATTCCTCTACCTCTAACCCTGAGGTTGTGAGTTCGAGTCAAAAGAGCAAAAAAAGGGTGGTAGCTGTAAGAAAAAAGTTTTCTTGTTTAGTGTTTCTTGTAAAGATTGAAGCTTTATTGGTTCTTTAAGGCTATTTGCAATAGTTGGTGATGGTTATGTTCTACTTGTTTCATAATTTAGAGAAGTGTTTGAGAATTCTACTTACTTTTGTGTAATTATAGTGTTTTGGTTGGTATAAAGGTTTCTTCTTTAAGAACAAGCAGGGTTGCTAGGATGACAAACATTCCTCTACCTCTAACCCTGAGGTTGTGAGTTCGAGTCAAAAGAGCAAAAAAAGGGTGGTAGCTGTAAGAAAAAAGTTTTCTTGTTTAGTGTTTCTTGTAAAGATTGAAGCTTTATTGGTTCTTTAAGGCTATTTGCAATAGTTGGTGATGGTTATGTTCTACTTGTTTCATAATTTAGAGAAGTGTTTGAGAATTCTACTTACTTTTGTGTAATTATAGTGTTTTGGTTGGTATAAAGGTTTCTTCTTTAAGAACAAGCAGGGTTGCTAGGATGACAAACATTCCTCTACCTCTAACCCTGAGGTTGTGAGTTCGAGTCAAAAGAGCAAAAAAAGGGTGGTAGCTGTAAGAAAAAAGTTTTCTTGTTTAGTGTTTCTTGTAAAGATTGAAGCTTTATTGGTTCTTTAAGGCTATTTGCAATAGTTGGTGATGGTTATGTTCTACTTGTTTCATAATTTAGAGAAGTGTTTGAGAATTCTACTTATTTTTGTGTAATTATAGTGTTTTGGTTGGTATAAAGGTTTCTTGTTTAAGAACAAGCAGGGTTGCTCGGACTATAAGAATTCCTATACCTGTAACCCTGAGGTTTTGAGTTTGAATCACAAGGAGCAAAACAAAGGGTGGGAGCTGTAAAAAAAAGTTTCTTGTTTAGTGTTTGTACTTCATTTCTTCTGGAAAATCCTTCAATTTTCACTAAAACAAGAGATGGACACAACAATTTCTGTGTTTGAGTTTGGAGGAAGTTAAATTGTGCTGCCACTGTTAATATGAGGCCATAAGTACTTAGAAGCTCCATGTTCTGAAACATTAGGTTTCGTGTGACATATATAGTTGAAGTCACTAAGTGCAGCTATGGGGGGAGCTAGGCCCCCTTAACCGTTAGATTACATTGTATAGATAAGATCAAGATTATTTGTATGTGGATATAGTATATGTTGAATCCACTTGGTTTCTTAATGTGTCTACTTCTTTTTAATTTGAATTCTGTTAGTGATAATCCTGCCTACGCTCTGGGTACAATGAACTGAAATAGCTTGTGTTGACAGTTTGGGTGATTTCTTGTTTAGTAGGTAGATAGAACAGAAGTTGCGTGGTCGAATTCTCAACAAATATAAGCAATTTGATGTCTATAAATGTTTGGATACAACTCTAATGTACTGTAGGTAGATGAACTTTTTCAATAATCCTTATTATCATTTTAGCTAATTAGGCCTCGTATTGCTCTAATCCTAAGTTTGATATCTGAATCTTCCTCGTGGTTGTCTAGCTATTTCAATATTTTCTCAAAGAACACTGATGCAACAGATTGTTGCACACTGTTCTCGTTCAATATTCAGTTGCACCAGTGTTTGGTTTATTTTTGAGGAGAAAGTGAGAAGATTGTGTCAAGGGAAGTCCTCACAAAGCCATGAAGGTATGGTTGAAGCATGAGTGAAGAATTCGGATTGAGTGTCTGTAAATAACCAACTGATTAGTTCCGTTGGTTGGATAAAAGATGTTATGGGGTTGGACAATACAACAGCATACCTTTACTATAGAAAAACTTGTGGGCTCAGAACATGTTATGTTTGTAAAAGGGGCTCGTGGAGTAAAATTTTCAAGCATCTGCTCATCGGTGTAAGCACGAGGATGATCTATATGGGGGTTTTAATGTCTCGATTACCTTTCATCATGTTCTGTTTCCATTTCTCTTTTGGGCTTTATTGTCTTCTTATCGAACATTGACTTATACTATTACAAAAGAAATGCGGTTTCTGTTAACTTTGTCAAAACCATGTACAGCTGACTAATTGCCTTGGCACACATTAAAGTACAAGACATAGAGAGATGTCAAATCGAGAATATAAGCTTATTAACACCTTGTGTTTGCTATATATCACTTCAAGCACTCTTACGCCTTTTATTTGCCTACTTAATTCATTTGGTCTGATCAATTTGGACCTGCATTCTCATCTCGTTATGCTTTCCTTCCCATTTGCAGCTGCCTTATCAGAAGTGCTGATCAATGGCAATTGAAGAATTGGCTGTCCGTACTTCTGATATTGTCAATCCACAAGTAATGGAAACATTGTTGATTGAAAATCACTCAAGTGAAGCCAAGGACATGGAAGAGATGAGGAGTTCCATGGAAATATTGAGTAGAGTAGATTTGGACCTTGCGTATACTGATGAGAAGTTGACGAATCTTGACAATCTCTTGATGCGTGTCTTGGCCTGCGAAAATGAAGTTGAAGCAATATCTTTCGAGAATGATGAGATTTCTCCTGAATCGATTGAGAAAGTTCTGTCGTTGGATCACTTATCTATCATTTTGAACTCTGAGATAAGACAACTGGACAATTTCTTAGGCACTCTTCAAGACTTAGTCATTGAAGCAAGGCAAAAGATACCTACGCATAGAGAATTTAGTGAGCTGCATGTGATAATGGAGAACAAATTTCATGACACTGAAGAGTTATTGAGACTATCGAAGGAACGTGTCCTAGAAATGAAGATGCAGCTTGCCAAATTGCAGATGACCTCGCTAGCTTTCGACCAAAATGAATGTAAGTTATGAAACTCATTAGGTTCAAGAACGTGTTTTTCCCTCTCTTTACTAACATATCAAAGACATTACATCTTTTTCTGGTGCATGTATTTTCAGGGAGACATAGGATGAGTTTGGATTTATCAGATATTAATAATGTTTCAGCAAGAGAATTGAAGCCACAGGCAGAGACAGTTGAGCAAAGACGTATATTAAGAATGTTGGAAAAATCTCTCGAAAGAGAGCTGGATCTTGAGAAGAAGTTGACTTTACATAAACAAAATGAAGATGATCTAAAGTTGAAGCTCCGGTTAACCGAGCAAGTAGCTCTGTGCATGGAAGAGGGTGCAGAGGTTATATGGGGTAGGTTTTTAGAGTCGGAAAATGCAGCAGAGGTACTTATGGGAATTTCCAGAGAGATGGTGAGCCGATTACAGGTTGTTAACTTCAATTTGAACGGTTCACTTCAACGAGAGAAAGATTTCACATTGAAGATTGATAATTGCATAGGACAGATAAATGCTAAAGATATTACCATACAAAACCTTAATAGCAACAACAAACATCTTGCTGTTGAAAATACTGAAGTATCCTCGTTAAGGGACAAGCTAAAACTTTCAGAAGATAAGTTGAAAGAATCTGAGTCTAAGTTGCTGAAAGCAAATGAACTGAATGAAGTAAGCGAAGAGCGTCTTAAAGAACTGGAATGTATTGTAGAATCTCAGAAAGAAGACATCGATATTGCAGAACATAAGGCTGACAATGCAGAGGAAAAGGTTGCACATTTGACCGAGACAAACTTGGAACTGCACGAAGAGTTGGATTTTCTCAAGAGTAGTAATGAAAGTAATGCTAAAAAGGTCAGCATTCTCGAGAAGAAGGTCAGGGAATTAGAACTTCAGCTACAAAATGCTAAGACATCATCCGAAGCAGGTCAAGAACAACAGAATATGTTGTATACTGCCATTTGGGATATGGAAACTTTAATCGATGAACTAAAACAAAAGGTCTTAAAAGCCGAAAGCAAGACTGAACATGTCGAGGAACAGTGCCTTATTTTGTCGGAAACTAATTTAGAACTTACCCAAGAAGTAGAGTTTCTAAGATCAAGAGTCGAAGGATTGGAGACTTCTTTGAATCAAGCTACTGTTGAGAAACTTGCTAGTGCAAAAGACATTAACATCAAAACCAGTTTTATAATGGATTTGGTCATGCAGCTGGCTATCGAAAGAGAGCGAGTACAAAAACAGGTGCTTTAGTTTTCTTCTTCTGTTGCTTTCTGTTGGAAATTCAAAAGTTAGAAGTGATTGCAAGCACTGACTTGTTTTTCCACGACAGATTTTTTGTTTGGCCAAGGAAAACAAATCATTGATCAGCAAGTTGAAGTCAACGAAGGAGCAACCGTCCATAAATGTACTTGAGAATGGAGGTGATGATATTGGGTTGCCATCTTCTAGAGTTGCCTCAACAATCGCTGCTGCTACAGACAGTTACCGTGAACTGCAAACAGAATCCTCACAGAGAAGCTCCCAGGTATTTATTTCTTTTAGTCATTCAGAATTTGCTAAATATGTATGTTCCAATATGTATTGCCACTTAATGAAAATAGCATGATATGTTTCTTAGTCTTATTAGCCTTTAGAATTAAGGCCTTGTTGCATAGTCTTGTTGGTGAGGGTTCGATTCCCCACCTTGTAATCCCCTCACCCATTTCTACTTTAAATATGACTGTAGCCACTGATAGAAAGTAGTCCAAAGATAGCCCCAAGGCTTTGTTCTACTGGTAAGAGCACGAGCACAACTCGTGATATGTAGATTGTGGATGTGTGTCACAGGTTCGAACTCTGCATCAGGACTAAAGCCTGATGTTTAAGTGAAGGGTGGAGGGTCCACTATCCATGAGTTTCAAACTGTGCACCACTGGCCCTCTAGGATTTATTGGTTATTAAAAAAGAGTAGACTCAAGATGCTCATTATGCCTGAGTCTTGACCTCACCGAACCTTAGAAACTAGCAGCACGTAATAGATGCTCATTATGCCTGCTTGTTCCAATTTTGTTCATGTTTGTGTTTACTTCATAAAGACTCCAACTTCATTCTATAATCCTAATAGAAGATGTTGGTACTCCGATTCAGGTGATCAACGAGTTACCTCATGATAAAGCGACTGATCAAAGCAGTAAGTCCTCCATTTTGACAAATGAAGAGCCTAACATAGTTGTCAAGTCAGAGGATACCGAGGCTCAGTTACAAGCAAAGCAACATCAACACAGGTACATTGTCATGGCAATCCTTGTCTTATTACTTTCGACATTAGGATTATATTTTTTTGACAAAAGAAACGACATCCTCGAGTGGTTGATGGTTAGATTATAGTACTTGTGTTAGAATTACATTGTACAGATTCTTTGATTGATTTTTGTGTTCTGATCTCTTTAAGATAGATCAATTCTTTTAAGTAAATTGTGTTTTAGTGGTATGCTTATTGCAAACTCAAGTTAAGATACAGCCATTTGTAAAAGAACTTGTGTTTTAGTGGAATGAGTATTGTTGTTGTGGTTGTACAATTCAAAAAACATTCAAATTAACGCGCATTTGACACCTTAAAAAATCATAAATAACTCGAGATCGATCCAAAATAGAACATAAACTTTATTGCCATATAAGTAAAACATTATCTTATACAATAATGCCCTTTAAAATACAATTCAAGATCTTCATATATGACAATCTTGTTCATCCTTACACCTCTGTCCTGTAAGATCACAAAATTGACTTGTTAATATCTTGCACAAATATATGAAATGTATTCGATACGTAAGAAAAAAAATATTATCGTGAACTGTTACGATACCTTTATGATTATGGAAGTATGTCTTGGGTGCTAAACATACACAAGTTCCATCAACACAAGTTGGCAACCCAAATCCCTTACATTAGATATGACAATCATCTCTAGTCTTACACTTCTCTCCTATTACCGCACCTAAAAATTACAGTCAAACTCGTTAGTATATAGATTGAATTTGAGAAATTTGGTTTTGTAAGATCACTTCCAAATTATTACTTTAAAAAATTATATCGTTTTAACAAGAGATCTTCAATTTTACATATAAAAAAACCTGAAAATATCGTTTAGAGAAGTACTAACCACATGAAATGATCAAGAGAACAAAAAATATGTGATTTCTTGAATCCTTGTCCATATTGCCTAAGAACTTTTTTTTTTTTTTATACTTTTTTGGTTGTTGATATTTTTTGTATGCTTCTTATTACAACATTATATAGTGTCTAATTCATTAATAATATGCCTATTTTATACTTATTGAGAGATCTTATATAGTTATGTTTTTATTCCAATTTTTCCCCAAATCATGAAATTTGGTTAGTTGGTCAAAAATATCTTATATATTTAAGTATTTTTTTTTTCAATTTTCCCCCAAATCTTGAAATTTGGTTAGTTGGTCAAAAAAGGAATATTTGGTCAACAGAAGGTTAGTCAAAGAAAATGTAGGACAAGGTAAAAAATAAACATATTTACCAGTCTAATTATATGTCTTTTCATGTGTTTTTAAAATGACTATTCATGCCAATTTTGTTTCATATTCGTTATATTCAAGTCGATTTACATGTATCTAGGATATACTGACTCTCTCGCTTGTCTTTCCTTTGCAACTCACCTTATGTATTTGTATTCATCATGTATATGGTATCCCAAATATATGTATCTACGGTGTATATGAAATATACAAATTTTCTCGCTCGCCTCTCTCCTTATGTGTGTGATGTGTAATGTGTGTGTGTATGTGTGTGTATATATATATTTCAATATGTATTTGGTAGAAAAGATATATGTATCTCAGTATATTTAACTTGAAATTTTGTATGAAATTATTAATTAGTGAAACTATAATTATTTTACTATACATAATTAGTAAATATGACAAGAATATTTATGTAATTATGTATATTTTTTTCAATTATTATATATACACTTACACTATGAGGGGTAGGGTTGTTCATGGTTATGATTAAAAAATCAAATCGAACCAAACCAATTAAAAAAAGGATATTTGATTGGATTTGATTTTAAATTTTGAAAAAACGATACTATTTGGGTTGGTTTTGGTTTTACAAAAAAACAACCGCAAAAATAACCAAACCGAACCAATATATTAGATATATAAATTTTATAATTATTTATATATTATTCATAAATAAAATATAAATGTTTTGTTAAATTTTAATTTTCTTAAGTCTTTAACTTTACCATTTTCTCAAGCCAAAAACTTCAACCCAACTATACCAATCCTATGTCCAAGTCCATCAAATTCATTTTAATCTTTACCGACCCTACTTCAGATAAAATGGTCATAGTTTCTCTTAATTGAATCACTTTCTTCGTGTAATCATAACTCTAGTATTGTTTAGTTGCTTAATTAAACCGACAATAATTTTTTTGTGGATTGTTCATGTACTAGGTGTTTGTGTCAATCAAGATACGTATGTTCTCAAAAAAATAATTACTTTCAAATTGAATCAAACCGAAACAAATCGACAATAACCAAACCGACAATTTATTTTTTCATTTGATTTGGTTTAATTTTAGAAATCTAACAAATCGACTAGATTGGTTTAGCTGTAATTTTAATTAATAACCGATCTAAACCGAACCACGAACACCCAAGCACCCCTAATGAAGGGTCCTATCATCCTTTAAACTATTTTTTTCATATTATATACCCTTTCATCTCGTTTGGTAAGAAAAAATATTTTAAATATTGCCTCAAAAATATTTAGCAATAATTGAATTGATACAATTACATTCAGAGTCGCTAAAGTCTTTAAAAAAATATTTATAGAGTGTTTTATACATTTTCAAATTTTATTATTGTCATTTAACTAATTGCTGCAAAAATCCTTTTATTTGTTGTAGTAATTACTCAAATTTTAACTTTGTGTTTTGTTGTGTTTGAGACCTTGATGAGGTCTGATTTGCTTAGTTCTAAAAGAATCAAATTGAATACTCTCACCATTTCAAAATAAATGAATTTATGTGAAATAATTAAATGATAATTTGTCAATATCACAATTTTGCCTCTTCACAAACTTTTTTTTTAATAATTAGAGATAGTCTATGAACCCATTAAAAAGATGATTAATTTAAAAAATATAATAGTAATTATTATATATAGTACAAGCACTTATATTTTAGTGGAATGAGTATTAATGTATTATCGTGGTTGTTGCACGATTCTTTAAACATTTAAATTTATCGTGTGATCTGTTCATTTAACACTTCAAATAATCATATTCATAAATAACTCGATATCGATCGAAACATAAACTTCATTGCCATTCAAGTAAATAATATCTTATACAATATTGCCCCTTTAAATTATAATTCAGAACCTCCATATATTATCAATGGAATTTAAGTTTATATTATATATATATCATATATATGTCTTGTTTTAATTAAGTACAAACACAATGCCCATCTACACAAAATGGTTCCCCACCCCAACAATTTATTTGACAATCTGATGCTTTCTTACAGCTCTGTCCTGTAAATCACAAAATTAACTTGTCAGTATCTTGCAAAAAAAAAAAATATATAATTTATTCGATACGTAAGTAAAAAATATTATCTTAAATTATTACGTACCTTTAGGTTTGGTATTGAGTATTAAACATAGGCAATGCCCATCAATACAAGTTGGCAACCCTTGATCGCATGTCAAATAATTACAATCTGATCTAATATTACAGTCACGCCCCATCACTGCACCTAAAAATTACGATCAAACTCATTAGTATATCGATAAATTTGAAATAATTAATTTTGTACGTCACTAATTTTTTTATGAGAGGTCTTTAATGTTACAAATACGAGATCTAAAAATGATATTTTTTTTTAAGACAGAAATAATAGAGATATATACTAACCACATGAAATGATCAAAATTATGGCAATTGAAAACACATGAGTTTTTGTAGCTTTGTCCATTTTGCCTAAGAGAGAGTTTTTTTTTGGGTTGTTTTAGTGTGGTTCTTATTGCTACATTATATAGTATCTAAGTCATTAATTACATGCTTATCTTTCTATTTATTAAGAGGACTTATGTAATCATGTTATTTACTATTTCTTTCCCATCTTAAAATTGGTTTAGTTGGTCAAAAAAGATTATTTGTTCAATGAAAAGTTAGTCAAAGAAAATGTAAATTCATAGAATCAATATATCTAAATTTGGGTGAAATTATTAAATTATGAGGATCCAGTCATCCCCTGAACTTATTTCTTTTAATATTATTTACCTCTTTATTATTTGGTAGGAAAATAAGTTTGAAATATATACCATGTGCATAAATATGCTTATACTTAAAAATAAAGCGGAGAAAGGTCATATTTGTCCTTGTACTTTTGAAAAAGGGTTATACTTATCTTTCTTTATATTTTTTTTTGATATATTTATCTTTGTCATCCAATTTAAGGTACATATTTGTCTTTAGATCGTTAAGTCTCATATCTCTACTTTTATCGTCTTATGTGACATCTGCATGACGCCTATAATGACATGCCTACATAGATATTTATATTTATTTTACTTTAAAAAAATAATTTAAAAACTAATTCAATTCGATATTATACGCTCATCCATTAACAAATTCACATGCTTGAAGAAGTACATATAAAATAGAAAAAACAAAACATTGAATCCTTTCTGAGATATATTTCATCAGTTGGGTGTAATGAAATCTTGTTCAATTAAGCAAATCTAATTGTTATTTATTTATTTTTTTGCGAAAGTGACAGTAAAATAAATATTAAGAGTTGGGATTAATGGGTTAAAATAAATTTATCCGTATCGGGTGTTTATTTTAATCCAATGCAAAATGCATTATTACGTGATTTAACGAAGTACAATAAATTATAAATTTAAACACATGACATACATATATTGGCTTGGTGTAAACACATATGCAGATAAGTTTTACCCAAATGGGTTAAAGATTGATTATAATATTGAGTTGGATATAATAATTAAATTTTATATAAAAAGATAATATATAGTTGAATAAAATACTTTTCACATCTAATATACCCCTAAGGTGTGAAATATGATTCAAAATTTTAATTTTATTATGCATGAGACATGGGTAACGATGAGGTTTGATTAACTTGATTATGAAAGAGTCATATTAAATATCATTTCATTTCAAAATAAATGAAATTTTGTAGTGTTATTGTAACGACATGATTCCGTCGTTAGGGAAAGTTAATGGAGAAAAAATTGGGGTCAGAAAAATTTTTGATAGTAACTTCGAAATTTCTAACCTAGTCCAGATTTGAACGAAATCAGAGTTACGTGAGTCTACGGAAATTTGGTAATGATTGAGTAATTTAATAAGGAACTTGATTGCATGTGTAGATAGTTAAGACATTAAGAAACTTATACGACCTTACGGAATTGAATTCGAACGAGTAAAACTCCCAAAACTGAATGTAACTTAGCGTGAACGGATATTTTTTGAGTGTCATGGGATGGAGTTGCAGACTCACCATCAATGAAGATGTGAGCTTCTGGAAAATGCCACCCTCTTGGGCGCACAAACAACTTAGCTGTCTGATCATTCAGTTTATACCCTTTGTTTCTAGCTTGATCATGGAATGTTATTATTCTATTCACTGCATCCCTCAAATTTACATATGTGTTGTGAAAATGGGGTTTGAAATTTTAAATTGCTCACTGGTTCCGTACAAGCTGTCGTGACGAGTTGGGGCCGCCATAGCGGGATGGACGTGGGCGAGTTTTTGAGAGCTAAGAGACAACCCCGGGCGAGTTCTTGGCCTTTTTTTTACCATTCTTGAGGCTAAAGATAAGGTTTTCACTCTTTGAATCTGTTTTCGATCTGTAGAACTTAATTTCTTGGGTAATTATCAATGGGGAAGGGTTTTGACCTGGAATTTATGGTAGAAAAAGCCCAAATATGGGTATGAGGATCTAGGGTTTGGTCTAGGGTCATAAGTGGATTTGTTGAAATTCGGTTAATTAGACCTTTGGTTGTTGATCCTTGAATATAAATTGTTTTAGACCTAGAACAAGTGGAAAGAACTTTGAAAGGGAAAATTCAAGTGCCTTAAGGGATTCAATCTTGAATTCTAGGTAGGTGATGGTTGTGATCTCATGTTGGTGTGATATATGAAGCATGTATGTTTGTAAATGAAACCTATTGATCACCCCTAACGTAATTGAGTATGAATGAAGGATTGTGTGTCACGAATAAACACTTGATTTTACGATTATGAGAATGTACATTGTAACTGTGATTGTGGCTCGTTGAATGGATCGATTGTCACGTTCTGGCATAAACATGAGATCGATTGCCACGTCCGGCATAAACATAGAATCGGTTGTCACGTTCCTGCATAAACATAGGATTGGTTGCCACGTTTCGATATAAACATGGGATCAAGACATTCCGACACATTAACTTGGATCGGTATTACAAACCGATATGATAATAGTTTGGGTTTGGGTTCCATGAGATGACCATTGAATTGGGTTCTTGAGAGGACCATTGAATTGTATTATGTATGTACTTATGATGATTACGTTCATATCTAATGATGATTGATATTGAAAACTGTATGTTGCTCTAAAAGGATAGTTGTATCTCTTGAGACCTGTGAAATTGTGTGTTTATTTGTAGGTGATGACTAATATTGTATATGCATATTTTACTTTGTTGTGACTGCTTATGTACATTTCACCTTTGGAATAGCCGTACGATCCTATCATTACACCCACAATGTACTGATACTGCAATTGCTTGTTCTTTATTGAGTATAAGGCATTTTCAGGTGGTTATTAATAAACCTTGGTTAGGTGACTATTGAGCGTGACCGGATTCAAGGGGTGAGCCAGTTCTTTTGGGCTGCCAAGGATCTTTCTTGTTTAAGTTCACTCTTTTCAGACTAGGACTATTTGCTTAAGGTGTTGTACCCTTGTTCGTAGACTTGTCGTAATAGAATTTTGAACAATGACTTTCAAATTTTAGCGGTTGAGACCTCTATTTTTATTGTTATTTAAATCTGCTTTCGTATCTTTAAATGCATAATTTTTTATTAAGTTGTCTAGCTTGGGTTGTAGTAATAGTTCTACCACCGAAGAATTAGTGTGAGTATCAATTACGACGGTCTGGATCGTGACAATTACACATGTCATAAGAGAAACATTCAAATTTAATGTTCAATCTGATCATTTAACACCTCCAAAAATCATATTCATAAATAACTCGAGATCGATCCAAAATAGAAACTTCATTGCCATTTAAGTAAACATTAAATTATGTAATGATGCCATTTAAAATACAATTCCAGATCTCCATATATGATCAATGGAAGATCACTTATTTCTTACCATTTAAAATAACTCGATATCGATCCAAGCATAAACTTCATTGCCATTTAAGTAAAGTTATCTTATACAATATTGCCCCATAAATCATAATTCAAAACCTCCATACGTTATCAATGGAGTTTATATTATATATTACATATGTATTGTTTTATTTAAAACAAACACAACGGCCAAAAAAACAAAATGGTTTCTCACCACCGCAATCTAAATGACAATCTTCGCTTTTGCTACACCTCTCTATTGTAAATTACAAAATTAACTTGTTAGTATCTTGCACAAATATATATACAATTTATTCGATACGTAAATAAAAATTATTATTTTAATTACGTACCGTTAGAAATGGTATTGAGTATTAAACATAGGCAATGCCCATCAATACAAGTTGGCAACCCTTGATCGCATGTCAAATAATTACAATCTGATCTAATATTACAGTCACGCCCCATCACTGCACCTAAAAATTACGATCAAACTCATTAGTATATCGATAAATTTGAAATAATTAATTTTGTACGTTACTAATTTTTTTTATGAGAGGTCTTTAATGTTACAGATACGAGATCTAAAAATGATATTTTTTTTAAAGACAGAAATAATAGAGATATATACTAACCACATGAAATGATCAAAATTATGACAATTGAAAATACATGAGACCTTGAAGCTTTGTCCATTTTGCCTAAGTGTTTTTTTTTTTTTTTTGGTCATTTTAGTGTGGTTCTTATTGCTACATTATATAGTATCTAAGTCACTAATTACATGCTTATCTTTCTATTTATTAAGAGGACTTATGTAATCATGTTATTTACTATTTCTTTGCTATCTTAAAATTGGTTTAGTTGGTCAAAAAAGATAAGTTGTTCAATGAAAAGTTAGTCAAAGAAAATGTAAATTCATAGAATCAATATATCTAAATTTGGGCGAAATTATTAATTACATATTGAATTTGGGCGAAATTATTAATTACATATTGGATTTGGCTCTAACTAATAGTTTTTTTAAATGAAGTATCATTAATTCATATTGAAAATGTATATATTATATAATAATTTTCTTGAAATGTTATATTAATTAAAAAAGTTACGAATATTAAAATTTTAAAATAAATGAACTTATATAATTTATGATATGTTAATTATAAATATTATATAATAAAAAAATAATAAAATAATAAAGAAGTGAAATAGAGAGTACGAATAGTAATTCTTCGATCATCTCTACAAATGATGAATAAGTAAAAAAGAGAACAAATGAAGAAAAAATTCTTTATTTTATTCTACGAATATAGAATAAAATAAAAATGAATCAAAGATAGTTGTACATGTTTCTTGTTTTCAAGATAATGATATTCATAATTAATAAATACGATCCATTTATACTTAAATACAAATAATAAATTTTAGAAAATTAAAAAATAATAATATAAAATAAAATGAAAAAGTGGATAGACTCCTTACACTTCAGAAATAATTTATTGTGGTTAAAAAACATCTTCTTCTACTATATTTATAATTTTAGATAATTGAGATTATTTATTAGAATATCAATATTATATAGAATTTATAATTATGCATAATTTTATCCTAATATTTTATTGGGCGACTTTCACATATAACAAGCATAAAATTTATATCTGTATGCTATAGCAAAATTTGCATAATTGCGTTTCATAGCAAACATATACATGTGTAATTCGCTATACATACACAACTGAAAGCTATGCCTATTTCGCTATACATATATACAAAAGAAGCAATTGTATAATTCGTTGGCTCCTCTTCAGATTTGTATAATTTCGGTGGCAACCATTTTTATAAATTGTTGTTAGCCTCTCATTTGTATAAACCGTTATTAGCCTCTCAATTCAATTGTATGTGTTTGTATATTTCTATAAAATTTGAATTTGTATATAATTGAACCGAATTGTATAAAACGAGAAAGAGAAAAATTATATACTATTTGAATTTGTATAAAACGAGAAAGAGAGAAAGGCAAAAGACAGTTGGGCCAGTAATATACAATTGTATCGAATTGTATAAAACGAGAAAGAGAGAAATTATATACAATTTGAATTTCCATAAAACGAGAAAGAGAGAAAGGCAAAAGAGACTTGGGCAGAGAAATATTTGTATTGTATAATTATAAGTGTATAAGACAGAAATATATGTATTTGCATGTGTATATACAATTTTCTCTCACTTTATACAAACAGAAACACAATTTATACATTTCTATTATATAAAGTGAGAGAGGCGAGCGAAAGAGGGAGATTGGCGAGCTATATGAGGGAGAGAGGCAACTGACAAACAGTTTGCTATGGAACACAAATAATTCAAACAGTAGTTACTGTATTAATTTTACATTATTAGTTTGTCTTTCAATACAATTATCCCTATTTTATACATCAATATAATATTGAGCCCGTGCTAACACAGATCATTTTTACTAGTTATTTGGTAGGAAAATATGTCAAAATATACCATGTGTATAAATATGCTTATACTAAAAAATATTGAGGTTTTAATGTCTTTGTTTCATTTTAATTCTTATGGGCTAGGTTGGATTATGATCTTTTGAGCTCATTTAAAAATAAAAAAAAAAACTTATTAGCTTGGGCTGAATAAGTCTATCGATTTGTGGCTTTTGAGAAATACGGATAGAACCGGTCTATGGGCCAACTAAAATAAAACAAAGACATTAATTCGTGATTTGATAAGGTTGGATTATGATTTTTTGAGCTTATTTAAGAAAAAAGCTTTTTAGCCCGGTCTGAATAAGTCTGTCGATTTGTGGCTCTTGAGAAATATGGATAGAATCGGTCTGTGGGCCAATTAAAAAATAAAAATAAAATAGATTATTAAAAACAATAGGATGCTACACTCAAAATCTGTTTAAAGTTTGAAATATTATAATTTAAATATAAATTATGTGTTTCATTATGATTATTAGAAAACAATTAGGTTGATATTTCTATTTAGCTAGTTATGTTTTTACTTCAAATCGAACTTAATAAATATTATATAGATAATTTTATTTGTAAATTTGATTAACAAGTAATAACACTAACCCATGTAATATTGTATTGTCGATATTCATGACAATATTTTTAAATTTTAATTTAATTTAAAGATTATATATAAAAATTCATTTTAAGAAAAGAGAGTTAACCCGACAAAACCTGTAGTCCATGCACTTGTGACTAGGCCGACCATTTTTTTAATCCACATAAAAAATAGATTAACCCAACCTAACCTGTTAAATTAAAAGCTTGTATGAATTAACTTAAATGAGATAGCTAACCCATATTTAAAGCCCCATGAGTAATAATGTGGTTTGATTGGCTTGGTTATGAAAGAATCAAATTAAAGATCTTTTTCATTTCAAAATAAATGAAATTTTATAGTGTTACTCATGTCTTAAAAGAAAATAAGTTAAAGACATTAAATTATATAATTTGTAAATATCACCTCTTTGGTTCTTTCCAAACTTCTTTTAAAATTAGAGATAGTCAATAAAACCCATTACCTAATACATTTTTGAACTTTCAAAAAATTCAGTCCTTTTAAATCATTGAAAGGTGAAAGAGGTAAATCATATATTTTAAAGTGAGAAATATTGAAAAACACATTTAAATTGGCGTGTATTAATAGTTTTATTCCTAACTATTGATAGTCTTAAAAATAATTCTTTATTGGATTAACTAAATTTAAAAGTATTTTAATTTTGCAATATGAGTAAAATATATCCTTAAGTTCCCATCAAGTTAAAGAGTGTTCTCAACACTTTTTTCCATGATCTTACCAATATCTTCAGTATTTGTGTTAAAAAATGGCCTCTAATTCAATTTTTTATTTTCAATATCTTCAAGGCCTTTAATTATAAGAAAATATCGAATATATATATATATATATGAAAACTGGTGTTGTATACCATGCATGCTTCTTAGTCAAGGGTGATCTAGTCATTTACTATTAATTATAATGATATTCCTTGTAGTTTATGATATTATGAGTACTATTTCATGCGAAAAAATTATGTTTCATAAAATATATACTACAGACAATAAAATGAAAATATACTATCACCTATAGAGGGATTGGGACTTGAGGAACAATAAATCCTGGTTAATTTAAATCTAAGAGAATTAAATATAATAAGACATTAAAATTTTCAATATTTTTATATAGCATAAGTGTATTTATACAACATGCTATAACTTGTTTTCTTGCTTGAAAATGATGAGGTAAATAATATTTAAAAAATAAGTTCATGAGGATGCTAGGACCCCTCATAATTAAAGTATGTAATAATTATTTCACCCCAATTTATATATATTAGTTATATGCCTTTACATTATTTTCGACTAACCTTCCATTGAACAAATAATCCTTTTTGACCAACTAAAAACAATTTTCAAGATTTGGAAAAAAATAGTAAATAGCATGATAATATAAATTGTTTTAGTAAATAGAAAGATAAGCATGTTATTAATAAATTATATACTATACAATGTTGTAATATGAAGCACACTAATATTTTAAAAAATAAAGAAAAGTTTTCTCATAGGCAATATGGGCAAAACTTCAAGATTTGGTGTGTTTTTGATTGTCACTCTCTTGATCATTTCATGTGGTTAGTATATCTCTATGTCTCTAACTATGTTGGAATTTATAGTTTATACAATAAGGTCCATTAAAAATTTATAAATATATAATATATATACAATGTAACAAGTTTTATAATGTTTAGGTGTTGTGTTAGGAAAGTCATGTCAAAGTGAATTGGATTGTCACTGTAAAAAATGGCTTCTTCCTAATTGTATTGGTGGTGTTTGCATATGTTTACCACCCAAGACATACTCCGATGATCGTAAAGGTACGATGTATGTATTGATAATTTTTATAATAAAATTGTTCAACGATATATGTATTTGCACATACTAAATTTCTTTTATGATTTTTATTGTAGATGATCATGTGCCTTGTAAGAGCAAAGAAGATTGCGATATTTCATGTGATAAGCCATTATGTTGGGGAGGGTTTTGCAAATGTGAAAATTGAGATCTTAGGATTATATTTAAGGAGTATATCAGCAATTTACTATATAATGTTTACTTGATGAAACAGATGGCAATAAAGTTTAATTGTTATTTTTGCGTATATATTTATTTGACAAAGTCTTTTAATTTGAATGGTATATGAAAGATCAACTCAGAATTTTGAGGTTTTAGATGTCATAGTCTCTTAGCAATTGTGTGATAGTTTAATCGATATTAATATTTTTTTACTTTTTTTCGATTAGTTTAGTATAAAGAAGTGTTAATGAACCGAATCAAAATTATGAGTGACTGTTGGACGGGCTCTGTCATATTTGGATGAGTTATAGTCGATCAACATAACAAACAATTTAAATTTGGAAAAATAACTTAAATACACAACTATAATTTTTATATTCTCCAATTTTCCCTACTTTTTTTAAATATTACATAATTCCCTATTTTTTTTATTTTAGTGTAAGTTTTTAGATACATTACACTCTCTCTCCTATAATACACATTTACCAATTTTAATGCCTATTTTTTCTCCATTAAAACACTCAACCTCTTAAATCAGTTTTTGAATTTTAAATTTTTTCCATTTAAACACTCAACCTTTTAATCAGCTTTTTAATTTTGAATTATTAAATTTAATTAAATTTAAATAAAAGAACAAATTTTGAAATTTTGAATTTCAAAATTCAAAAAATATAGAAGCAGGGTAACTTCCACTGCATTCTACCGTTTTGTTCTTACCAAAGTCACCTTTCACTTCTTTTTTTTTCCTTAATCGTCTTCATCCCACTATTTCTTCATAACTTTGAATCTTCTCAACCCAGCAGATTTTTCTATTTTCTTCTTTTTATTCTTAATCCATATTCGACTATTTCTTCCTAATATTGAATCGTAAGAACCCAGACCCTTTTTATAGTTAATCCATCATCAATTCGTATATTCTTCTCTTTTTCGTTTTTGTTAATTGTTCTATTACTTCATAGTAATGGATCCGTCAATTAATAGAAGGATATATGATTCCGATGATGATAATTGGAAAGAAAATAGGAAAAAGTCTTTGCATGATCCTATGAATCTTCAAAAGGATTCAAACAAAGACCATGGCGAAACATCAAAGGTTGTAAAAATACAACAAAAAAGGAAAAAAGAAGCAGCAAACACTGTTGTTAGGCCTACATTGTCTCGGGTTAGTATTTTGGTACTTAAAAATGGTGTTGTTTAAATTAGTAAAATTTTTAAGGAATCAAGTGTGCTTGCTGATACATTTTAAAAAGGGTGTATAGTGTTTTAGATGGTCAACTGATACGTGAATTTGTTGTGTTTCATAATATTTTATATGTATCATTAGGTTTTTGAAAATTATTATAATGTATCATTCAATAATTGTAGTAAAGTATAATATGTGCTTGATGATACATGTTGAATCTGTGTGTACATTGTTTAGTCAATGTAATGATACATGTAGTAGCTATGTATCACATGTTCTGCATGTAGTATGAATTCCTGTATGATATCATGTATCAGTAAGTTATTAGTTGTTTAGTTGATTTACTCATACATGTTTTGAAACTTGTTATAATGTATCATTCATTAAGTTTAATAAATGCTTCATCAGATATAGTTGATGATACATATAGATTCTTTGTGTATGTTGTTTAGTCGCTGTTTATGATACATGTATTAGACATGTATCACATGTTATAATGTTTTATTTAATTCACTGATACATGTTATAGACATGTATCACATGTTTTTCATATAGTATGAAATTCTGAAAACTGAAACCATGTATCAGTAAGTTATTAGTTGTTTTATTTAGTAGTTATATTTCTATATCGTTTTAATTTGCGGTTTTATTTTCAAATTGCAGCCACTGAAGTACAAGATTAAAAAGATACCAACACATCCCATAAGGTTTGCTGTCAATTTTAACAACAATTTCCTAAAGGACTTTGAAAAATACATAGGGGAGAATGTTATCCAAATGTTTAAGTATACAATTTTTGGACCCTTTTTAGACATTTCTAAATGTAATTTTCAGGGCCAAATAACTAAGTGCTTATTGCTTTTAGAATTGGAACAAAGCAACCCTAATGTGTTGCATATTAGACATTCCAACGGGTGTGTCCTGAAATTTGGTATAGATGAATTTGCATTATTAACAGGACTTAAGGTCAGAGGAAATACCAATGATTTCAAATACCCAGAACAAACTAATTGTATGCTTTTTCAAAAGTATTTCCCTGGTGCAGTCAATAGTGTTACAAAGCATCAACTAGTTCAAAGGTTTAAGATGGGTAATTGGGAGAGCAATCAGGATGCACTCCAAATGTCTATACTGTTCTTTATTCGTACATTTGTATTAGCTACTATTGATAACACAGCGATATCTATTGTCGACTTTCTAATGGTTGAAGATGGTAGATATCAACATTTTCCTTGGGGTCAGCTATCATTTTCCAAACTAATTGGTTCACTTAGACAGGATTTTGACGTTAGTAAAAAGTTGTACCGATTATATGGGATGCCATATGCACTAAATGTTTGGATATACGAATGTGCATCCAATTTAAATTCAGAAATAGCTGTGAGAGAACGCAATGTCATCCCAAGAATATGCAATTGGAGAGTTGTGTCTGAAAAGGCAAAGTTTGAAATGCTTATGTCCACCATTTTCCAAAAGGTAAAATTTTATTTTTGTATATGGAATATCGTTATTTATGTCTTTGTGATACATTATGAAATATTACTGTATCTAACAGTTAAATTATCTTATGTGTTTGTGATACATTCAGAATGCATGTTCAAACATTGTCCCAACAGCAGAGGAAATTGAAGCTTTTGATATTGCTCAAGTTGAACATGCTCATTCTACATCAATACCATTAGTACAACCAAACGAGGAAGATGATTTAGATGATTTCTCCACAAAACCGCCCGAACAGTTATTGAGGACATATTCTAGAGTGTCTGATACATCTCCTCCACCACCGCCAAAAAGAAGAAAAAAATCGATTATTCAAAAAAAGAAGGTGTCAGAACAGAACCAGCCTGATCAATCAAATGTGTCTCCGACACCGGATGATGATGTACATGTTTCCATGTCAAGTCTGCCTCAACATTCGAATGCTGATGATGTACATGGTTCTGTTCCACAAGTGTCACCGAAATCGGCTGCTGATGTACATGGTTCTGTTCCAGACGTTTCTCAGAACCCGGCTGCTGATGTTCATGGATATGCAGATTCACAGAATGTCAACAATATAATTCCTCATATTGAAGAGTTGAAAGGACATTTGAAAACTTACGTAAGTAAATTATTTTGTTATTTTTAAACAAACTTTTATTTATCCTAAATGTATCTACAATTTTTAGGTTGACAAGAAATTTGAGGAACTGATTATTTTGATAAAAGCAAATCACTCCCAGCTGATGCAATCTATTAGCAAAGAGAACATCAATTTTCAGGCTGATACAAGCACATTTCAGTCTGACAAACAAACATCTCAGCAAATACCAGTTGATCTCGATGATATGGGTGGTGTAGCTGAGGATGGTGGTGGTTTTTCTGGTAAAAATGGTGAGCATCATATCGTCGACGATGCAGGGGATGTCGATGTGGATGGTGTTGGTGTTTCCGTAAATGAGGGTGAACAAATAGTCAGTGATAATCCAAAGGTAATGTTTATGATACATTGGGTATGTTGTGTATCATACACATATAGTCAATGCTTTGTATCATGATCACTTGTTTTTCTCATTTTATATTCTGTCATGTATCATGCATATTTACTCAATACTATGTATCATGTGATTGTAATCAATGTTACGTATCAGCACAAATTATATTAACAATTTTTATTTCAAAACTGCATATTCAGGATGGTGACGCACATCAGTCGCACCAAGATTTAAATGAACATATCATGGACCAAGCCGTTGATGACAATGTTCAGCACAACATCCCTCATGTGTTGCCCGAAAAAACAACAACGGATTCATCGGTACATTTTTCAATTTTGATTTATGACACACAATTTCATTACACACAAATTTATTCTAAAAATCATTACATCATATTATACAGGATTCTTCAACTTCAACAACAATATCGCCATCAACTCAAGCAGCAATAGATGCGCTTATCAAAGATTTGGGTAAAGATGCTACCAATGCTAGACCATTATATTCTTACGATCCGCAGAATATAACTAGCAGCCAGTACTTGTTGACCGACAGTCAATTACCCACTGATATTCCAATAACGGAGATTGCTGTTAAAACTGATGCAGTCACTCCTGCGCATAGAAATAGAATGCCTTCGAGAAGGATTCAATCTCCATATTGTACTTCTTTTGGGTCAAGCGAAAAGGGAAAAGAGAAATTGAAGGATATGACTCGACTCCATTTCCCGTTCGAAGGATGTGGCATTGCAGATAAAGTTTCGCCGAAACTTATTGAGGATTACATGAATTGGTTGTTGAGGGGGCTTCTAAAAAATCATAACAATAAGTAAGTTTTATACATTTTTTTTCTCAGTGTTAGGCGTAATCATTTTATATACAACTAATTCATGATACTTTGTTATATAAAAACTGTAAATAAGTGAGTGTTATGTATCATGTACATACATTGAAAACTTATGTATCATATATGCAGGAACCCATCGGACGATAAATACAGATCAAGATCTTCTTCTTTTGGATTTACGATGATGGACTTTGTTGTTGCTTTTCCAATGAACAAGAATTGGTTTTATGCCATGTCACAGCCAAACAAATGTTGGTCTGATGAGGTAAAATATTAAACTATTTATGAAATATGTATCAGTCATAACTATATTATAACATCATGATACATTCTGTATAAGTATCATACTATTTAATTAGCAATGATACATTCTGTATAAGTATCATACTATTTAATTTGCAAAAGTATCATACTATATTCACATAATTATATTTCTTTTTTTATATTGTTTAGATGTATATAATTATTACTATGTTTTCATTTTGTTTATAGCACATCGATGTGATTTTTTACTACCTTCGTAAAAAATCAAAACTTTGCAGCATGGATCAATACAGATACACAACAACCCACTGTTTGTTCATGTCACATGTAAAAAACTGTTATGATAGATATTACATGGACGATGATGATGATAGTCTTACTACACAAGAACATATTGATCGCGCTTCAGTTGTATCTGTACATGAGAGGTCAATAATTAACATCATCAAAGGGTTTGGAATACCAGCTGCTTTACCATGGCATCTTGTAGATGAGGTCTACATCCCAATTAACTGTGATCAAGAATTCCATTGGGTGTTGGCTGTTGTTGAGTTGAAAAACAGGTTGATAAGGGTTTTTGACTCATCAATTAGCACAAGGAAACAAACAATTCCTCATGAGATCAAGATGTTGTCTAAAATGCTTCCTTCATACCTACTTGACAGTGGATTTTTTGAAGAAAATGAACGCACAAAATTTGCTGATTGTCATGCATATAAAGACAACAATAGTGGCTCACTTCTGGAGCCTCAAGTTCCTTTCATGATAGAATTTGCACAAGACATCCCTACACAGGATTGCGATAGCCTGTAAGTATCAAGAATTTTTCATTTGCCCTTTTTAATGTATCATTAAGTTTTTAATTTATTCTGTATTTTTTGTAGAGACTGTGGGTTATATGTTACTGCATTTGCCGAGTATATCAGTGACCAAATCAATATATCATATGCTGATTTTAATCCTGATTACCTGCGTCAAAGATATGGAGCATTGCTGTGGAGTTATGGAAGTGAGAAGGCTAAGTGCGGATATGTTAGCGACAATGATGATCCACCAAAATCCAGGGGCGTAGTCACACCACCACCAGAAGAAGATTTAGTTCACATAGTGTAGCATTTCATGATAAAACAATGTTTTAATGTTATATTTATTATTTTTATATGTTATTGAACAACTATTTTTATCCTTTTTAATGTTATTTTTTTGGTTTTGTCAATTTCCATGAATATTTTTTTTCACATTACGTAACAAATATGTTTATATTGAAAATATAAATATCAGACATATTATAGCCCCACACAGGTTTAAATCATTTAATAAAGTATAATCAAAGTATTTATAATTAAACATAGACATAAAGATTTTTAAATTTTTTATTTAATTGAGACGATACACTGGCAAAACCAAATGATACATATATACCAAACACACACTAAAAATAACTGATACATTGGCTAAACCGTATGTATCATGTACAATATGTTACACTATAATCCTTAAATTTTACATGATATTTAGGTAAATTGAATAGCATATTCATATGAATTGGTATTATTTTTTTAAAGGAAAGTTATTTACTGTATATTTCAATAAAAGCATAACAAAAAAAGCATTACACAAGTTAAATTATATAAATTCACATGATACATGATTTATAGTCATTTTAAAGTACACAATAACCTCAATAATATTTTTGTATTTTTTATCTAATGGAGATGTATCATTGTGCAAACCAATGATACACACTAAAAGTACATGATACATTATATAAACAATGTGTACCAAAAACACACAATAAAAGTACATGATACACTAGATAAACCATATGTATCATGTACATTATGTTACCTATTAATTCTTAAATTATATATCTTACTGTAGCATAAGATTTATATATTCAAAACAAATTGACACAAGTATATTTATCAACACCAATAATAAGAAAGTATTTATAATCATAAGCACGACTTCAAATTTAATTACCACATGTTTGTAAGTTTATTTATCTAAACACAAAGTGTTCAATTTGCAGTTGTAATGAAAACTGAAATTCAATAAAATGTTTACGTTATAAATTATTCTTGATATCATAGAAACATTACGACTAATTCACTTCTCTTTTGGGTAGAAAGTACAAGTTCTTCTGTTGTGCCCTTCTTGTCCACATTGTCCACAACAGTTTGTGTTCACCGAAATCTTTTCATCTGCATTCTTTCTTCTTCTTTTTCTTGGTCGTCCAGATGATCTTCTGTATCTAGGTGGATACACAGTTTCAGCTACCACGTGTTTAGGATCTGACCAATCTTTCTTATCTGGCATTGGCACCATTGGAATTTCATATGTTTTTGCCAACGCATCAGGCTTGTAATAATCAGAGCAATACGGATTCATATCGGTGACATTCTTTTTTTTCAATACAGCGATTGCATGTGAACAAGGTATCTCATCTAGTTGAAATCTACCACAACAACATACTTTCCGCTCAAGACAAACAATATATCTTCTTCCATTTTCATAAACTGAGAAAATAAACTCAGATGATGGAACAACCTGTGTACATTAAAAATTTTAAATATATAACTTTTAAAAACCAAATCATGTTAAAAAAAGCATAATGATACACAGAATTAGATACATATAATATAAAGTATTATATAATGATACATACCTCCATTTTTGAACTTTTAGCCGCGTTTATAATCAACAATTCCTCAAATTTTCTACCTAATGTGTCCTTTGTGTATGAGGCTACTTCTCTGTTTTTGCAATGCCAAGATCCAAAAAGAATTCTAACCTCTTCCAAGAATTCTAATATAGTTAATTGGCGTGCTTCAACAAGACAACCATTGATACATTCTGCAATGTTTGAAGTCATCATTCTACCTCTGTTTACTGTTGCATGAACTCTTGACCACTTTTCGTAACCTGCATATTCAAGGTACTCCTTAACCCTGTGATCAATTCTATCAACCTTAGCCATCAACTTATCAAAATCTTCCTTTCTATATGCCTTGGCCATAGAGTAGAATAGATCACTTATGGCCTTTCTGCTCCTTTTGAAGTTTCCACATACATTCTTCCAAAGATGCCAGATGCATGCATAATGAGGTACATCGGGGAACACAATCCTTACACTCTTCATGATACTCTCATTTCTATCTGAAACAACACACATATCTTTTCTATCGCCAAATGCATGTTTGAACTGTTCGAAAAACCATGTCCACGAACAATCATTTTCGGTGTCAACAACACCATATGCCAATGGAAATATGCAACCTGATTACACACACATTATATTATTTGATACGTAATATATAAAAAGACATCATTACTATAAATAAAAAATACCTGCGCCATCAAGTGTGCTTGCTGATACAAATGTCCCTTTGTAAGCTCCACTCAGATGTGCACCATCCACAACAACTACTGGTCTGCAGTATTTAAATCCCCTAATGAATGGTCTTAAGGCGATGAACAGATACATAAATTCATCCTCTTCAGTCTTATGCATTCTTATATAAGAATCTGGATACACAGTTTTTAACATGTGTATGTATCGCGGCATCCGTCTATATCCTGCAGATGGTTTTCCCCTAATCATGGAGAGTGCACGTTCTTTAGCACGCCATGCTTGCTGGTAAGATATTTCAACACCATAATATTCTCTAATATCATCAATTATATCCCTTGGTGTATAAATTCGTTTATAATTGACCAATTTTGGAGCTGTCACTCCACTTACAAATCCGACTGTTGCTTGGACTTTGGTTAATACCCTCTCCCTCATAGGACACGTATGTTCACTATTGAAATTTCTAACAATGAATATATCAGATTTTTTCCTGCACGACGCCTTCATAGTCCAACCACATTTGTCTGAAAAGCATACCAACACATAGCTGCGTACATTTTTTAAGCATATTAATACACATATCAAATGCATCATATATAATAATATATTCAACAATAATGTTTAAAGTAATCAAACAATGAATCACACAAAAAGTATCAACCAATTTTTAAGAAAAGTATCAAAATTTAATGAAAATTATCCACTATTTGTGATATGACTGTTTAAACTGATACAGTCCTTACTATATCAGTAGTAGTACATTCAAGTATCAAATATAGTTATTTCAATGTATCAAAAACAAATTCCTGAAATGATGATACATTAGATTATAAAATAACATATGAAACATGCAGATTTTCATATAGAACAGTAATGTTTCATGTACTAATTAAATTAAAAAACAACACATGATACATTAAAATATCAAAACACTGTCATACCTTTGTTGATCAGACCTCTTCACTTTGCAATTGAAGTTGTTCTTTATCTTATATTTCGTCATCACATCTACAAGTGTTGCTTTATCCTTATATATCTGACCTGTCTTCACATCAACAATATCTGAATTGATTATAACATTTGCAACTCCAACTTCTGCATTTTCATGTGACTCAAATAAGCTATTTTCAACTATTGCCAAAGCCTGTGTATCATTTGTTGTGCCTTCTACACACGTTATTTCTCCACTTCTTCCATCAAAGTTATGTACAGTACCACTATTCTTCTCAATTGTGTCAATACATAATGGATATACTGAAAATCCAGGCTCGTTTTTTTTCAGTTCAAAATATAGTTTAACACTCATATCGTTCTTAAGTTTCATCGGACAGGAGTTACCTTCTACAATGTATCGAATTTCAATTTCTTTCCTTGATACATCAATATCTAACTCGGCCGCAATTGCTGCTTTGAGATTAGAAAACGAAATTGAATCTCCAACAACGATTCCATCAATTTTGTAACTTTCATACTGCAATTCGTTCACCCAAATTCCGGAATGTCTCATCAAAATCGAAGTATTCATCTTCAAAAATCAACTGCGACAACAATAAAATTTCGCTAGCTCCAATTTTAACAGACTGTTTAAAAAAAATTTGTTTTCAAAAAAAGTGATATGATCTTTGATTTTCAAATTTTGAAATTAATATCCAATTAAGTGCTAATTTAATGCTGATTAATGATTTGTTACCACAAATTAAGCTGTTTTAGTAACAATATTAAATTTACCGTTTTTATCCCCTATTTTTTCTTAACAGTTTTAAGTTACCATGTATCACTACAGTCTAAAGTATCACGACTCAACAAATTTAAGGGATTTTTTGTAATTACTAAACTTGTCGGGACAGAATGTAATTATTGAATTACACTATACTATGGGATTCCTTAAATTTTTACTTTAAATTTTAATCAAAAAACCCAAATTTACTTGGATGAAGACATGTTATGTAATTGGTTTTAAGGGGAACTTTCATATATAACCACTTAAAAATAGCCTAATTACTCTCCATAGCTATAATTTGATAATTACAATTCGTAGCTACATACTATATGGAGGAGAGAGGCGAGCGAGACTGGGAGAGAGAGGCGAGAGGCGAGAGAGAGAGTGTGAGAAAAATGAATTTTATATGTATAATGGTTAGATAATTGTATATAATACATGTGTATTTGTATATATGGCAAGAGAGATTGAGAGATGGAGGAGAGAGGCGAGAGAGACTGGGAGATGGAGAAGAGAGGCGAGCGAGATCGAGAGATGGAGGAGAGAGGCGAGAGAGAGAGGACAGAGAATGGGAGAGAGGTGAACTATATATGTATATAATTGTATATTATACATATGCATTTGTATATATGGCAATAGATTGGGAGAGGGAGGAGAGAGGCGAGAGAGAGAGGGGGGAAAAGAGTGGGAGGGGAATTGTATATGTATATAGGTTAATTGTATATTATATGTATATATTTGTACATTATGGCGAATTATACATATACAAACGTGACTAATCATACAAACTCGAAGTCAGCCCACGTAATTATTGTAGCAAACTATAGCTATAATGAGTAATTATGTAATATAAATTTGTCTAACCGCGTAGTTTTCCCATTTAATAAATAGGTAATATCAATAACCCACCCAACCTTAAACGGGTTGAACAAATTATGCGGGTCGGGTCGGATTTTACCACCCTCACCAAAAATCCCTAATATTTCCCTATAAATAACATTATCAATTCAACCCCTAAAGAGCGCCGCTATGGCTTCTGGCTATCAACTTTTTTTCAATGAAGGATTGCTTCTACTTCTAGGTAGATCTATATCTATATTATTTTTTTAGATCTATATCTATATATATTTTTTTATATATAATAAGATCTTGAATTTTAATTTTTGCATCAAATAGCCCTTTGCAATTATAAGGTTTATTGCAGAGAAAACACGAGATAAAGGTTTTTTCTGATGCAAAATTGATATATTTTTGGTGAAAATACTGGCTGAATATTTAGTCATTTATTCAGCTCTACTTTGCCAAAATTAAAAAAAAAGTTTTTTTTTTTGAAGTTGTTTAGATTTTGTGTTTATGTTTGAATTCAAGACTGGAAATCAAAATGATGAGAATATTTAAGCTGAATTATATGTTGAAATTCATATATTAGCCTTCAAAGTTCTCTGATTGCATTGATTTAATTTTTTTTTTTCAATTGTGGATTGTTTATTATTTGAAAGATGTATTTGCATATTTCTAAGTTTTTAATGGATTTTACTTTTGAGAATTTGGCAAATCAAAATGATGAAGAACTGTCACCTGAAATCTATATGTTGAATTTATTTATCATATGCCTTTCAAAGTTCTCTGATTGTGCTACTTGATTATCACGAAAAATATATTGTATAATTCTGTTGTAATTATGGTTATCGAGAAACCTCTTGTAAATCGTAAGATAAGGTCGACATACACTTTATTCTCTCCTAATTAGGGGCGGAACCACCAATTATAACAATTTTTAAATATATTTATTGTAGAGGATTGAATAACCCCTCGTTGAAAGTTCTGATTCCGCTGTTGTTGTAAAGTGTAGAAGAAATATAGATAGTTCTATAATTTAATTTTTTTAGCTTTTGATATTTGCCTTTTTCGAAGCATTTTTTATTTTTAGTTAGCACTATTTTTGGATTGCGGCTAGTACACTTGATTATTTGAAGATGATTTATTGAATTTGAGCACCAAAATACATGGTCTATTGTATTTATACATAGATTATACGAGCATGGTGCTACATTAAGTGTTTTTCTTATTATCTATTGTCACTTGATGTCTCTTTATTCATCGGTGGCTGAGGATATTTTTGGAATAAGAAAATAACATTGCTTGCATTTTTTGATATATATTATATAAACATTGTTTCTAATTAATTGTGATTTTTATATAATCAATATTGTGAGGCTGGAATTAGGTAAATTCTTCGGACCCATGGTAGTGATATGATTGATCCTAACTATTAATTGACAAAATGGATTAAGGCTTTTTTTCTTGAATTTTATTATAAAATGATGTTTTGGAAAATAATTTGAAAAATAAGTAAAAGTAAAAATTTATTTTAAGAATAAGTAACGAGTACGGATAAATGGAGATAGTATTTAAATACCTCTTGACCCAAATTGACGATATTATTGTTTTAATGTTGAAAGTATGAAATATTATTATTTTATAGAAATGTTATTTAATCAAAAAGTTGATATTTATTTTATAGAAATGTTATTTAATCAAAATATAAATTAACCTTTTTAAAAAAAATATATTTATTCATGATTAATACTCCCTCAGTTTATAATGCCTTCTTTTCAATTGATACACTTGTTAAGAAAACAATAATTGACATGTAAAATGATATCTTGAAAAATGATTTGAAAATAAGTAAAAATGAAAATTTATTTTAAGAATAAGTAATAAATACAAATAAATGGAAATAGTATTTAAATTTCACTTGATCCAGATTGACGATATTTATTATTTTAAAGAGTTTTTTAAAAGACTCATAAATTTAAATTTTGAATACGTTCAGGGGATGAATGCTAAAAATATAAATGAACCCTTTTAAAAAAGTTATTTATTCATGATTAATACTCCCTCAGTTTATAATGCTTTTTTTTAATTGATATACTTGTTAAAGAAAATAATTATTGACATATTGAGTTTAATAATAATAATTGACATATTGAGTTTAATATTTTTAATTGATATACTTGATATACTTGTTAAAGAAAAAATTCATTCTTAATTTATCAAAATGATAATTAAAAAAATAAAATTAGAAATAAAGGGAGAATCTTGATTAGAACGAATGCAAGTAATTCCTTCAATTTTTTTTATATGTCATATTTTTCTATAAATAGTTGAAATACAATACTTGTTATATTATAAAAATTTTACATAAATTATTATATTTTACTTATTATAACTTTGAAAACAATATAAATAAACTAACTTTAAATTGTATGGATATGTTGTGTCAATTAACCTTAATGAAAGCCTTTTTTATTTTATTTATATGAGAATTAAATGAGAGAAAGGGAGGAGGATGTTATTGAAAAAACAAATAAGTAATCATTTGACTTATGATTTTTTTTTTTGAGTGGCATTACGTGGTATTTTCGCTATAAAATTCAATTTTTTTTATTTAACTCACTAAAAATAAAAAGTATTTTAGTTTTTCACTCTAAATCACTCAGAATAATTCAAAAATAACTCCAAAGAAAACAAAATCGAAAAATTGTACTATCAAAGAAAGCCTTTTAATTTAAAATATAAATTGGGATCCTCTTTATTGCAAACATTATATAATAACTCACCAAATGTTGCCCCTCAACTAACAAAATGAATTCATTAAACACTTAAGATAAGTAATGCAATTTTTTAAAATTACATATTAACTTATTCTTTAGATGAAATAAAGATGTAATTAGTCATTCATAAACATACACAATCTCCATTAGCACAAGTTGGTATACCTCTATCACATTTAATAAATTCACTACAATCTTCTCTACTCTGACATGTATATGTGCATGCTTCCATCATTCCTTCTGAAAATCACAAAATTCATAATATATAGTTAGTAGCGGCAAATGAACGAGTTCGATCAGATATGTATATTGATAATTAAGTTAAATAAAAATAGATAACATATTTAAAATTCATTAGAAAAGACCTTCTTGATTGGTGTTAAATTGTGCTAAACAGACGCAAGATCCACCAACACAAGTTCCAAGTGCACCTTTACATTTCAAGTCACGACAATCCTGACTAGTCCGACAATCACACATTCGTCCTATCACAATATCTAAATATAATAAAAATTATTAGAGAAAAACTGTTTCAGAAAAACTCTCGAAAGAAGTAAAACAATACAAAATAGTAATAAAAAATAAAAAAAACAACCTTGTGAAATAATCAAGAATGAGACTACCAAAAGCAAAGTCACTAAAGTCTTGGCCATATTGTATAAAATAATTAATTTTTACTTTAAGATTATTGATGTTTACCCCATAATATATATATAATAAAATAGTTAGTTCATTAAAAGGTAATTTTCTTTTCTATAAATACAAGCCAGATTTATGGAGTTTCTTTTGTAATCAAATCTTGAAATTAAAGTTGGCTTTAGAGAAATTGTTTGGTTTGTGGGAAGTAATTAGTCAAATAAATATCACTTTCTTAATGAAGAGATTTTTCTTCCAAATTTCGTATGATGCAATATTTTTTAAAAAAAGAAGGGATTTTTACATAATTTCTCATGGTGTAAGAATCAATAATATTTACTACCACAATGTTAAATAGTAATAATTGCATAAATTTTATTTCATCCTTACAAATCAATAATTATTTAAGATATCACCCTTTTTAAATTAAAGCTCGTTTTGTTTCATAAAATAATCTTTTTTTGTTGAACTGTACATATTTATCTTGATTTATCTTGTTACTTGTATTATTGCTTGTATTGAAATTTATTTTAACTTGTTAATTATTTTTTAGCACATTCATTAAATTTTCATGTCAATTTATTACATACTTAAAGATGTTATTTTAAAAAATCTTTTACTTGGTACTTAGTTTGAAAATAAATGCAACAATTTCGTATGATAATATAATTTTTTGGTGATACACTATTTTAAAATTCTAAAATCACCTAAAAATGTTAATTTAAGTGATTTGTTTTTTTTGTGCAAAGATAATGCAATTAAATAAATTAAATTAAATAATTCACCTAAAAATGTTAATTTAAGTGATTTTTTTTGTTTTGTGCAAAGATAATGCAATTAAATAAATTAAATTAAATTATTCACCTACTAATTTTCCTTCTATAGGAGAAAGTTACTCCCAATTACAAAAGTTTTCATTAAAAAGTCTTGAAATTAAATTTGGTTAAAGAAATCTTTGGTTTATGGAAAGTAATAAGTCTATTAAGTACACTTTTTGTATAGAAATTTGCTCAATTTTTTTTCAAATAACAAATCTCGTATAATGCAATGCTTAAAAATTGAGATCTTTACATGATTGATAATGGGGTAAGAATCCATTTTTTTAATTTTTCATTCGATGATCGTATTCATAGTGGAGCTGAATTAATTTGGATTTTTCGATGATCGATATCCACAGTGAAACTCATTTAATTTGGATTTGCGCCACATAAAACCCATTTTGAGAGAAGTGCTATTTACGAATTTTTTTCATATTCAAATCTCAAATTCGAAAACTCTAATTAAAAGAGGAGTGACCTCATCTACTGCATCATATTATTTAATGTTCTTGATATAATAATAATCACTTATGTCGAATACCATCATTTTGAATATTCGATATTTTTCAATGACGCACAATGAATTAATGTGAGTTTAAAATTATTTTCTTGATTTTATATTACTTGAGCCTGTTGACCTGATTAAACTAATCTTATTAACAATGATGAAAACTCTAATAAAAAATTCAATTTAGTATTTAGCACAATACTTAAAGATAATATTATTTCATAGAAAAGTAGATATTTTGATTAAATTATGTAAGCAAATACAAATAAATTTTTTGTAACATTTTTAATGTTCACCACATTTGCATACCCCTCCAACACAAATTGGAAATCCAATCGTACATTTCTTTTAATTGATACATTCTGACGAACCATTACATGTATGAATCTTATCACCTGTCACTGCATTTATAAAATAATTATAAAACACGTTAGCATCTTAAAAGAACATAATTTCGAGAGAATTATAGTTAAGGCTGGGCAACGGAACGGGATGTATCGGTATCGGTCCGGTTCGTCCCGGTTCAGTTGTCTACGTGACGGAACGAAATATTTCGAATCGAGACACGGAACGGAACAGAATCGATGTTTAGTACCAGCGTACAGGTAGCGGTATATCTCGATTTATTTCGGTTCCTATCCGATTCCGATTAATTAATATTTATAAATTAATTTATATTATATATTAATTAATTAATTTATATTATATATTTATAAATTATAATTTATATTTTATATTAAATAATAAATACTACCCAAGTAACTCAATTACCCCCTATTAGTATTGCATTCGAGACTTAGTTGAAACAGAACCTTCCTAGAAGGTGGTCGCGTAAACTATGCACTCTACTAGTAGTTGTAAATTGAAATTGTAATTTATAATACAAATTTAAATAAATTTGAATTGATACTATTTAATTTGTGTAATTTTTCTATCCTTATTTTTATTTAATTTTTTAAAATTATAAATTTAATTTATTTATATAGATATTACTTATAAACCATAACATATTAATAAGTAATAAGTAATAACTTATAAACTTCAAAAGATTTAAATCTTGAAAACTTAATCAGACTTAACTTGCAAACTTAATAAGTAAAATTTTCTATAAAAAATATCTTTAAAATAAGTTAAGTAAAAAAATTACATTATAAATTTTAAAAACTATTAACTTAAACTTAGAAAAATAAAAAAAAAATATTTATATTTTCGTAATTAAAAAAAAAATCATTTTCTGAAATAACTAGATGTTTCATCCCGTTCCATTCTGGTCCGCTCCGGTTCCATCCCAGTATACAGTGAACCGAATATCCGTCCCGGTAATTTCATTCCGGTACCGTTCAACGAACCGGTCAACTCATCCCGTTCCGGTTCGGTACCGATCCGATGATCCCGTTCCAATCTGTTGCTAGTCTTAATTATAGTTATACACACCCGATGTCTAAGTTTATATCTACATGTATATTAAGTGTGACCCCTAATGATATAAATTGTGTCAAAAGAGAAAAAATACCTTCAGGATGACATCTGCATATGCCTCGTACACACATTGGACGCCCAGTATGGCATACCATTGGAAGACAATCTGATACATTATTACATGTGGTCTCACTTACCACAACATCTGAAATATTATAAAACTAGTTAGCATCTTAAACACATAATTCTAAGAGGAATTTAGTTATAAATAAATTGTTGTGACAAAACCTTGTGGAATAACCAAGAAGGTAGCTACCAGAAACACAGTCAATAACAAAGTCTTGGCCATGTTTTGTGAATAAAATAATTTTTTGAGTTTAGAATATGATTCTGACCACCACATTTATATATATAGTACATAGTCCATGATGACCAAATATTTGTCTATGGAAAGTTGACCAAAGAATAAATGTCTATTGTATAATAAATAACAAACCTTGACAATTTTTTTTTGGTTTTTTTCTAAGTTAGTCAATATAGAAATTTACATTAATTATGAGTGTCAACTATGCAGTTTGGGTTAAATAAATTCGGTTAAAATGAACGAAACAATAAATCACAAATTAATGGGTCTAATACATGAATTTTTGGTTAAAATCATTTCTAATGTATAAACTAAATCTAAAGTACGATCTAAACCTAAGATACATTTTTGTGTTATATAAGTGAACAAAAAATATTTTTGTATTATCTTCAAAGTTGCAAGATTCATTATTTTGTCTATGTTTTTAAGAAATTCACGCCACCAACAAAAAATGTATCACGTCGAATGAATATATGTACATATGTTTAAGCAAGTCAAGCTGGTCTATTTTTTTAATTTTTAGAAATTGAGGGTTTAAATCATATTTAGATAAAATATATTCAAATTCTAATTCTTTGTGAAAAATATGGTCAATTACAATTCCAACTTCAAAAATTTCAAATAAAGTAATTATTTATTATTTAATTTTCACTACATAACGCCTACATATAATTTCACTTAATTGTTAGTATTTATGTATATTGTATAAAATGTAAATCACATTGTGTGTGTGTGTATATATATATATATATAGTATATACGTACTACATATGTATTTTTTATTAAAGAAAATCTCTAAATAATTGCACGTAATATTTTTAAAATGTTTTTTTTTACATAATCTTTCTAACTACTGTATAAATATTTTACTTATTTATTGTTGCAAGTTAATTTACTTGATGATGCAAAAACATATAAACTAACAACAGAAACTTTAAAATATGAGAATAAAATATTCATTTTCTATCTGTTATCCTTATTCTTTTAGGTAGCTTTGATCTATTCGTCGTGGCTAAGACATGATCAAATTAAAAATAAATATTCTTTTAGTGATTTAATCAACTTCTTTAAAAAATAGACTAAGGGATGATTCTGGTTATTTTTGAATAGTATAAAAATGTTTTTTGTTCACTTAAATAATACAAGGATGTACATTAAATTTGAATCATAATTAAGGAATGATTTTCGCCACAAACTCTCTAATGCACATCATTTTTAAGGTCATTTTACTAGGTGTGACAAATCGATGATTACTAAAATAGGTTGGATCAAGATGGACTGTATCAATAAATGAGTCATCCCTAATTTTGCCTAAAATATACTTAGTTACGGTGGATTGAGTTAATATAGACTAAACGATGAATCATAGCCCAACCTGGCCTATACTTAGTTATATTATTCTTTTGAAATAAATTAACGACGAACCGTAGAGTTAGCTTTCCTAAATTTTATTCTTTGTTTACAATTTTACACAAATGCATCATTTTTTTTAACGATAATGTTATATACGCATCAAACCACGAACAATATATTCATTAAGTTACAAAATTATAGGATATATCTATTCATTTTTTCCTTTATAATAATCACGATAAATTAATTAGACGGGAAAAAATAACTCTAAGATCTAAAATAGTAAAAGAAACAAAAATCTCATATCATGATGCAACCAACTAATTATTTTATTGCAAATTTTTCATCATGTAAACAAGACGAAATGAGACATTTTCAATATAACTTTATAGAAATATTTTCAAGGTTAATACTTGCCACTTGAACCACTATCTTCATGATCAACAGAGTGGGTGTTGAGTGAACGGCATATACATATTAACTCAATACAAATACATTTTGGGTACCCATTTTCATAACTCGGACAATCTGCTGATGTGTGACATCTTGTTATGCCTATCGCCACATCTAAAAAGTTAAAAAATAATCGTTAGCATTTTACAATACGTATCAACAAAGTAAAAAATTACAAAATAAATTGATCTGAAGGGAAAACAATAAGAGGAAACAAAATAGACTAACCACAAGAAACAATCAAGAAAGCAATAACAAAAACTGCCATAATCGAAGTTTTGCCCATCTTTATGTAAAATATAAAATCTTTTAAGAATTTCAGAGTATTTCTTAGTTCTTATTATACACAACCTTATATAGTATTTAGCATTGAGAACTTGCAAAAGAAAATAGTTATTACAATAGTCTTATTTTAGACTTCAGTGATTGCTTTTTATACATTTCTAAATTTGGTTAATGGGTCAACAAAATTCTTTGTACTATGTGGAAAGGTTAGTCAAAGAACTATTAAAATTTTAACTACTAACCATAAAAGGAATTAAAAATGTTTTTAAAGTATGTGATATGCATTTAATTTGCTCTCCCTTAATATACGGGCAAAAATTAAAATAATTTGGTTAAATTATTGTGAGTTTTTTTTATCTCATCCAAGTAAATAAATGGAAAAATTAGCAAATTAGTCAAATAACTAACTTAATTAATAAAAAATTTCATACTTTATAAATATTAGTCAAATGTCAAAATTGTCATTATTTTAGAAAGGATTATGTATTCTAATTTACTTCCTATTTTATTTCATTTTTATTACAAATTTTTCAATTAATCCTCATTCATATATATTTAAAAAAATGAAATATTTTCTCTCTTATTTTTTCATCTTCCAATTCTTCTCCATTTCAAAATCTGCCTCTCTTCTTCTTCTTTTTTTCCAGAAAAATATATTTATAAAGATATTCACACAATCCCTTTTATTAAAATATGAATCTTTATCCGTTTTTCAATATTTACTTTATGATTTTATTTTTGTATAAATCGTTCAAAATTGTTGTTTGTAGTTGAAATCACTTTTTCGGTTTGATAAACTCTAGATCACTCTCCAATGGCAGAACCTAAGAGAATTACTAGAGGTATTCAACTTAATCAACAATGTTCTATTTTTCAAATATAGCAATTGAAACTTAAAACACAAATGACGATAATTTTTTATTTTAATTTGTTTATTTTGTATTTCAATATCACTTTGTATGCAAATAAGTTCTATTTTTTTTTTAATTTTGTATTCATCATAATGGTATACCAACAAAGTCACATTTGTATTTAAACTGAAGTAAGTATTTATTGTGCTCATTTTGTATTTCAATCTTAATTTTCAATGACAAAAAGTTTGCATTTTTTTTCATTATGTTTTCATCATAATTGTATACCAACAATTTTAATATTTTATGTGTTCACTTTACAATTCAAATTAAAATTGAATATCAAATTGTGGTGAGTATTTTACTGTGATCATTTTGTATTTAATTCTCACATTGTATTAAGAAAAGTTTGTATTTTTTGTGTTCATCATAATGATATACCAAAAAAGTCAATTTTGTATTCCAACTGACGTGAGTATTTTTGTGCTCATTTCGTATTTTAGTATCAATTTCAATGACAAAAAGTTTGTATTTCTTTTTATTGTGTTTTCATCATAATTGTATATCAACAAATTTTGTATTTTATGTGCTCACTTTACCATTTAAATTAGAATTGATATTTTACTTGCATAGTGAAACTAAAATTGTATCTTAGTGATCAAAATTGTATTACATAACTGCAAAAAAAAAAAATTTCTTTAATTTGTATCACAAAAAAATTACGAATTGTATTCCAATATAATATAGTCATTACATATGAATACGATTAAAGAAAAATACATGATTCTAGAAAAAGAATAGCATACATAATGAAAATACTACAATCTGTTGAGATTGATACAATATTCTAAAAAATATAAAATTTTAAAACGCGATTTAATCGAATTCATTTCAACATAAATTGAGTATTATCAATGAAAATTTAAAAATCGATACTAGAAATTTGATGAACAGGTGGGATGAGTTTTTCGTGTTTATTTTTTTTGAATTTGTGTTTACTTTTGAATTTTTGTAACTGATGAGACTTCTAAGCAATTGTTCCTATTTTAAAAAATTATCTCCCCTAAATTTCTCCTTTTTGTTAGTTAACAATTATATTCTTTAAATAAAATTTAAACAAGATACATAATAAACTAAATATTTGACATTTTTACTAAATATTAAAAGTGTTGACAATGGATCCTATTAAATGTGAAAATATTAACATTTTGAAAAATTTCCCAACAAAAATCCTAGGCCCATTACTTAAAAACCCATATATGATTTGTTTGGCCCACAATTAGAAGATGGTAAAATGAAATTAGGGTAGCGTATCGGTTTGTTTTGTTTGATTTTGAGGTTTATTGGTTATTAATTTGTAGATATGCCAAATATTTTATAACATAGTATAAGAAATAAAGTATTTCATATCCCTATTCTTTCATAAATTACAAAAAAATCTCTTTTTAGTGTCTTTCTGATATATAATATTGTAGGCGACTGCATTAGTTAATAAGCTGTTGTTATCAGTTTAATGCGTTAAATAAGGAATTAAAAACAGAAATTATAACTGTCTCTCACAAATCACGCGTACGTTTCTTCCTTGAACCAATCAGTCATTTATAAAACTCTAATTGAATTAGAAATTTCAAATTATAAAGCCTTCTCCCTTTTCTTCGAAAAGTTTAGAACGCAGTTTGTGAAGGTTCGTAATGAACATTTTGATCTTGTTAAGGCATTCTGGATGATGAGAAAGTGATGTTAGATACAAGCGATACAGAAGTGATGGAATAGTAGTTGGGAAAAATATTTCATTCGTGAATCTTATTTCAGCAATTGCAGCTGAATTGGATATCGATGAATTAAAAAAATATTGAGATTAGATACGTTGTAGAAAGTAATTCGTCTCTATTGTGTATTCGAAATGAAAAGAGTTTGAAATTGTACATATAAATTAAGAAACATGAGGTGAGATTCGATATATGTATCCCTTATGCATCGATACATTAGATAAAAGTGATGAAGACATACAAAACTTCGATGCAACAACAAGTGCAATTGTGTAATGAAGGTGAAAATCGACGCAAAGACTCTAATCATTGTTGAATAAAAAATTGGTGATTTCTATACATACCAGAAAATGGAGGTGGAAAATTACATATCAGATACAAATATTTCTGTTATGAAAGTGAAGCAATTGTACAATCATAAGACAAGTCTAAAGGCTGTAAAGGCAAAATACAAAATAAAGCATAACTTCAATTTTGTAAAGTTAAAAAATATAATAACAAAATGTATGTGATACGAATATCTGATATTGTTCTTCATTTTTTTTATAATTTATTTGTTAATATATTTATCATGATACACGGATAACATGTGTTACGTGCAGTCGTAGGCTAAGTATCATGTTCGTTTAAAGTTACTTTTGGTTATTAATGTATTAATTAAGAATGGTAGATGAAAAATGTTTAATATGTGTATTGTGTTCAGTGTATACAATAAAGTATCATGTTCATTTTGAGATACTTCTATTTATTAAAGTATCAATTAAGATTCGTATGTGAAATAAGGTTAATAAGTGGTTTTAATTTATTTATCTGATTTTTATATGAACATGACTGAATGTATCTTCATTAAATCACGTTATATATCAATATGTGTACACAATACTATTTAACTAAAAGTATTTGTAATAATGTGTCTTCAATTACATTTTGGCGAAATGATCTGATAAACCCCTATACTTGTATGCATTTGTATTATGAACTTTTCTATTTAACCATTTGTCAATTGGACCCTTCAACTCATTAAAACATAATATTTCAAACTCTTCTGACCATTGATCATGCTTATGTGACATTAAAATGAATGAGTTGGCGAGATAGTGTAAAACACACACCCAAAAGCAAGTGAAGAACATTTTTAATTTTAAAAAATATAAAATAATATTTTTTTTTTAAAAAAAAGGTTTCTTCTTCTCCTCACTTCATCTTCTTCATTCATCCCCCACCCCCACCCTTATCACCGCTCAAACCTTCCTTATCAGCCAATATGCTACTTCAATCCCCCTTTTCAGCCATCCCTCTCCCCATATCTGCTCTAACCCCCCTTTTTAGCCATCCCCAACTCCATATCCGCACCAACTCCTCTTTCGAGTTTCAACCATCCTCCACTCCATCTTTGCCTCAACTTCTCTTTTCAGTCACCCTCACCCCATTAGTAGACTCAGATTTTATTTTTTTACAAAAATTCATTTTAGTTTCACCAAATACCACCATTAAAGAGTAAAATTTCAACTACAAAAGCCTTACAAAGTAAGAAAAATAAAAGGAAACAAAGAAAGATTAATTTAGATCTAATTTAAAATTCAAAATTTTCTTTTCAAGACTCATTCTCAATGTCTTTTTTTTTTTGTAGAAGACAAGTTTAAATGGAAGAAACTTTTTTTTGTATGAAGACAAACTTATTGGAACAAAAAGAGGCTATGATCGTAAAACACCCCTTTTAGCGGAGAAACATGGTGGTCGGCGACGGCATTGATGGAGGAGAAAGATGAAATCTATTATCGGAATTTCATATTGCCGGCGGGATATACAAAAGAATATGTGTTTTGTCCGTAAGAAAGAGAAGAAAGAAAATGGATAGGGGTAGTTGGTGATTTTTATTTTTTGAGTGAAGGGTAGAGGGTGAGGAGGAAGAAGATGTAGTGGAAATATGCAAAATGAGTATAGAGAGAGAAAAAGAATTGTACCTTTTTAAAAAATAATATTTATTTTAAATATTTAATTTTTGATGTGTCATTAAATAATAATAATAATACTGACGTGTCATTAAAAAATGACGTGAAATTCATGTGTAAATTGAGTGTAATACACGCACACACAAATGATGAGAAAGGGGTTTCAAATATTGTGTTTTTTAGTTTAGGGGTCCAGATGACAAAGGAGTAATTAGAAAGGTTCAAAATACAAATCAATTCAAATACGAGGGTCTACCAGACCATTCCGCCTTATATTTTTAATGTTCAACACATTTGCATGCCCCTCAAGCATAGTTATAATGAATCATTACACGTATGAATCTTATAATTACTTGTCACCACATCTGAAAAATAATTATAAAGCTCGTTAGCATCTTAAAAGAACATAATTTCGAGAGGATCATAGTTATACACACAATGTCTTGGTCATAATATGTGAATAAAATAATTTTTGACTTTAGAATATGCTTCTGACCACCACATTTATAGAGTACATTAGTCCATGATCAAATCTTGAAATTTATTAGTGAGTCATAAAGTGATTCTTTGTCTATGGAAAGTTGTCTAAGGAAAAAGTTTCTATTGCATATACAACTTGTATTATTTTTTTTTGTATGTGAAAATTTGGTCAATATACAAATTTTCTGCAATTATGAGTGGCTAAATGAATTCAATAATGAGCTAAATAATAAATCGTAATTTAATTATTTCAATTTAACATATTATATTTTTTAAGAGTGATAAATTGAGAAATACTATATAATTTGGATCAAATTGCACTGTATTAATAATTGGATCATCGTTTAATTTTATCTAAAATATACTTAGCTATATATGTTTGATTGATGAGTTCGATTGACATAGAATAAATGATATATGAATTAATAGAATTCATTAATCATTATCTTTTTCATTCTACTCAACACCTTTTTCTTTTTTTTTCCTCATGTAGAAGTAAGAGCTAGACAAGCTTATAAAGTTAGTTATTACTCTCAATTTTTTTTAACGAAGAGTATATTCATTCTAAATCATAAAATTGAATGATATATTTATCTTTTCCTCCTTACTTTTTAAAAAAAATAATAATCATGATAAATAAATTAGACAGGAGAAAATAACTCAAAGATCTAAAATAGTAAAAAAAACAAAAAGAAATTCATATCATGATGCAACCAACTAAATATTTTATTGCAAATGTTTCATCATGTAAACAATACCAAATGAGACATTTTCAATATAATTTTTTCAAGGTTAATACTTGCCACTTGAACCACTATCTTCATGATCAATAGAATGTGTGTTGAGTGAGCTGCATACACATGTTCCATCAACACAAATACATTTTGGAAACATATCTTGATGACTGTTACAATCTTCTGTTGTGCTACATTTTCTTATGCCTGTCGCCACATCTAAAAAGTTACAAAACAATTGTTAGCATTTTATAATACGTATTGACAAAGTAAAGAGCTACAAAATCAACTGATCTGGAGGAAAAATGATAAGAGGAAAACAAAATAGACTAACCACAAGAAGCAATGAAGAAAGCAACAACAAAAAGTGCCATAATCGAAGTTTTGTCCATCTTTTTGTAAAATAATAAAACCTTTAAGAATTTTAGAGTGTTTCTTAGTTTTTATTGTACACAACCTTATATAGTATTTAGCATTGAAAACTTGCAAAAGAAAATTTTTATTACAATAGTCTTATTTTAGACTTTTAGTGATTTTCTTTTATAAATTTCTTGATTTGATTAATTGGTCAACAAAATTCTTTGTACTTAGTCAAAGAAATATTAAAATTCTAATTACTAACCATAAAAGAATAAAACTAAAAATGTTTTTAAAGTATGTGATATTCATTTAATTTGCTCTCCCTTGTATATGGGCCAAAATGAAAATAATTTGGTTAAAATCCTAGGCCCATTACTAAAAAACCATCTGTGATTTGTTTGGCCACAATTGCAAGAAGGTAAATGAAGGGTTGCGTATCGATTTCGTTTGATTTGAGGTTTATTGGTTATTGATTTGTAGACGTGCTAAATTATTATAGAATTATTAAAATATTAACTTATCAGTTATCGATTTATTAATTATCAACTGTTATTGATTTGGTAATCTGTTTAACCGTTAAGATTTGATTAAAAATAATCACTTAAAAATACTGTGACGAACAAAATGAGTGGACATATAAGTTGACATATCACATCACTGTTGAATAATCGAGAATTTGAGACACTCAAAAATAAAAAAGATAAATTTATATAGTAAATCAAGGACATTATCTACTAAATTGTATAAATATAATTCTTTAATTTACAATCAAGTTATTAGTTAATCCATTAAAAAAAAATTAATTTCAAATCATTAAAACTAATATCTCACTAATTAAAAAAAAATCAAAATCGTTATTAAAACCGCTAAATCAATAACCTATTATCAGAGGCAATAACCTTTTTTCTAGGGCTGGGCATAAACACCGAAAAACCGAAACACCGTACCGAACCGAATATTTTTGGTATTTCGGTTTCGGTTTTTCGATTTTCGATTCGGTATTCGGTATATGTTTTTGTATTTTTCGGTATTTCGGTTCGGTTTTCGGTATGTGATTTTGTGTAATTCGGTATTTCGGTTTACCGAAATATATTATATTATAATATATATATTTATATTATATTAATTATTAATATTAAATAATAAATATTATAATTTAAAATTAAAAATTAAAAAGTAAAATACTTTTTGATATAACTATTTTTAGCCCATTAAGCTGAAAATCAAACAAAAAAATTTGTAAATTTTTAAAAGCCCAACTAAGCAGGCCCATTAAAAAAACCGAAATAACAAAACCGAACCGAAATAATAAAAACCGAACCGAAATAATAAAAACCGAACCGAAATATTTCGGTTCGGTATTCGGTACACAATTTACAAAAACCGAAAACCGAAAAAAAAAACCGAAACCGAATCGAAATACCGAATGCCCACCCCTACTTTTTTCTATTCGGATTATCTGTTTCCGTCCGCTTGAACTGCCCTAATTCATAAATCCAATCAAATCCGACCCGACCCGACCCATGAGCTAATCCAAATTTAAACCCACAACCACATCAGTGAAATCGACCCGTCAAATTTCTTCAGACCGGCCGCCGGCACGCTCGTCGGAATCATCTTTGGTGAGAGATCAGTATCACAGAATTTTGCTCGCCAGGTATTTTTCTTTCTATTTGGATTGATCAATTTTGATTTTGCCTAATATTGCAATGAATAATTTTTTTGGATAATCGTGGTGTCCGGGCTAGCTTTCGTGCAGTTCAATTGTTTGAAATCAGCTGGAGATCTTTCCGTTTATGACCTGTTTCATGCTACAGCTGTTCACATACCTTAGATTTGTTCCGTGTTTATTTCGTTGGCAGAACCGATCCATTCCATTAGGGGAGGCCTGTTTCATGCTATAGCTGTTCACACTTTAGTTTTGGAAATGTTTTTAGGTTAAATCACATGCAAAGCTTGAATCTTTAAGGGTTGTTTGGTACAGGGAATGGGATAGACAAAGTTATCCTACCATATATCTGATGGGATAAACAATCTCGGGACTAACTAATTTCCCTAACCAAATGCAGGATAAAATAGTCCTGCTTTTTGTCTCCGAATTGTTATTCCTTATCCATCGTACCAAACGACTCCTTATAGTCTTAGTTTTGTGACTTAGGATGTACTTGGAGGATGTCTTTGTATACCCCCCGGGCTTTGGTTATTGAGTGATGTGGTGGTTAGGCGTAAGTTACGTGTTCAAACCCTTTTGTTGGAAAAGCCTGGTATTTAAGTGGGAAGGGTAAAGGAATGAGCCCATTATACACCACAACAGGCTGCAGGATCTTATCGGTTATGAAAAAGAAGAGAGGATATCTTATCATTGCTTCGTTGATGAAAATTTAACAGGGCAATAACTGCAGTTATATAACAAAAAATGTACCAGCGCAAGTAGACAACTACTTAACCTTTTTGGTCTCACTTGAAATAGTATAGTGTTTTTTTGTTGAAACTGATAACATGAAATAGTACAGTATTTGTCTTCTATAATTCAATTTTATCTTAATCTAGACATATTGAAGGATGGTGTCGCTTCTAGTTCAAACTTCAACAATGCTTCTTTGACATTGTTGCTTCATCCTTATCTTTACTTTCCTTCCTTCCGAATGCTTTAATCTTTTTCATCCTTGCAATGATCATTTGACTTGAGAATATCTGAGCTGCATCAGTTCAACTCCATTAATTTATCAATCCACCTGGTTGGTGAGTGTGGCCATTTTGTGAGGTCCAAATCAATCTAGTCCAAATCAATCTAGTTATACTTTTACCATGCCTCCCTAAAAAATTGTCTTGAACATATCACATTATTGTGTTGGAAGTTGGTATATCTCAATCAAAATGGATGAATGATTAGCATGGTGAATAATTTACTTGAATCTAACATTCTGGTGCAGCAAATTCTATGAAGCGATCTAAGGATCCTTTTGAGGCTACTTTTGAGGAGCAGGATGACTCACCCCCTGAATCCCCTGCTGGCACCGATGAGAATGAAGGCCAAGATCAAGGTGCAGTTGGTGTTAATATGAATGAAGGTGACGATGTTAATACCGATTCTCGTGAAAAACCTTCAACATCTAAAGCTACATCAGTCTCTGTTAGTACTGCTGGTCCAATTAGCAAACCCAAAGAGGAAGATGAGGAGGAAGAGGAAGAAAGCATGGATGTGCAGTTAGGAAAACTCTCATCAAGTAGTGATCCTGACAAACTGGCGAAGATGCAGTAAGTTTTGTCAGTTTATGTTTTCAAATATCTCGAACTCTTTCTGTTTACAAGGATTCCATTCACAGAAGATTGTCAAGATTGTATGGTATTATCCTGTTCTGTGATAGCTTATGTGGGTGGTTGGACCTGCCTACTGATCACTTTGCATAAAAGAATAACTCCTTTTCTGATTATTTCTATCCCTTCCTCTCACCTTCCTTTCTTTCCTTGTTGATTTGTTACTCAGACTATTAATTTAACTCTCTTTTGTATGCTGTATTCCCTCAGTATATCTGCTGTATCATTTTTTTTACAAAAAATATGTATATATAACCAGCAGGTCAATGCTTCTATTGAGATCTGTGAACAGATCTCATCTAGCTTGATATGCTTGATTTACTGCAGATAAACACCAGTAGGAAATATAGTAGCTGTTAAATAATAAATTGACATTTTGTATCAGCATTGTTAAGTAAGGGCAATATGGAGAATAACTAATTTAGTATGGAAGAAACCATATTGTGGTCAAGGCCAATAAAATGGGAATTGTACATTGCAGTTATATATATACTTGTTATGCTAAAGTTTTTCTTCTGCACCTCCTTGTTAAACAACAATATACCTAGTATAATCCCATAAGTGGGTTCTGGGAGGGTAAGATGCACGGAGACCCTACCCCTACCTTTGTGGGATAGAGAGGTTGTTTTGGATACATCCCCGGCTTAAAAGGGAAGCTATTCATTGAAGGGTTGCAATAAGAAAACATGAAAACAAAATATCAGGATACATAGCAAAATGAAGCAACAAATAGTAGAAACACATAGAAAAATAAGAAACTATGCGGTTACTAAATCTACTAATAATAAGGAGAAGAGGATATGGCATTGCCTCTCCCACCAAACGGGCGACCACACGCGGCTACCTACTAAACTTCTACTCTAATTCTCGACCTCCAGGCCTTCCTATCTAGGGTCTGCACCTCGTTGTTACGTGAGCTCAGTTTAGAATATTTTTCTATCCTATAATCAGCAGCGCTCTACCTGGTATCAATAGAGGTTCTATGACACTACAAGAAAAAAGGTAAAATTCCTTTTGAGGTAAGGTAGATGAAGGGAGGTAGACATTTAGCTTCTCAAGTCTCGTACTTGTTATTCTATGTTGTCAAACTTTATTTGCTATCTATTTCCCATTCCTTCCAAATATGTGAAAGCATAAAAGGAGATCGATCTTCTCTGGTGCAACATACATTTTCAAAATATTCCTCGTCATTCGAACCCGAAATGTCTCCTGTTTCAATAACAGTTATAGGGTGATGAATGCTTTCATCCCAAAAGAAGAAAAAAAAAAGAGAATAATTTTGAAAATGTGGTGATGAATGCTTTCATCCCAAAAGAAGAAAAAAAAAAAGAGAATAATTATGAAGCAATGGGAGTTGAAGGTTGTGATTTTAGATGTCATTCACAAGTAAAGTAGAATCTCTGATATGAAGCAATTATCACATATGTATTTTTAGATGCTTGAATTGCTGCAGCCTAGCCCTTTATTTAGCTGTATCTCGTACTTCCACTAGAAAATAGAAAAACCATTTGCCATTTTTCTCTTATACCCGATCAGTGGTGGCTGCTATGTACCACCAGTACCTCCCTCTTAAGGGATGGGCAACTCGCACCAAAATTGTCTTACTTGGGCCGAGGGTCTATTAGAAAGAGTCTCTGTACCTTCTCAAGGTAGGGGTGAACTTGTACACATCACCCTTCCTTAACACCACTTCTGGGATTACACTGGGTATGTTGTTGTCTCACACACAGCTGTCGAATAACTATATCCAAACAAAGCAGGACTTTATTAAAAAAGGATGGTTGTGTAGCCCTCACCTGGGTGGCTTCTCCTGTTGCTGTAGAAGATTTAACTTTGGATTTGAGCTAGATCTAGTTAGATGCTCCTCTGCAGAGGCAGTGACCATACACCACAGCTACATCAGTCCAATTACTATTAGTTCACTTTGTTATCTTCTCTTTCAGGTCCATCTTATCCCAATTTACAGAGGAGCAGATGAGTAGATATGAATCTTTTAGGAGATCTGGATTTCAGAAATCCAACATGAAGCGGGTATGTTTTGCCATCCTACCCATTTTATCATCTTTTTCCTGCTTTTTGCATGTTCTGAATATGATCTGTACTATTATAGACAAAGTACTATAGATGATGTCAGAGTTGTTTTCTCCTCTACTGTAGCTTGTCTGTGTGTTTGTTTCGTTATTCATGTGCGTGTTGCTTTTTGTTTGCTTGAGCTGGGAAGGGAGTTGGCAAAAAAGGTTATACTGAGAAAATGGGCAGAAATTTCTCTATCAACTGATCCTCTAGTGTGGCTTTCCAATCAATATGGTCCGGCCTTGCCCCGGCCCTGTGCATAGTGGGAGCTTAGTGAACTCAGCTGCCCTTTTCAAGAATTCGAATGTAGATGATAGACTGGTGTCTGAGATAAAACCCTATACCCAGTAAACCACATCAATTTCCTTGTATTCATCGCTGATACTCACAAAGTATTCATGTCTGATACTTAAATTAATCGTGTCTGATACTCACAAATTTCCTGATATAGTAATTTTCCTAATCTCTTACTCTCCTGTATGAGAGGACTTCTATTTGGAAATTCTCTTACATGCAGCCTCATGCTAGTTTTGGTTTGATTTGTTTTGAATTAATAGGGCCTTTTTCTCTTGGATTTCTTCTGTACCTAACATTTAGCCATTTAAGCAAATAGTGTTGTTTTTCAGTAAAAATATAATGTCAGAACAAGAACATGATAGAAAATTGTTGAAAGTACATGTGAATAGAATAATCTTGTCCCTTTATTGTGATCTTGTGGCCATTGAGATGTTAACTTGTCTTCTCTTGTACTTTTCCATACATGATTTGATATGATTTGTTTGAGTTAAGATGGGAAACTCCCAATTGTATGTTTACTTCCAGAAACCTCTGCCATCCCCCTTAAACCCTTTTCTCCAATCTCTTTTTTTTTCTACATGACCCCTGAATAATTCTTGCCCCAACTTCTCTCTTCCCAATCAACCCTTTATCCACATACACACAAACAAACAAAACCACAGTAAAAATATCCATAGGACCACCAAAATCCTTTTGGATCTTTCTCAAATAGTTTAGCTAATGGCCTTGTAGTAACCAGGATTTTTGACCTTTGCTCGGCTGTTCCTATGGCTTCAGTGCCTTACAACCCTTCTTTTGTATTGGGGAGTGTTAGTGCCAATAGGGTCTGTCTTAGAAGTACTTTCTTTCCTAGGAATCACATCATGAATGGATTTTTATAATCTGGGTTGAAGTGGAAACAGGATAAAAGAGATGCTAGAGTAGTGTCTTAGATAGCTTCTTCTGTATCTGAAAAAGAAGCTTCTGGGAGTTCTGAGGAGACCCATGAGTAAAAAGCTGTGGTGGGGTTTCATTTTCTTTTGTATAATTTTAAAGTTTTGGTTTGTAATTTTCAGTTCTTGCTTTCCCAGATTGGGTATATTGTTGTTGTTTGAGTTGAGATGGCCTTGTTACGTGATATTGGACCAATCCCTAACATTAGCCCATTGAAGCACATTCTTTTTGTCTTTCATAACACACATGTAATGTTAGAATTCATTTTCTCAATAGACGCGTAACTGTCAGATGATTGAGAATGAAGCCAAATCTTTGTGAATATGTGAGGATCTTGTGCAAGCCTTAGGGCCATTGAGATATTTGCTTTTCCAGTCTGATCATTTGTTGTGCATAATTTAATTTTTGTCGTGACTCTTCTTCTGTGTTGTCGATGCAGTTGCTGACCAACATCACAGGAAGTGCAAAGATATCTATTCCTATGACAATTGTGGTGTCTGGGATAGCAAAAATGTTTGTCGGTGAGCTTATTGAAACAGGTAAATAGACAGATCCACTTGTTATAGAGATAATTGATGAAGCAAACGTTTATCCTTTATTTGGGAATAGCAAGGATGACTTGTCTTTGGAATGATTTTATTTTCGTTCTATTCTTAGACACTAGTGCACAGCTCCAAAATATTTGCCAAACTATCGTCAGTTTCTGACCAATTTGCAACAATTAGGCATTAAAAGCCCAAGACCCGTAATATTATCCGTTACTGAGCATGTTGGTTAACATTCATTTGGAACACTTTACCCCTTTAAAGTAACAAAGAGTGGCTCTAAAATGTCTTCTATGTACTCACACATCGTACCTATGCTAAGTAAGCACCCGCCAATGTGTCTGAAATTGCATTTGACGTGTCTGACTGGTTAAGGATGTTTGGCACTATAACTAGGGAAAACATAGGACTTTTTAGCAAGAACAATAAAATGACTCTCCTGCCTCAGTGTTGGCCCAGGCACTGCCCTCCTTTGTTCCTAGTGGTCTCTGTTACCCTCTACCTGTAAAAGCTCACTGTCACATTGTTTCTCTGCTTTTCCTTTCCCTTCTTCAAAAGATCGATAGAATCAACTGAATATTTCGTAAACCTAGGTGAACACGTTTAACCAATTTCCAGTCTAATTATGCAGTAAAGAGTTGCCAATCTTTAGTGTTTCAAGGTGGAAGTGTCCTCAGTTAAAGAAAGTTGAAAGGCTATACTGCATTGATTTTCTCCAAGTAATGGTGCTCACTCATCTTACAATACATTTTGCAGCTAAAATGGTGATGGCAGAGAGAAAAGATACAGGCCCAATCAGGCCATGCCACATAAGAGAAGCATATAGAAGGTTAAAACTTGAAGGCAAGATTCCAAAAAAATCAGTGCCAAGGCTTTTCCGATAGTGAACGTGGAAGCAACCTGTAGTTATATTTCAGGTTCATTGTCTTCCTTTTGCTTACAAGTCCTCTAATGTGTCTATGTTGAATTGTCGCAAATCCTTAATTATCTTGCACTTCCAGGTCAAGTAAACATTGCTAGTCACAAAGTTGTCGAGTTAGGACACTTTTGCATTGCCTATTATATATGGGGTTAATCTGTTTATTTAATTACTTAATTAGAGGGAAGGAGTTTAACATTTGTGAAAATATTTGTACTGCCCGTAACCTGGAACTGAAAATGATGGAAGGAGAACACTAAGATTGCAACATCTTGGCTAAAATAACAGCATCATTGTATTTTTGGGCAAATCATCATTGTGACCATGGTCGAGTTTGTTGACCATGTTGTGAATTTCTCAATGCACTTGGATGAAAGAGAAAATGTGGAGTGACGGACAACAATGCTTCTTCACCATGTTGTGTGGAGGAGGCATCACAACGGTCCTAAACTTTATCAAGTAGAAAAGAAACCAAAAGACAATTCAGATCAGTTTGATTGTTCTCCTCTTTAATTCTCACTGTGGACGTTATCGTTCATTTTCAAAAAATCATTTGTTCACGCTCTTAAGTTTTTACAATGTTTCTCATCCCTTGTTCTCCATTCTCTCAGATTTGTAGCAGTCAGCCACTTTCCTCGCAGAAAGACGTAGGGATGAACTTGTAAATCTTGGACGAAAAGATTGGATGAGGTGTACTTTTACAAGGTGAGGCTTTAGCTTCTCTTTGAGATGTTGGGGTTCCATCAAAGAAGTAAATTTCGAGAGGCATCCGCCATGGTGGGAAGAGAGCTCTCACCTTGACGAAAGGATTGGCAGGACGAAGATCCAGAACAATTGTTTCTTAGCTGTGTAGTTTTTGGTGTTGGTACATTGAGTTTCAGCTGTTGCTACCATTTTTCCCTTTTTCTAGAAGGGCATACTTAGGATACATGAAATTATGAAAATAGTAGAAAATGTTGGAAAAAACAGATCGAGTTAAGTGGCATTCCAAGTTTATTGTCTCTTTTTCACCTACTTAATTCCCCCGACCCGTTCCGGATCATTCCCAAACCCCGTCACCCCGAACCCCCACTTTCCATCCCCCTTTCGTGTTTTGTTAGATATCATATAAATAGTATTGGAATAATGTTTTCTTGCTTAACTTACCAAACATAAGAAAATAAATAAGAAATCTACTTGATTTCTGAGAAAACATTTTTTAGAAGTCATTTTCGGCGAAAAATATTTTCCTTTCTTACCAAACACACCTGGATTTTGAAAAAAATCAATCATTTGTTAAGTGTATACATTATAAGGATGATTGTACTAAATGACAAACTAATAATGTAAAATAAATATAGTAGCTACCGTTTGATTTATTTGTGTTCCATAGTAAACCGTTTGCCAGTCGCCTCTCTCCCTCATATTCTCGCTCGCCATTCTTCCTCTCTCGCTTTATACAATAGAGCGAAAATTATATAAAGCGAGAGAAAATTGTATATATACATACAAATACATATATTTTCGTCCTATACACTTATAATTATACAATGCAAGTATTTTCCTACCCAATTTTCTGTTGTCTTGTTCTCTTTTTCGTTTTATACATACACAAATTATACAATTGATCTGTATAAGTTTTTGCATTTGTATAACGATTCTTTTGTATAATATTCATTTAGACATATAAAATAGCACAAACTTATACACATACATAAATTCAAATCTGTTTGTATAATGTATATATATAGAATCATACATCCAAACTAAGGACGAATCTTCACTATATAAATATACATGTTTTCTCTTTTCTCTTTTCTCTTTACGTTATACAATTTCTTCTGCTCTGTATAAATATAGTAATTATACAATTCACCAAACAACAATTCATCGGTAATTAACAAACATATGTTTTCTCTTTTCTCTTTACTTTATACAATTTCTTCTGCACTGTATAAATATACTAATTATACAATTCACCAAACAACGACTCATCCATAGCAAACTACAATTTTGCTCCGGAATGCAATTTCGAAAAGTTTAACATCACATAAAATTAAAAAAATTATATTTGTTATATGTGAAAGTTATCCAACATTATACTCCAGAGGACCTTTATCAAAAGCTCGCTACATGTATATTAGCCACTTTGATTAGTTCTATCTCAGTATATATACTAACTTTGCGTGTATACCCCATATTAGTGAATAAAAAAGTAAATATTTAAATGTTTTATAAGTATTACTACCCCCGTTTCACAAAGAATGGTCTAGTTTGACTTAACACGGAATTTGAGAAAATAAAAAAAACTTTTGATCATGTGATCCTAAATTAAAGTTATGTCAAATGTATATAATTGTCCTTTGATCTTGTGACCTTAAACATGTCACGTGGAAAGTTGTTACCAAAAAAAGAAAGAGGTCATTCTTTTTTAAACAGACTAAAAAAAAAAGATGTCATTCTTTTTTATACGGAGGGAGTATAAATTTACATTGTCGAGTAACTTATTTCTTGCGCCTTTCTAGTACAAGTATTTATTTCCTCATGAAATAGAAGATATATAGAGAAATTATTCTCTTTAGTTTTGTCAAGTGTGTGAACACAATTAGAAGAATGTTATATACATACAGACTTCTATTTTATTCGTTTGTATTAAAGAGATTTAAGTCTAATGTCATTCTATGTTATAGATGGTTTGAGATGTAGCGTCATAAATATTTTTTTCATTTTTATAAAAGACTTCGATTATTAAAGTAGTTTTTTTTTATAAAGAATTTTATTCGTTTCGGCTTACAATATTTTCATAAGGAATTATAGTTATGTTACCTATAAATAGTAAAAGGAAATTGCTCAAATATACCACTGAACTTTGAGAAAAAGTTGATTGATGTCATATGTTAAAAGTGTGACTCATTTATGTCATTTTCATTTGAGAAAAAGGTTGATCTATGCCATTATTTGTTAATTGAAATAACATAGATGAGTCAAACTTTAAACGGATGATATATATGAGCCTTTACTCAAAGTTTGATGACATAATTGAGCCTTTTCCTTTTAAAAAAATAATTTAATTAATGACCTGACCGAATCATAATTTGACTTGGTCATGTGTAAAAATGATTTTGCAAAACAAAACTTTTTTCAATTAGTAAAATAATGGCACAAATAGAGATATCAAAATAGATTGACCTACCCAACCCTAAGGGGCTAGAGAGTTAAATGTGTTGGGACGGACTGACCCTTTTAATTAAAGGTCCTATAAAATAGCAGCCCAACTCAGCCTAAGCAGGCCACAAACGGGGTGACCCTTCAACCAACAAATGAACAATATTACTCTCTTAGAAAGAATATCTAAGAGTATCGAACGTTGTCGTTTATGAACACGACGTCAATACATACAAATTTCATTTATGAATCACACACTTCGATGAATACTTACAAAAATACATCTATAAATCACACACTTTGGTGAATAATGTAACGATTCAGAAAAAAAGTTATATAAATAAAAATAAATAGGTACTTAACGGCATAATGGTCCTTTCGCGTTTTAAATAAATATATAATAAAAAAAAACAGATTTGTATTTATTTATTTTAAATTCTATTTGACTAATTCTTGAATTAGTCTCCTAATCCTAATAGTTCTCTCTCTCTCTCACGCTTCTTAACTCTCTCTCTCACGTTCTCCATCTTTCTCACATTATTCTGCCAAATATCAACAGTACTTCATGCTTGAAGAACTCACATAAAATTTTAAGAAAAACAAAGCAATCAAAAAAATATTAAGGCGAAGAGAAGTTGTTCGTTGAGTGGTGTGGACGTTGAAGTAACTTGGATTGACTTTTGGAGAGAGTTTTGGGTAGCGAATTCTTCGTTTGAACATCAATAAAGGTATGGGTTTCTCTCATGGAATTCTTTCTCCAAGAGTACTTTCTTTCGAACGTTTCTTAAACTCTTGAAACTAAGGTTGTTCCCCTTCGTATGTCCTTGTCCTTAGCTCCCTAACGAATTTGTAGGATGGGTATGTTGTGCTGCTAGATTTGTGCATGATTGATGTGTGTTAGCGGAAACGTGAAACTAAAGAACAAGGAAGAACAACAATATTTAACGTGGTTCGGATCAAAATGATCCTACGTCCACCAAAGAACAACTGCACCAATATTTATTTCACTATACAAAGAATATAAGTGAAATACTACAAGAGAGAGAACACAATGCCTTAGAAGGTGAGAAGGCAAGTGAAAGGATGATATGAAAATGAATTAAGAGCTACCTATTTATAGGAATAAATTCATCCTATTGATGTCATCCATGACATC
>NC_028641.1:5345237-5358097 GCF_001406875.1 Solanum pennellii | reverse complement strand
AAAAATCATCAATGAATGTGAGAAGATACCTCTTTCCTCCCTTTGATGGAAGCTTAGAGGGACCCCATAAATCTGAATGGATGTAGTCTAGCACCCTTCCCGTCTTGTGCTTGCCAGTGCTGAAGCTGACCTTTTTCTGCTTCCCTAAGATGCAGTGCTCACAAAATTCAAGTGTGCTGATCTTCTCACCATTCAAAAGGTTGCGGTTGCTCAACATCTCCAATCCTCGTGCGCTCATATGGCCTAGTCTCATGTGCCATAATTTTGCCTTGTCATCATTAGATAACTGCACTGTAGATGCATTTACAGAGCCAATAATGGTGCTTCCCGCAAGTGTGTAGAGGCCATCCTCCAGCTTGGCCTTCAACATGACTAAAGACCCTTTAGTCACTTTCATAGTTCCTCCTTCACTCATGTACTTATAGCCTTGTTTATCTAAAGTACCCAGGGAGATCAAATTCTTCTTTAGATCAGGAACATGACGGACTTCTGTAATAGTCCTCATGATTCCATCATGGCAGCGAACATGAACTGAACCAATGCCAACTATTTTACAAGTTGCATTATTGCCCATTAATACAGTTCCTCTGCTTGTTTCATAGCTGCTGAACCAATCTTTTCGGAATGTCATATGCAGAGTACAACCAGAGTCTAAGATCCATTTGTTGTCATAGACTCCATTATTGCATGATGTTGTTAGTACATAATCATCATCATTATCATGTACTTTCTCAACAATGGATGCACTCGCCTTTTCTTTGGACTTCGACATAGGGCAATCTCGTTCAAAGTGCCCCTTCTTGTGACAGCCCCAACACTCCGCATTCTTTTTGTTCACACGAGACTTTGATCTGTACTTCGATTTGCTCCTTCCCTTTTGGCTAGTACGACCTCTTACAAAGAGTCCACTAGCTTCGTCACTTTTGTCTCCTTCAAAATGCATCCGCACATCACAAGAGTTTAGTGCTTGCCGCACTTGCTCAAGTTTAATAGGTTGTTTGCTATACATCATTGAATTCTCAATATCACGATATTTTGAAGTCAATGAAAATAGTAAAGAACATGCAAGTGTCTCCTCGTCCTTTTTAATTCCAGCAGTTTGTAAGTCCATCACAAGTTTATTGAACGCATCTAGATGGTCTTGCAACAAAGTACCTGAATCCATCTTAAATGTATGAAGACGCCGTTGTAACAACATCCTTGTTGTCACTGACTGGTCCTGGTAAAGCCCTTCCAGCTTTTCCCATAACTCTTTGGCCGTCTCTTCGGTACTTGTACTCACTTCACAAAGTACGTTAGGTGCAAGGGACAGTTGGATTGCACTCAATGCATCTCCTTCAATCTTTTCTTTGTCGGAATCCGATATCTTATCGGGGTACTTTCCGTCAATAGCATGGATTGAACCTTCCCTCCGCAGTAACGCTATCATCTGGATTTTCCAGATATTGAAGTTGTTGCGCCCACTAAATCTATCAATTTCAAACTTCATGGAACTCATTTTTTTTTACTTGTTCTTCCTTTTCTACTACAATGTATTTGGAACTACAGAAAACCAAAGTAATCCTTTTCTGATGTGGAAGTTCAGACTGTGCTGCAACCACAGAGCATACTCAGACAGAACCTGGCTCTGATACCAATTGTTAGCGGAAACGTGAAACTAAAGAACAAGGAAGAACAACAATATTTAACGTGGTTCGGATCAAAATGATCCTACGTCCTCCAAAGAACAACTGCACCAATATTTATTTCACTATACAAAGAATATAAGTGAAATACTACAAGAGAGAGAACACAATGCCTTAGAAGGTGAGAAGGCAAGTGAAAGGATGATATGAAAATGAATTAAGAGCTACCTATTTATAGGAATAAATTCATCCTATTGATGTCATCCATGACATCACTATGTGTCAAAATTGTCAAGGTTAAGATAGCAAACCATTTTATGATTTGCCTAACTTTCACCTACCAAGATACAATCTTTGACTTGTATTTTGTACTAATTATCTTCCTACCAAATATTCATATTAATTCATCTTCCATTTAGTTTGATTCCACAAGAACCAAAACCAACTCTTTCAATGTGTTTAAATTAAATACGAATATGTTTATGTGCGGAAAATCACGATAATGAACATCAAAATATAATCGGAAGAGTTAATGTATATGCGTGTATAGGGCAGTGTTTTAGTCACTGTTTTGAGGGTGTATAAGTTGTGTATTGTTGTGTATGTTATGTGTGTATTGGGTGTACAATGTGATGTTCATTATGATGAAGTATATAGTGATTGAATAACAATCTTTTAGCCAAACAAACCTATGAAAGATGCACTTAAAATGTGTTAAAATGGTCTACGAATTTTCTTAGGAATTCAAGTGAAAATGTTGATGAAAACGAATTGAAAAATGACCAAAATTTCCAGCAACAATGCAACTTCAATTTAGACTAAAGTTTAATGAAGGAAATGTGGAAATTATTAAATTTTAAAGGAATGAGCCACCAGGATTCGAACCTGGGACCTCACCCGTGAGGCAGCAACAACTCGCAGAAAAAAAAAAGGGGGGCTGGGGGGATTCGAAATCGGGTGCTGGAAGAGGAAGAAAAAGAAAAAAAAAGAGGTGCTGGGGGCGGGAATCGAACCCCCGACCCCCAGTTCGCGAAAAAGGAAAGAAAAAGGGGGGCTGGGGGCGGGAATCGAACCCATGACCCCCAGTTCGCGGAAAAAAAAAGAAACGCGAGGCGTGGGAATCGATCCCACGACCTCAGTAGGCGTAATTTAAAAAAAAAAAGAGACTGTGGGGATTCGATCCCACAACCTCACTGCAGATGCCCATTTAAATAAATTAAAGGAGGAGGGGCTGTGGGGGTTCGAACCCACCACCTCAGCGAAATTAGCTGAAAAATAAGGGGGGCTGTGGGGGTTCGAACCCACAACCTCCCTATTCAAGCGAATTTAATTCAAAGAAAAAAAAAGATTTAAATTAAAATTCTAATTAAAGTGGAAAATTAATTCTTTCATGTATATATTGAGATTTAAATTAAAATAGAAAATTATTCTTTCATGTAAATGATTGAAATTTAATTTAGAATTCTAATTAAAATAGAAAATTTATTATGTCATGAAAATGTTGAGATTTAATTTAGAGTTCTAAAATTATGAATATTAGGAATAAAATCAATGAAAAATATAAATGATATCCAAATAATCCAAGATTTGGGTTCCCGTGCCCAAACCTCCGTACTGATACATAAGTCATACGTGAGTAAAATATTCAAGAATAATGTCATCTTCTTAGATCAGAAATCAAGATCTTGGTATATATACAAGATACATAAGTCTTGTAATACATAATCTTATGAAAATAAGAATCACTTAACGAACTATAAATGAAGCCTCATGGCTTGTATGTATAGACACATAAGTTTAACATACGTTCAAGTATAAGTGAACCTAAGATATACGTAATGAAATAAAGAAATGAACATCCACGTAATAAGAGGTGAGTAACTATGAAAAATAAAGGTGCTAATAATGAAGAATGTGGTGACAATCATAATGTGAGGCTAATGTATATGATGAGAGCAATCTCAAATGAGCCTAAGTAAATGTTACCAATACGTACTCACCAATGAGAGTGTAAGATAATGAAGAGACCAGTCTCTATGAACACACTAATGAAAATATTAAGTTTAAAACACTTAATACTAATGATGAGATGAGAAATCGTCTATTGAGCTATGATGTCCTCATACTAGAAGCCAACTTCCATGATGTATGAGTTGAATGTAATGGAACTTTATACCGAGCACCGATAGGCTAGCTATGAGCGGTGATGCCTTCTTTCGGGAAGGGCGGAGGTTCACGTAACTCTCATGAGATGAGACTGTCCGGCTTGCCGGGTATGGGTCTCTATTCATCTCCTAGTCTTTGAACCTATATTGCCACTATAGGGATCTGACGGGGTTAAATTCCCATATACGCTAGCATGTTATTGAATCGCTTTGGCCGGTGATTCCACCTCTTTTCGGTGTGGGGGAGACACTGGATTTCATGATGCTCACATGATCTATGTCGGTTAAAGTTAAAGTTCCCAATGAATGAATGAGGCCAGCCTCAAATGAATCACATAAAGAAACGAATGATACCGGAGGTGTTAGGATAGGATAATCAAGAGGTGAGCTAGATTCAGGTAATGACATTAGGTTATTCCCGATCATTGCACAGCAAACCCGATGAAAGTCTTAAAATACATCCTAGGTATAGCTGGTGTTCGCACTGGCCTATGAATGAATTGAAATGAAATACGTATGAATGAATGAAGCAGACTCTGTGTTTGCTAAAGAAGGCTCCCTAGTTGAGGTCCCATATGTTGAGCCCTCATTTTGGAAAGTCTTAAGGTTAGGTCTATAATAATAAGGTCTCATGGTATATGAATGAATAATATGAAAGAAACTATGTGTTATATGTTATGTGCTATATGAAGATGTTATGTGTTGCGTGCAATACAATGATTATAATGATGCATGTCACTCTCATGGCATAACTTTCCCAATCTCAATTTAGCAAGTCCACTGACTTGAAACATCATGTTGTTTGGAAAGAGCTCTTCTTCCTCATGCATGTCCCTGGTGTGTGCTTGCATATACCCATACTTAGTACAAGTGTGTACTAATTCCATACAAACATCTACTTTTAGGTGCATGCACAGGTGGACGGTAGAGCTACAAGTTCGTTGTTGCAGCTATCCGAACGTCAGCATTCATCCGGAGTTTGGTAGGTCCTCATGCTTTCGAGGATGCTACTGTTTTACATTCTAGCGTAGTTTTAGAGTTGAGCTAGTGGAGCATGTTCCGCTGGTGTTTCTTTCCTACTTTGGTTCAGACTTTGTATTGGTGTTATTTTGACCGATATACAATTAATACTTAATGAATTATTTCTTTCAGTTGCTTATCTCTTAAATTGTTAGATGGTTGATGATGAACGATTACGAAATATTAAGAATGTTTAGCAAGTATGATTAAAGAATCAAAAAGTTCAAATTTTCCGCTAAAATTAACATATGTAAAGTAAGAATGACGTAAGTAGGCTTGTTTGCGACCTCTGAGAGGTCAACGACGCCGGTCTCGTCTGGGGTCTAGATTCCGGTCGTGACAAAGGCATTGCCAACATCAACGTCTGAGAAGTTGAGATACAAGATTAGAAAGCGTCGTCTCTGAGATATCAAGTAAAGTTTTCATCAAAGGGAGTGAAATACGCGTTGTACTCTTTTCCTTAACTATGGTTTTGTCCCAAGTTGGATTTTCCTAGTATGATTTTTAATGAGGCAACATTCAAAGTGTATTATGAGATGTGTATACTCTTTCTCACTAGGTTTTTTCTCACTAGGTTTTTCCTAGTAAGGTTTTAACGAGACACATAATCTATGGATATCCAAGGGGGGGTGTTATAAATCCATTGTATAGTATATGTGGATTATCCATTAGATTTATCCACTATTAATTGGNATACATACAAAAATACATAATAGCCAACATAAGATATAGCAAAAAAACGTTGACCATTCCACCATTTTTCTCACAAAAAACTAGCTAGTTTAAAAGACTTGATTTTTAAAAATATTTAATGATAAAAACTTTACTAATAAAACAATACTAGAAATTTATATATAAAAAATATTTTTAAAGATCATAGCCCACGGGTTGTGGCCGAAATTTTTCATGGACGTCCGTTGAGAACTTAGCAATGGACCCAATTCGTTGCGCAGGAAAAAAGGCGCATTTTCAAGTTCAGACGAGCTCCAAAGCAGGTAAATGCAGATTCTACCGATTTTCGTGTGCTATAGTCCATGAAACTTTTGTGACTTGAAATTTTCGAAATGAAATGGCCGAAATTTTTCATGGACGTCTGTTAAAACCTTAACAATGGATGAACCTACCTGGTCTACTTATGTCTTTATTTTATGTCTTTAGACTTTTGTAAGGGCCATGTCCCAAAGTTTGTATTAAAGAGATTTAAGTCTAATGTAATTCTATGTTATAGATGGTTTGAGACATAACGTCATAGAAATTCTTTCATTTTTATAAAAGACTTCGGTTATTAAAAAAAGTTTTAAATTTTCTGCTATTTTAATATGCTTTAATGTTCATGATATACTAAGGATTTGTATGAAATCTATGAGAGGTCGAATACGTCGTGTTATGACTAGGGGTCCTCTCGGGTCATGATAAGTCTTAACGGACGTCCATGAAAAATTTCGGCCATGTCATTTCGGAAATTCTGGGTCACAAAAATTTCATTGACTATAGCACACGAAAATCGGTAAAATCTGTGGTTACATGCATTAGAGCTCGTTTAAACGTGAAAATGCGCCCGTTTTCCTCACGAGACGAATTGGGTCCATTTCTAAGGTCTTAAAGGAAGTCCACAAAAAATTTTGACCATTTTATTTTGAGAATTCTGGGTCACAAAAATTTCATGGACTATATCACATGAAAATCGACAAAATCTACGTTTACCTGCTTTGGGGCTTGTTCATACTTGAAAATGCGTCTGTTTTTCCCACGGAACGAATTGGTCCTTTGCTAAGGTATTAACTCCATGAAAAATTTTGGTCATTCCGTTTAGGGAATTTTAGGACACAAAAATTTCATGGACTATAGCACACGAAAATTGATAAAATCATTATTTACCTGTTTTCGAGCTCGTTTGAACTTGAAAATGCATCCGTTTTCCTGCGGGACGAACTGGATCCATTTCTAAGGTATTGACGGACGTCCATGAAAAATTTCGATCATTTAGTTTTTGGAATTTTGAATCACAAAAACTCCATGGACTATAGGACACGAAAATCAGCAAAATCTGCATTTACCTACTTTGGGGCTCGTTAGAACTTGAAAGTGCATCCATTTTCCCTGTGGGATGAACTGGGTTCATTGCTAATGCCTTAACGTACGTCCATGAAAAACTTCATCCATTTTGTTTTGGAAATTCTAGGTCACAAAAATTCCATGGACTATAGAACATGAAAATCGGCAAAATTTGTGTTTACCTGCTTTGGGGCTCGTTTGAATTTGAAAATGCTCTCATTTTCTCCGCGGGACGAATTGAGTTCATTGTTAATGTCTTAACAGACGTCCATGACAAATTTCAATCATTTCCTTTAGAGAATTTTGGGTCACAAAAATTCCATGGACAATAGCATACGAAAATCGATAAAATCGACATTTACCTGCATTGGGGTTCATCCAAACTTGAAAATGTGCATGATTTTTCTGTGGGACGAATTGGGTACATTGTTAATGTCTTAATGGGCATCTATGAAAAATTTTGGCCATTTCATTTTGAAAATTTCAGATCACAAATTTTTCATGGACAATAGCACACAAAAATCGATAAAATCAACATTTACCTGTATTGAGGCTCATTTGAACTTGAAAATGTGCACGTTATTTCCGCGGGATGAAACGAATCCATTGCTAAGGTCTTTATGGACGTCTATGAAAATTTTTGGCCATGTCATTTTGAAAATTTCGGGTCACAACAATTCCATTGAGCACATGAAAATCAGCAAAATTAGCGTTTACCTTCTTTGGAGCTCGTTTGAACTTGAAAATGCATCTGTTTTCCCTGCAATGCACTTGGTCCATTGCTAAGGTCTTAACGGGTGTCCATGAAAAATTTCAGTCATTGTATTTCAAAAATTTTGGGTCACAAAAATTCCATGAACTATAACACATGAAAATCGATAAAATATGTGTTTACCTACTTTGAAGCTCGTTTGAACTTAAAAATGCTCCTGTTTTTCCCTGCGTGACGAACTGGGTCCATCGCTAAGGTCACAACGGATGTCCACGAAAAATTTCATCCATTTCGTTTTGAAAATTTCGAGTCACGAAAATTCCATGGACTATATCACATGAAAATCGATAAAATTTGTGTTTACATGCTTTGGGTCTCGTTTGAACTTGAAAATGCGCCTATTTTTCCCGCGGAACGAACTGGGTCCATTGATAAGGTCTTCACGTACGTGCATGAAAATTTTTGGTCATTTCATTTCATTATTTCGGGTCACAAAATTTCATGGACTTTAACACATGAAAATCAGCAAAATCTGTGTTTACCTGCTTTGGAGCTCGTTTAAAAATGCGCATGTTTTCACGGCTGGGAAAAACTAGGTTTATTTATAAGGTCTGAATGGACGTCCATGAAAAATTTTGACCATTTCATTTCGGAAATTACGGGTCACAAAAATTTCATGGACTATAGCATACGAAAATCAGTAAAATTTGCATTTACCCGTTTTGGAGCTCGTTTGAACTTGAAAATGCGTCTGTTTTCTCCGTGGGATGCACCGAGTCCATTGTTAAGGTCTTAACGGACGTCCATAAAAATTTTTGATCATTTCATTTCGGAAATTTTCGGTCACAAAATTTTCATGGAGTATATCACACGGAAATTGACAATACAAGCTTTGGGCTCGTTTGAATTCGAAAATGCATCTGTTTTCCCCGCGGAATGAACTGGGTCCTGAGGCTTGAGGGTTAAGCCTATGAGGCTAGCATGTCGAATGATGCTGGGTTCAAAAACTTCGTTTCTAAATGGGACAATAAGTCTAGCGGGTCAAGTCCATTTTAACAGCTCTAGGCATGAATGAGACGTTTGTCAAACAGAAATTGCATAGCTAAGCTAAACTTTTAATAAATAACATAACTACGTTTTTTTAAAGTTCGATAACATATTTAAATTTTTTTCTCATAAATAAAAGACGAAATTTGCTGTCTTGACCACAATTTTGGATGAATTTAATTAAACTTGATCAATGTAAGTAAGTTTATTGTAAGCATTTTTCATTGTTCACCAATAAACAAAATAGTTAAGCAATCCTTTTTTCAAAATTCAAAATTGGGAAAGAAATTTAAGTAAGTTTATTGTAAGCATTTTTCATTGTTCACCAATAAACAAATCCTTTTTCCAAAATTCAAAAGTGGGAAAGAAATTTAAGTAAGTTTATTGTAAGCATTTTTCATTATTCACCAATAAACAAAATAATTAAGTAAATCCTTTTTCCAAAATTCAAAGTGGCAAAGATATTTACCCTTTTCAAAATTGGAAATAAACATGTGGCAAGTAATTAATGATTTTAGGTATTATAAATAGTCACAATAAGAAACATTCTAATGTCAAAAAAGGAGAAAACTTTTATTTACACAAAAAAAACATGGCTAAAGCTTCAACCATTCTTTTGTATTTGGCCATTTTATTGATCTTTTCATCTGGTTAGTCTCTCACTTTTAAAATTAAAAATGAGTTTTCCTATGTTTTTACTACAACAATTTATATAATAATATTAAACTTTTTGTAACAATGTAATTTAAATTACTAATCTCTTTGCTTGTGAATATTTTATTAATTCTGAGTCTATCTCTATTCGATTATTGTTTATATTTTTGTGCAAGGTGCTAATAATTCTTTTTTTTTGTTGAATTATCAGATGTCATTTTGATGGGACAAGCATGTACTTTGGCATCAGAGTGTCCATCTCGATGTAGGGTTGGAATTCCACAATGTGTTGATGGTGTGTGTATTTGTTGTGTTGGTCCAACATGTCAAGGTGATCAACAAAACATTAATCTAGGTCAAATATTATGATCTTACAAGATTATTAAAGCTTTTTAGAGCTTATTATATGTCAATCCAACATATGATTATTGGACATTAATAAAGATTATTATTATAGTTTATCAAAAGAGTTGACTATTTATAAAATCGTTTCATATTTTAAAGTTTTGACTAATATCTTTATAACTCACAATCATTATATTTCACTGTTATTGTCAATCTAACATTTATAGTTGTCAATAATTAGTATTAAAAATATGCTTTCATCAAACAAGCAATTATATATTATTTGTGATGGAGTTAGAATTTTCAATACGACATCCTTCGTAAGGGGTTAGGGGAGCAATACCTATAGTCTCTCTTTACTCTTATGAATAATTGCCCCTTGCCCGATTTAATCTAAAAAAGAAAAGAGTAAGGGAGTAGTACATACAGTCTCACATGATTCGAGGAATATTTGGACATTTTGGAGCCATTTTATAGGAATTAGACGATTTTTTTCATTCTTTTTTTTTGTGTGTTTATTAGCCATAAATATATTATGAAATAACTTTTGGATAATTTTTTTGAAAAAACTTTATGTGATTCTCCTTAAGCAGTTGGGGAGCAGTATGTATAGCCGCACCATGACTTGCGGCATTTTTAGGCATTTAAGAGTCATTTTATATGAATTAGGCAGTTTTTTTTTTAATTTTTCGTGTGTTAGCTAGTGAATATTTGATAAAATGAATCTCGGGTGATATTTTTTAATAAACTTTACGAGCCCATCTTTAAAGAGTTGGAGAGAAAAATGTATAGTCTCACCATGATTCGAGACATTTTTTTGGACATTTAGTAGCCAATTTATAGGATCTTTTTCAATTTTTCGTGTGTGTGAGCCCATAAATATTTGGTGAAATGACTTTTGAGAGATCTTTTAGAAAACTTTACAAGACCTTCCATAAGGAGTTGGGGAGTAGTACGTATAGCTTCACCATGAACCAAAGCATTTTTTGGCAGTTAGGGCCACTTTAAAGAAATTAAACGATTTTTTTTCTCAAGTTTTCGTGTGTGTTAGCCAATGAATATATTTGATGAAATGAATTTCGGACAATTTTTTTATAGAACTTTATGAGACCCTCTTTAAAGAATTTGGGGAGCAGTATGTATAGCCGGACCATCATCTGAGGAATTTTTTTGGTATTTAGGAGCCTTTTATAGGAATTATGCAATTTTTTAAAATATTTCGCGTGTGTCAACCATGAATATTTGTATAAATGACTTCTTAGAGAACTTTGAAATACTTTTTTACAAGATCCAACGTATGGATTTGGGGGAACCGTACGTATAGCCTGACCATGGTCCGTGACATTACCTACTAATATTTGGTGAAATTGATTTCAAGTGATTTTTTGGAAAAATATCACAAGAGTTTTCGCAAGGGTTGGGAGACGTACGTATAGTTTCACCATGAGGCATTTTTGGGCATATAGAGACCATTTTATAATAATTAGGCGATTTTTTTTATTTTTTCTGTGTTAGTCTATAAATATTTATTTGATGAGGCTTTCTGGCGATTTTTTGAAGATATTTACGGGATCCTTTGTAAGGAGTTGGGGGAGAGGTATGCATAGTTACACCATAACTCAAGGCATTTTTGGGCATTTAGAAGCGATTTTGTTGAAATTAGGCGATTTTTTTTTCCAATTTTGTAGGTGTGTTAGCCCATGATATATCTGATGAAATAGCTTCGGGGCAATTTTTTTGCAAAAACTTTACGTGACCCTGCGGTGAGGGTTGGGAGAGTAGTACGTGTAGCCTCATCATAATCCGAACATTTTTGGGCATTTTGGAGCCAATTGGGGAGTAGTACGTTAGTCCATGAATATTTGGTGAATTAACTTTCGGGTGATTTTTTTGAAAAACTTTGCAAGACCTTCCGTAAGAATTTTTGGGAACACTATTTGTAGCCTCACCGTGATCAAAACATTTTAGGGAATTTAAGAGCTTTTTTTAGAAATTAAGCGATTTTTTAAAACTTTATATGTGTTAATTCATGAATATTTGGTGAAATGACTTTCAAATAATATTTCATAAATTTGTTTATGAAACACTCCGTAAGGAGTTGGGGTAGCAGGACATATAGTCTCACCATAATGCAAGGTATTTTTAGGCATTTAGGAACCATTTTATAGAAATTATGGGATTTTTTCAATTTTCCTTGAATAAAGCCTATGAATATTTGGTGAAATGGCTTACGGACAATTTTTTTTGAAAATGTTTATGTACTCCTTGTAAGGAGTTGAGGGATTAGTACGCATAACTTTATTCTGATCCGATTTATTTTGAGTATTTAAGAGCTAATTTATTAGAATTCGTCGTTTTTCTTAATCTTTTTACTTGCGGCACTATAAATATTTGGCGAAGTGACTTCCATTCGCATTATTGAATGTTAGCCTATAAATATAGTGCATGTACAAGCACAAACTCAATATTTACTATTTTATATGTCTTAATTTATGTGGCACAAATATAATTAAGAAAGTCTACCAAATTGTAATGTGACTTTTAAATATTTTACTAAATACATGATTTTTTAAATAATATATGTTAATTCTCTCTATCTCAATTTATGTGGTATGGATTTTTTTTTTTTTTAGAGTTAATCAATTTTTTAATATATTATAATGTATATATTTGTGCTGCCTCAAGAAAAATATGACCTCAAGAGAGGTCAAAAAACCTACCTCCTAAGGTTAATTTTTTAGGGCTAAAAAAATTATTAAATGTAAATCTTCAAATTTATTTATTTATTTATTTTCAAAACTTATCTCCGAAGGTGTTTGAACATATGATTTGGTATTAATATTTGAAATCACGGTCTCAATTTATTTTTTAAAAGTAAAATTTGACCTATAAATTTGTACTTGTTTATTAAAAGACCCGTTACTTTATTTAATCAAAAGAGACTTATATTCAACATAAAAAGATTATATATACCATATGAAATGATTATATTAAAAAGTAACTAGTTACTACTAATATTGACCAGTAATCTTTATGAAAAACTTTTTCTATCTATTGATTAAAAAAATATGAAAGGTATGTGATTTTTCATCTATACTATGATTACTTTAGGACATTCTATGTATACAGTATAATGAGTTCCAATTCTTGAGAATTAATTAGAGCATTGTTTATTTATAAAGATTTAAGAGGAAGGTGGAGTAAGAAATGCCTGGGGGGGGGGGGGGGGTTTTATAA
>NC_028641.1:5314818-5345204 GCF_001406875.1 Solanum pennellii | reverse complement strand
GGGGGGGGGGGGGATTTATAAATCAATCATAATTACAACATTACATTTATAAAAGAAGAAAATAACTTTTTTTTAAAAAAAAATCATAAATCTAACTTTTGAAAGTGTTTGATAAATATAATAAATAATTTTAACTAAATCAAAAAAATTAACTTAAAATAAGTTAAAAAATATTTGACAAGGTAAAAAAATGACTTAAAATAAGTTTAAAATAAAAACTAAATTTGATTTGAAAAATCATAACAGTTTAACCTTTTATTTTGAGTTAAATATTAATTTTATAAAATCAATTCAAACCGACTCATAATCAATCAATATTATCTATATACTGTTGAATCCATCCCATTGTTTTAGTCAACTTTAGCTATTCAATTGGTACAAGCAATTGTTAAAAAAGAATAGTAATTGGAGTTGAAAAGAAAAGATTTGGTAGTTGGCAAATTGGTAAGATTTGCAACCATTCTTGACTTTGCTATGTTTACATATGTCATTAGTGACATAGGCATGGTTTTATCCTTCTATAAATAGAGCATTCTTGCTCATTTATAGAACACACCAAGTTAGAGAGAAAAACCATTTTGAGAGCAAAGTGAGGTATTCCATAGACTATATAAGAAAATAGTCTGTGAAGAAAAATAGAGTGTGAGCGATATTTTAGTAGGACGGAAACCAAAAGAGTGTTGTTCCTTTTGAGTGTGTAGTAGTCACTTTGAGTGTTGTATTCGTGATTACACAGTGTAAAATTCCTTACTATAGTAATATCAATTGCTCCTCTTCGCCCGTGATTTTTTCCCTTATTCAGAAGGGTTTCCACGTAAAATTCTTGGTGTCGTTATTTTCTCATTTTANGCTCGCCCTCTTTATAGGATATTTAGGCCCGTCCGCCTTAAAACGACAGTTAGGTTTGTCCATCTTATAGGACATTTAGGCCGTCCACCTTAAAAGGACATTTAGGCTTGTCCGCCTCATAGGACATTTATGTTCGTCCGCTTTATAAGACATTTAGGCCGTCCGCCTTAAAATGACACTTAGGCTCGTCCGCCTTAAAATGATGTTTAGACTCTCCTTACAACCAGGTTTTTTTCGTCTATATTATTATATCGATATACTATCAAATCTATTGGAGTTTGACGTTATTCTTCAAAGATGGGTTTCAATCCTTCAAGAAGTTAAAGACTATCAAGGCTTGCACTACGTCCCAAACAGATACGCTCCTTATCACCTCTTGTCATTTATTTAGAACTCATATTTTATCATTATTGGTCATACCTTATCTATTTATAAGCTAACATTTTATCTAGAATTTCCAGATATGATCGATCGCCTCTTGATTACAATTATCATGCTATCATCTATCACAACAAAGACCCTACCAATTCTTTGCTACTCACACTCCGAACCTCGCTCAAAAGCTGATAGCCTTACTCTATCATGCTCTTCTCGTTTCTCTGTCATGTTCTTTTAGCCTCTCAATCTCTCTCTTCTCGCCACTCTAATCTTATCCATTCAAGCTGATATCGTGCCTTCTGAATACCTTACCGCTCTTTCAACTTTTAAGAGTTTCATTTGCTCTTGAATCTAGAACTACACACGACCTGATTCTCGTATAACCAGAAATATGTAGGCGACTTGAAACCGAAGTCTCGCTCGTACCCTTTTTCAACTCTACTTCGCTTCAATTGATCCTACTGACATCTGTCGTCGGTCGGACAAAATCGGCTACTAAGTCCACGTTGGTTGCCTGACAATTCATTCTTCATTCTCAATCAACCAAGGGGCAGCTGTTGACACCCAATTTTTACCGACCTTTAACCATTTTTAGGAATACTATTCGATTAAATACGTATTTTTAAATTTATTTAGAGTTAGAATTTTTAGTCGATTTTGCTCAAAAATTATATATTTTCATATGTTTTACTTTATAAAACTATCGTAAATATTATTAAAATATTTTAAAATTATTAATGAATTTAAAATGTTTTAAAATCTACATGATTTTCAATATTAAAAAAAAAAATTTAATATATGTAGTATTTTAATTAAATAGTAATTCCTACACTTTCCTTAAAATTATTTTAATTCTAGCCTATTCTATTATAATTTATTTCAATTCTAGCTACTCCAATTAAATTTTATTTCAATCATATCCTCTCTTTTATTTCAATTCTAGCCAATTTAATTGCAATTTTAGTCATTCCATATCTTGTCTCATCTAATATTAAGACTTCATCTCATCCATCCATCTTAAAAATAGATCCTAGATCGAATCCTAACCCTACATCTCTATCTAATCTAACGGTTGAGATCAACTTTTCCTATCTCTCTCTTTAACACCAAAAGACCCAAAACCTAGAAAAAATTCTCTCCCTCTCAAAAATCAGAACAGCCGCCAGCCCCCATCTTCTCCATTCTCTCCGGCGATAATTGCCACTCTCTTCTCCCTCCCCTCTCCTTGGCAACCGCCAGCCCTCCTCTCTCTTTCTCCCCATTCTTTCCGACGAAAGCCACCAATCGCCGGTGGAAGCTCTCTCCCTCGCGCTTCCTCTCTCACATCTCACCCTTTGCTCTCTCTTCTCTTCTCCCTCATTCTTTTCCTCCCCTCCTCCCTCTCCTCTCCCCTCCGCTTCCTCCCCGCTCCCGTTCTTCTCCCCTTCTCTCCTGCGCTTCCTCCCCCTTCCCGTTCTTCTCCCCTTCTCTCCTCCGCTTCCTTCCCCTTCCCGTCCTTCTCCCTCTCTCCGCCCCCTCCTTTTTTTATCTCTTTGCAGGATCACCAGCGACAACAACATCCAAGCGAGGCGACCAGCAGCAACTGCTCCAGCTAGCAGCACCGATGCCGGCGAGAACGAGCAGCAGTGATGCTAAGCAGCAGCTGGACAGCAACCTGCAAAGACTACCGGCAGCTCTGGCCAGCAAACACCAGCAGCAGCGGAGAGCAGCTCCGACGATCAGCAACTCCAGCAGCTCCGGTCAATAAACACAAGCAGCAGCGCCAAACAAGGAGAAAAACCAACATTTTGGCGAGGAGAGCAACATCAACTCCGGTCAGCAGCAACTATAAGAATGAACAAGTGAATCTCTATCTCCGGCGAAGTTTGAGTTCAAAGACGGATCTCAACAGATCCGTCCTAGTAAGTTTTAATCCAAATGATTTAAATCTTTTTCATTACATCTTTGGTTATTGTGAGATGATTGCTTCGAGAGTCTGTATTTGGCATGTTCGATTTGATCTTAGTTGTTGATTTGTGCTCCGTTATTCCATTGATGTGTGCTCAGATCGTACGCAGGTTTTTCACTTTCGTTTACTGTTGTACAGGTTGCAAACAAGCAAAATGTGTATATATATTATTTTGTTGTCCATGTTCATATTATTAGTCTTAATCATAGAAGATCGCTAATTTGAAATATCCTTGATGTATTGTCTTAAGCTTTGAACTGTCTTTTTGTGACTGAATCAATTTTGGCTCTAATAGTATTGCTTGTGGTTAGCCTCAATATCAGTCCTTTGTGATGAATGACTTTACTTGTTGCTTGTTTATATATGGTAATTGGCTGATTTTCTCTGGCTAAGTTAATTTGAAATATGTCTATCATGATCTTTTTTTTCCTTCAATGATGTTCAATTTTTAAAATATTTTCCCTTGTCTTGATGATGAATTAAGTTGACTATAATATACTTCGTATCAAGAAGAGTTTTCTTTCCTTGCTGAATTTCTGGTAAATTTTCTTGCTTATCTCTTTGATAGTGCTTTGACTAATTAATTGATTAGTGTGGCTAATTTCTTACTTGTTTATATTTGGTAAAAAATAATTAAATGTTTTCTGATTTTGGATTCTTCTTATGACATTGTTTATTTTTGAAAATAAATTATACGCACTATCTCCTAACCTATCGTTAGTGGGAAAGTCAAAGGAACTACGAGGTCTAGTTCCAAAATTTAAATTAAACCGACGCGTCCCCAGAAGTACCATCTACCCATGAATTTCAAAAGGAATTATGTGTATTTATATGCAAATATTTATGTGCCTATATGCAAACTAAATCTTTTAAATCATTTTCAAAAAATATAAACTTTTATTATTTTTCTAAGACCGACCTCAAAATAAAATTGTTTCTATGGTGGAGGAGCGCGATCAACAATATCGTGGCATCACCCCTATAAAGAAACAAACATTTTTTTAAATAAAAATTCCTATTCAAAACTTGCTCAAGTTTCAAAACTTTACTTTTGCACATATTAATTGCTTAATATTTACAAATTTTTTTATAACATAGTCTCATATGCTTAAATAAAAATAAAACTTGATTGTTTAATTATTGCTATCACCTAGCCTTGCATGTCTAAATTAATAAAAATAATAAAATAGTCTTAATTGTTTTATACTTATTATCACTTAGCAAGCATATTAATAAATAATAATGAAGTGACCTTGATTGCTACTTGTAACCCCCACATAGATTGCATGAGACACGGTCGGGACCCACATTTGTGGACCTCGAGTGATGCCTAATACCTTCCCCTCGAGGTAATTTGAACTCTTACCCCGATCTCTGGCTCGTTGACCTTAGCTAGACATAGTTAGGTTAGATAGGTGCCCTAACGCGCCTTAATTCGTTAGGTGGCGACTTCAAACTCAAAATCCCAAAAGAGTTGTTAGGTCGTGCACAAAACCCGTTTTCTGTAAAAATGGGGCGCGACATTGAGTATATTGCGGCTATTGAAGCTGGCAAGGAGATGATATGGCTAAAGCGATTTCTTCAAGAGCTTGGTTTGAATCAGATGGAGTATATTGTCTATTGTGACAGCCAGAGTGCAATAGACTTGAGCAAGAACTCCATGTACCATGCAAGAACAAAACACATTGACGTCAGATATCATTGGATTCGTGAGAAAGTGGAGAATGAATCATTTCACGTCAAAAAGATTCACACAAGTGAAAATCCTGCAGATATGTTGACCAAGATGATACCGAAAGACAAGTTCGAGTTATGCAAAGAACTTGTGGGTATGATCTCTCTCTAAAGAAGTTGAAGATACCTTCTTCCAGTAAATGGGACTGGAGGGGGAGATTTGTTGAATCCATCCCATTGTTTTAGTCAACTTTAGCTATTCAATTGGTACAAGCAATTGTTAAAAAGGAATAGTAATTGAAGTTGAAAAGAAAAGATTTGGTAGTTGGCAAATTGGTAAGATTTGCAACCATTCTTGACTTTGCTATGTTTACATATGTCATTAGTGATATAGGCATGGTTTTATCCTTCTATAAATAGAGCATTCTTGCTCATTTGTAGAACACACCAAGTTAGAGAGAAAAACCATTTTGAGAGCAAAGTGAGGTATTCCATAGACTATATAAGAAAATAGTCTGTGAAGAAAAATAGAGTGTGAGCGATATTTTAGTAGGACGGAAACCAAAAGAGTGTTGTTCCTTTTGAGTGTGTAGTAGTCACTTTGAGTGTTGTATTCGTGACTACACAGTGTAAAATTCCTTACTATAGTAATATCAATTGCTCCTCTTCGCCCGTGGTTTTTTCCCTTATTCAGAAGGGTTTCCACGTAAAATTCTTGGTGTCGTTATTTTCTCATTTTATTTTCATTACTTTTACCATATATATTTTTGTGCTTGTCCGCGTTTTCCCAACATATACATTGTCACAATTAAGAAACACTTGAAGAGTAAAAAATACACTACTTTGCTTAATAAACTTAAAGTACTTAATATGTAGAAGGCTTTGTTGATTGTTTTTGCTAGCCACTTCTTTAATCTCTTTATCTGGTCAGTCTCTCTTTATTTTTAATTTTTTTTTAATGAACGTTACTCAATTTTTCTTTTACATTTAAATATAATTTATCGTAATTATTGTAAAAAAAAAATCGACATCAATATTGTACAAGTACAAACTTTGCCTTGATCTTTACATCTCCAAATGTCAGTACAATTTTTTCTCTTTTTCACTCCATAATGCTCATAATTATAAGAGCCATTAAAAATGACTAAAATGTCATAAAAAGGGGACTATTCGAGTTATTGATACATGCAAGAACACTTTTCGGCCGAGTCTCATTAATTGACGGACCCATGATTTCCATTCAGGGGTTCGAAAAATACAAGTATGAACGTGTAAATAAGTGTTTCGAAATAGGATCCTTGAATTTTTTTTGAGTTTAAAACCACACTTTTAGCACTTTTTTAAGAGGGAAAATGCACAAATACCCTCCCAACCTATGCCCGAAATCTCAAGATACAATTATACTGTACTAAGGTCCTGCTACCCCCTGACCTTATTTTATAAATAATTTTCTACCCCTTTTAAGCCTACGTGACACTATCTTGTGGGCACAGTGCTTGTTGACATTTTTTTTCAAGCTAATATGTAGGGGACTTGCCACTGAGACATCTATTTCTATTTGTTATTGAGGGGTTCAATATAAATACATCTACAAAAATATAAAAAAATTAACTTATATATATCGTATATTTTTTTGCCGAGGAAATTCAAATGAACCCCCAAATCCAACCTGAATCTGCCCCTGATCACAACGATATTATATCGTCCATATATATTGAAACGCAAAAAGAATTAACCATCCACAACAAAGATAATACTCGAAAAGGTAAAACGATAACTTCATACGAATTCAGTAAAATACTAATATTTTTGATACATATATATATTGTTATTATAATCAAGAAAAAAAACAAGCTACGAAAACTTCATATGAGTTGAGTAACTTTAACATAAATCACATAGGTAGGTACAAATAACAACTTTCGAATCTACAAAAAGCAAAATGCAGCAAAAGCCATGGCGAACATCAAGCAAGTGATGGAGAAGTTTTTGCAGAACTTAGCTGCGTTTGGGTATTTCCTCAGCAAATACAAAGCACTGAAAGAAGTAGCAAAAGATATCATTAGATAAACTACGAATACATGGAAAAAAGATCGATTTCCTGTCTGAATAAATACAGGAAATCGATCTTGTCCTATGTATTCGTAAGGAAGAAAAGGCATCAGTGCTGCTAAAGTAGAAGTTATTGTAACGATTTTTGCTGTCGTTAGTCGATCTTCATCGACCGACGACAGCAAAAATAAAATTACCTCATCTCTTTGCTTCATCGTAGAAAATGTAAAGAGATATATTGTGTTTTTTTCTGCAAAATGAGTTCAGATCTCAATTATAAGTAAGTGCAGCCGAAAATTTATTTGAGTTCACACAGAGGAATGTGAATTGATTTTCTGGGCCTAACAAGATATTTTGGTTGAATTTCTGGGTAATTGTGGAGGAAACTTATGAAGGAAGTGTGAATAAATATCTGGGCAATTGCATAGAAAATGGGAGGAATTTACAATTTGATTCACAAGTTTCATTTAACTCTCTAGCTCAGCTCATTTTGATAGCTCTATATTTCAATGAAAAAATCATTAAATTATTATTTTGTACTATCAAATATATAATTACCATCAGAGTAATATTTATACACTCGGATAGTGTGAGTGAATATAACAAGGGGGGCAATCAAATAAATAGTTCGGATTGTGAGTCTAATCAAGATAGATGTATTGAGTTGGGTCTAATTTATCTAAATACTTTGCGTTATAGGTTCAATTTGTATAGTTTTTCCTAAATGTGTTCTCAGTTAATAGTTTGGTGCGGAAAATTTCTTTGGTGTGATTAATAGTTTGATTCCCTTAAAAATATCTTTATTGTTATTTAATAGATAAAAAAAATACTCTTTGGTATTAACTCTTTCATCCTTAATCAAGAGATCTAGTCTCCTTGAATATAAGTCCGCTTTTGTTAGAAAGGCTTTACCACTTAAACCAAAAAAGAAAGAAAAGGAAACAACTGAAAATTTCAGTTGACTTACGAGAAATTTTCAGGAAAATCTAAGAATCTACAGAGGTAATATGTCTTCTTCTACTATAAATAAAATCATCCATAAATTATTAACAATTCTTCAATAATAAAAAAAATACTATTTCATTTTTTTTATAGATCAAATTTAATCATGTCAACACTCGAAAATCCATCTTTCGAAGGTTATATTTTTCAAAATAATTCGTTCCGTATTAAGAATAATCCGATTCATGAACAGAGCATTAATCATCAGATGAACAATGTTGTTGAAGAGATACGAATATTGATCGATGATGAGGAGACAATTGCGATGAATTTCACAAATGCATTGCCAACAACAACTAATAAAATTGTGATTTCTCACTCGTCGAGAGAATTCTCAACGAGATTGAAGGAAATCACACTTGGAATAACAGGGCAGGCAGCTGTTTCCCTAATGGCTTATGTATCTGCCACCACAACATCCTCGAGGTCTCTTCGAGGACTAAATGTTGTGGTGGCAGCTAATGCTGTTGGATTTATTGCCACATTTCTCGGGATGTGGTTAAGTAAGAAAACTAAACGGGTAGCTGCTGCATCTGCCGTTGCTGAGAAAACAGGCGGCGTAGCAGCTGCTTGCGCGATAATTGTAGCCATGGGGATGTTCCTTCCTGAAAATGTTATATCTATGTGGTTCATTGGGTTTCTATGCCTCTTCCCTGCTGCTGTTGTTGCTTTTGCTTAGGCTATTCCGTCGGTATGAGTTGGTCCGATCAAGAAAGGCATGGGGCTTTTGGACCTTGCTCGGGCTAGAGGGGTATGAGTTGGTCCGATCAAGAAAAGCATGGGGCTTTTGGCCCTTGCTCGGGCTAGAGGGGTAGGGGAATGAAATAGTAGTTGTTCAGACTCTTAAAGAATATTGACGTGTGTGTGTGTCCGATCCTTAAGAAAGTATATTTCATAATTCAAAACGAGTGTGGCAATATTTTTAGAGAGTCTGAACAACCTAGATGATATATGTATAGAAATTGTTCGGTACAAATTAAAAGGAAAACATTTTCATTAAAAAAGTGTGGCTTATCTAGTGCAAAAAATGTAGATTTAAAATTAGTTCTTAGATGTTTTGTGGTAATTCACTTCTAATATTGTCAGTCAACGATGGATTATCGTAAAATTATGATATTTATAAGTAATTTAACCACGAATTGGAGATGCACATCAGGAATTTTGTTTTTAATAGGTCCATTAAAAGTTGAATTGATATGTAATTCAAAATTGACTAATAAAAAATAATGTCAAAATATTTCTTAATTTTTTTTATTTGGTCTGTTCTACATAGCTATAATAAAGAAAAATAATAATTTAATAAGTACTAAAATATTTTAAAAGAACAAGTAAAACAAATTAAGTTTAGTACAAATCGAGTTGGATGGGTCTTGATCCGTTATGTAATACATTACCTAACCCATTTTGAACAAAGCAAATTTGGGCTGGATTGAGTCTTGGCCCGATTGTTGTCTTAACCCATTATGATCTGCTCAAATTTGACCTAATCCGCTCAATTGACGCCCCTAGTCTTTAATAATTACAAAAATAGATTATTTTTTTATTACTGAGGTATTTCTTCAAGCTTATTTAAATACTAGTTCCAGGCACGTGCATTACGTGTGTAACCCAATTTTATTGACCACAATTTTTTTAAAATGATTACATAAAATATTAGTATTAAGAAACACGCTAGAGTTATAAATTAGGGAAAATTACGCGGTTAAGCAAATTTATACTATTTAATTACTCATTATAGCTATAAATTGGTATAATTACCACCCGAGGCTAACATTATTCATTAATTATGCAACCTAACTTCGAGTTTGTATAATTAGTCACATTTGTATATATATATAATTTGCTAGAATATACAAATATATATATATATATATATATATATATAATATACAATTATTTAACCTATATACATACAAAATTCACCTCTCTGCCACTTTCTCCCTTTGTCGCACACCTCTCCTCCCTCTCCCAATCCCACTTGCCATATTTACAAATTAATCTTAGTAAAAATTGGGTTGGGTTGGGTCTTGACCCGTAATATAATCCATTTTGACCTAAGCAAATTTGAACTGGATTGAGTCTTGACCCGATTGTTGTCTTTAACTCATTATGGTCCGCCCAAATTTGACCTTACCTGCCCAATTGCCTCCCGTAATATTTAATAATAAAAAATAGATAATTTTTTCTACTGAGGTATTCCTTCAAGCTTATTTGATTATTATGTACTAAAGTTGTTTTAGTTGTTATCATGTAAAATATGTGATTCTAGTTTTATTATGAAGACTCTTTTACGTACACAAAATGGATAAACCTTGTGTTTTGTTTCTAGTCATCATATAATTGACCTATTCACAAGGGCGGATCTGCAATGAAATGTGACTTTTCAGACGAATCCAATAATTTTTACTTAGACTGTATCTCCCTCCCTCCCTAGCTCATCTCTCTCATTCAACAAATAAAGAAAAGTAAAAGTTCACAAGTAAACTTAAAATTATATTTTTTATTGAAATTTTTGTAAATATATAGCCATCTAGTGTACTAATATGGTCAAATATACGCTTCGATTTTATATATTGTATATAATATAAACTACCTATATACATAATGAGTATACATTTTACTAAGTAGATGAGCAAATGTATTGGGCCATAAATATCGCATTTTCCTTTATTTTTCTTGGAGAGCATCTCACTTGTTAATTACATGTTTTAATTTTTTCTTTATTAATATCTAGTATCCGATAATGTGAAGCCTGATTGATTTGAATTCGCATGTATAAGGTTATTTATAAGAAAAATACTCCTTAAGAAAATTTCACTCCGGCGTCGGGAATCAAACTGAAAACCTATACTTAAAGGATAACAAACATCACTCGCTTTGACTCGAATCATAATTGTGACTAAGACTGGTCAACGGACCGGAACCGGTTCACCGGACTGGAACGGAGTATGTTGACCGGTACCGGGATGAATCGGACCGAAATTACCGGGATGAATAATCGGTTCCGTCCCGTTCCATATATACCGGGATGGAACCGGAACGGACCGGGATGGAACGGGACGGAATAACCGGGACGATATTTTTTGGGATTACGAAAATATAATTTTTTTTTATTTTTCTAAGTATAAATTAATAGTTTTTAAATTTATACTATAATTTTTTACTTAAGTTTATTTTAAAGATATTTTATTTTTTTTTTTTTGTTGTTAAGTTTGCAAGTAAAGTCTAATAAAATTTTCAAAATTTAGATCTTTTGAAGTTTATACTTTATAAGTTATTACTTATATTCATTAATATTTATTTTATAAGTTATATTTATAACTTGTGTCTTGTAAAAATTAAATAAATAAAATTTGTAATTTTAAAAAAATTAAATTGAAATAAGGATAAAACAATTACAAAAGTTAAAAAAATATCAATTTAATTTATTTATATTTGTAACAAATTACAATTTCAATTTACAACTATTAGTATAAAATATAAAATATAATTTATAGAAAATATAAATATAAATTACATAAAATATAAATATAAAAAACTAATATATATTAAGTAAACCGGATCGGAATTCGGACCGGATCGGACCGAACCGGTACCGGTACACCGGTACGAAATCACGGTTCCGTCTCGTTCCGTGTACCGGTTCAGACTATCCCGTCTCGTCCCGTAGGCAACCGAAACGGGACGAACCAGAACGAACCGGAACGGTATCGGTACGTCCCGTTCCGTTGACCAGTCTTAATTGTGACGAATGTTTGACATCTATTTGTGGTGATTGAAGTGATAGCAAGTTGTAACGACTTATTTGATACATAGACAAAGTTGGAAGTGTTTTTAGTGTCAACTACGGATATCAAACTTCGAGAGAGGAAAACAAAAAAGGAGATAGTCTACAATTAGGTGATGAAAACTCTCATACTAATTGAAAAAATAATAACCTAAAAACATATGTTTGAGTTGGTTTCGTGGTATGAGAAAATGGAGACACAATATGGTACAACTAAATGTACAAAAGAAATTGTCAAGTTCTTGAAAGGACTTTTATCAACTAACAACAATATACACTCGATATAATTTTACGAGTAAAGTCTACGATATTTTTAATAATTTTTCTACTCAAGTAAAAAAATTATATATATATGTGTATAGCGGTACTCTTTACCTTCAAACTGTTGGGTTTTATTTGCCCTAAATTTCTTACCATAAATAGGTTTTCCTTGTAGGAAAAGGTTTAGGACTCTATAAATAGAGGCATGTTCCTTCTAACTTAATCAGCATTCACAATGTAGTCTTAAGGGCTTTGAGAGTTTTGGTTAGAGGGAGAGAATTTGTGGGTCACAAGCTTGATACGTTATCACTTGTGTGAACCTCCCATGTATTCTGAGTGAATTGGTTGAGGTTGTTTCCCTCTGTATTTGTACTCTCATATTTATAGTGGATTGCTCATCTCCTTTGTGGACGTAGGTCGATTGACCGAACCACGTTAAATCTCTGTGTCTTTTGATATATTTCTCGTTGTCTTCTTACTCGTGGTCTTTTGAGGTTTGCTTTGCTAGCTTCTGCGTTTACACTTGCTTATTTTCGGTCCTATCACAAACTACGTTGTCAACTTTGTCAATTCAATATCATCTTATTTATATTTATCATTAGTACATAATTCTACAAAAATTTCCACGAAATTTAACTAATATATGGATTTACCTTTCCTAATTTTTAAATCTTGAATCTGTGTCTGATTAACTAAATAAACAAGCAGGACAATTGATTTGTGAGGGAAGAAGTTGCATGCAACAACCATCACCAAGTACATCCAAATAGCAAATAGAGTTACATCCAAATAGCAAATAGAGTTCACAATTACTATATTTGATATTGCAAGGGGAAAAGAAACAGTGGAAATTAAAGTGGGACATGATATCTTTTTACTTGATCATGTAGAATCATTTTAATCATCATAACTTAATATAGTTAATTTGATGTGAATATTGAGTGCATATACATATTTTCCATTTATCATATATACCTTCTTAATCGCGGTGGATATTCTGCGTATGGATTCACAAAAATTTGATAGTTTTTATCTAAACTTTGTTTATATATTAAATAAAATTGTATCAATATTTTTTCAGTAGCGTATACACCTTCTTAACGGCTGTGAATTCAGAGCTTTGTTTATGATTCACGAAAAATCAGTAATTTTTATATTAAAAATTCTTTAAATATTTATTATAAATCCAATAATCATTAATATATATTTATTAGCAATCGATATAAAAATTTAAAAACCCCAACTTTTGAAACTGTTTTTTGTTTTTGTACTTCCATTTACCTCGATTGGCGTGTATTTAACCTACCACCACCCATATGGCGACAATAACAAATAAATTAGACATTATATTATTTTAGTGGAGAAATGCATAAATAGAAGTGGGGAACATGGAAAAAATATGAGGAAGGAAAATTATGCTATGGGTTGTTGGAGATTATAAAGTGTGTTTCCAAAACTTTTTATCTTACCAGCGACGTGAAGTGATAAGTACGTATTCATAAATTTGATATTTGAGCATTATTAGATATTGAGTTACCCTTGGAATTGAATTAACGCCCCCCTTCCCCTTCTAAAATGAGATTCAAAACATAAATATGAATTTAATTATATCTCAAAACTAATTTCTACATGTTTTCCATGAATTATACACCATATTTTTTGAGAGAATATTGAACAAAAACCATTCTAACATCTTCTATAAATTATTGACAAATTGTAAGTTAGTGATGCTAATGAAGTTACTAATGGAGGCATTAATTAAAGCTTTGATTGACATGTACTTGCGATAAAGATTTCAAATGTTTTTTTTTCTCGAAATTTTCACTTGATGTTCGATATGTTGTCAATTTGTGTTTAAAAAAAGGAATTACTTATTCCAATAAAACTTTGCAGAAACACGAAGTAACCAAAGTTGATTGAACCAGTAAGAAAGATGAATAGAAATTAATTTAGACAAAATTAAAATCTGTAAACGTACCCGAATTAGAAAACTTAGAACAGAAAAAGATCAAGTCACTGAATGCACAGTGTCCCCTTAAGAAAATTATTCCCCTCTAGTATCTGAGGTTTGATTATATGTCCTCCGAGGATTGAATGATCGCAATCATAAGCATATTGATACTCAAAACTCTAGTGTCAGCGAACCACTCAACAGCACTTAAGTACACGAAGAAACTTTTGTGCAAAAGAGAAGAAGAAATCAGAAAAATTCATAAGGAGAAATTCTGAAAAATAAATGGTATTTATAGGCAAGAGGAACAGGTTTCGAAAGGTTGCAACCCTATCATAATCCACACGACCATTAATGAAAGTTTGCAACCTTTCAAATGGTTCTGGCTGTTCCTGATAGTTGCAACCTTTATTAGAATAGACATTTCCAATTGATGGGAAATTCAAACAAAAACGGGTTGCGCAGATCCGAGTCGGGTTTGGTTAATTAATTGAAAAATTGAATTAACCATTTAATTTAATTCATTACTTCTACCTCTCCTCAGAAGACTCATCATAGCTAACTTCTCACACCTCGACTTACGAGAACATCTATGCATTTGTTCAGTGATGTAGTTAAAATTTTTAATAAGGGGTTCAAAATCTTAAAAACTAAACACATGAACTAACCGAAAGAGGTTCAACATATCTCTCTCTATATATATATATTTTTAAAATAATTTTAACTATATATAAATAGTAATATTTTATGTCGAATGGAATTTGGATGAACCCTCTAACAGAAGGCTGACTCCGACCTTGTATTTGTTCATACCTGAACCATTTCAAGCTCACTTATTTCATCTTGTCCACCACAGTGACAAAGATTAATAATTGGTATCTAGAAAAAAAATTATACATAATTTCTCTGGTCATAAATTAATTAACATTATCAACAGTTAGTTAGGTGTTCTAAGAACAAATAATTAAATTAATTATCCAAATTGAAGTGGATTAAGAGTACGTTAGCAAGGTTAACATACGGACGAATAAAATTAAAGTAAGGTATTATTCTAAACGCATAAACCACCACTAAATTATATATAATAATCAAATCAAACTCTATAAATAATAACTATTTTAATACTGCAATATATAATATTAGTGAATATCAAGTACAAATTGAATGGAAATGGTAAGGACATGATTAACTAATAAAATATAAAAAAAATTGATTTATGAAAAATAATGACGATCTTATCCTATTTTAGCCAATCAGAGTTCATTTATGACATTTTTTGATGATAGAATATAAAAAATATTATAAAGAGAAAAATCTGTTGAAGTTATTTGAGTGGGTGTGAGGAAGTGGAGACACATTTTGGTCAAACAAAACTATATAACTAGTTTATTTCCTGTGGACTTATATATCGAGCGAAATTAGAATTTTAAATTTATAAATTAATTTAACTTATTTATAAATTAGAAGTTATTTTAATGAATGTGGTAGTAGTTTTTCTGTAGTTTAACAGAAGAGGAGTAAAAATAAAATGATAAAGAAATTTGACAGGGTGGTAACTTTATAAAGTGCAAAGAATATGAAAAGGGTAAAGAACATTTAACTGATTGAAGTTAAAAAGACAAAAGATATAAATGTTGTAATATGAAAAGTTTGATACATTAGTTAAATGATCAGGACAAAGTGATTATTTTTAATATGATTAGGAATATTTTTATAATTCAACTTTCAACTATGGAGCTTCATGCTTTTAGTATAATATGATATGATTTGTACGTCTTGACAATGTTTTATTCTGCTCTCGTTGGTAGTTTTCTCACATGTTATGTTAACTTCTAAGATATTCTTGCTATTAGTATTAGTTATTTTCTCGATATATTTTTTCAAAGCAAAATTATCATTTATATATTATTTAAATATGTGCTAAGTCAATACTCGATAACTAAAAATATACTAAGGTCTTGCTAAGTCAAAGAAAAGGTGAAAATTTAATTATAATCTATTTTTGGGTCTTACTATAAGTTAATATATAAGGAAAATAATATTTAAAATATCAATTATACATTCCCTTCTTTTTAAAAAAAAGAAAAAATAATGACTTTTTTTTTGTAGTGTGTTTAAAAAAGAATAGTATTTTTCTTTTTGATTTGGATTTGTTCGATTTACTTAATCGGTTATATCAATAAAAAAAAAACTCATTCACTTTGCCCTTAACCCGATATGAGTCGGTTTATGAATGTGAAAATAAGAGGGTATGTAGTAAACCTAAGACAGACCAAATTAGGATTTGATTTGTTATAAAAGGGGATCAGATTAGCGATTATTCATCATCAAATCAAAGTTTGGTACTTACAATCATGGTTGCGGAGAAAGTTGGAGTTGCAGTTCCATTGTTGATTGGAGTTCCAGTTCCATTGTTGATGCTCGCAGAGAAGGAAGGGAATGAAGAAAACCGTGAGTTTTTCGACTTAACAAACGGTATTACTTACACCATGAATTTTCCAGAGCTTGCTGGAAAACAATGTTTGGGTGTTGGAATTCCAGGGTGGCTTTTCACAGCAGATGGGGAAGGGAATATGAATTTGTTCCATCTCAATTCTCGTGCTCTTATCAAATTACCCCACATGAACACGTTGCAAGGTTTCAATTATGACGATGAACGCGGTTACTGTGAGCATTATGTTCAAAAAGCCGTGCTTTCTTCGGATCCTCATAACAACAATGACGACGAGGATTATATTTTAATGATTAGTCAAGGAGTTCCTCATACATTAGCCTATTGGAAACCTGGAAAAAATGCTTTTATCACTGTTGAAACTCGCAGAGCAACTTATTCTGACGTAACATGGCATGATGGACAGTTTTATGGGGTTGATGTTCGAGGGCGCGTTGTTATATTGGACTTTAGAGGAGGATTAGAACCAACTATTGGAAGGATGATTCAAGGCGTTCCCTCTGAGTTTATCTGTGGAATGCATCTCTACATTGTGCATTCTCAAGGTGAACTGTTTGTCATCACTCGAGATGGAATTTTTCCACACCCAGAAACAAAGACCTATGGTGTCAAAGAATTTATTGTTTTTAAGGTTGATGTTGATAATGAGAGTCATGATGAGGTTAATGATTTGGGCAACACATCACTTTTCCTCGGATTTAGTGCCTCTGTGGCTGTTGACGATGTTCAACAGTATGGGTGCAGGGCTAATCATATATATTTTACTGATGATTGTTCTTGCGCCTACTATGCTATTGAAAAAGGAGGCGGCAAGGACATGGGCATATATAACTTGCTTGATGATACAATCGAGCCTCACTATACTGGTGAATCGTATCACAGATTTACTCCACCTATATGGATCTTCAACACTCCTTTTGTTGCTTGACTATTTTCTTTATTGTTATTTCCATTCTACGTAACTATTTTCTATTTCCTAGCTTTCTTTCTGTTATGTAATTCTTCTTATTTAAATTAAGTACTACTTATTTTCTTTAATCCATTTTTGCATGCTATATACAATGTTATTGAAGACTCCTCTAAATTAGCATTGATATGAATATTAAAAGTAAAAAAAAAGTCTTACAATGATATCTAATCAAGAAACTACTTGAACTCTGTTTTCTTATGGTATAAAAAAATATCTAATCAAGAAACTACTGCATACCTGATAGTAAATTCAGTCGAGAATGTATTTAATTACTCCAGCCAATGAATTCCATTGGCTCTAGGTAAAGCATAAACTTTTTTTAAAAAATATGACAGAATCACATGAGAAAAAGAAAGAGAGCAACGTTATACTTGAAGCTGCACTTATGATTCATACATATTAAAAAATATGCAGTTATGTTATTGTTGAAACAAGTTAAATCACTAATTCTGCCGCCGATATATACCTTGCAGTTGTTGTAGCAGGTTTGCTACTTTATTTTCAAGCATATCATACCATATCTGTTTCAAAGAGTTAACATAACGCAATGGCACAAGAATATTATACACTTTCAGAACACAGAAGAGGTTGTTGAATCCTCAGCAGGTCGGATCTTGCCTCTTCTTTATTTTGCTTCCTTCTATCTGTTTTTATGATGTTAGTTCAGGCAAATGGAAGAACTTATTCGACTTGTCCAAAGTCGTTTTCATGTGGAAATTTTACTGACCTGAGATTTCCTTTCTCTCTTTCCACACAACCTGACTGTGGAATAATGTTCTTATCTGATTTTGTGATGCTAAACCATATCCGAGAATCCGACTGCTTCCTGAGGGAGATTGGTACTATGCTTTACAGATGCATAATTCATCAGTTTGGATTGGGGACAACGTTGACGCAACACAAGTGCCAGGCTTTTAACAAAAATTTCTCCCTTCCTTTTATGTCTTTCCATATGATTAATATAATAAGCTTCTACAAATGCATCAGTACCAGTAATAATACCCGTAACATTACACAGATGAATAACGATCATTTTTCTGGTGTACAATGGCTGTGAAGGCTTCCTTTCCCGACATGATGATGAATACATAGGAGCAGACAACCTTCCTACCAACTGTTCACTTATCAGATTGCCAATTCAGGAAACTCATGGTGATTTGTTCGACGTGTTAGGTCCTGAAATTCTTTATCTGAGGAATGTAACAAATGTCATTATGGTGGAGGTCAATGCCAGATAATAAAACCAACAAATTTTCTTGTCACAAAGTAGACATCTCCAAAATAATCTATATTTTCTAGGTCAAGTTCATGCTTCTGCTTCAGGCCGCGTAAATAATATATTTCGAATTATTGCCTCCTTCTGTAGATGCAAAAACACCTACAGGTAGTATCGATCAAAGAAAAGAAACAACCCAAAGAAATGGAAGAAATAGGGTGGGCCAGATTCTGGGAACAGGTAGTAAAATATGTTTAATTGTTGTCATGTATTCTTATTACAGAATATTCATGCATATCATTTAAAATTTCGTCATTTTGGATAAGCTGAAATCCTTTCTCTAGCAGAAAGAAGAGACTTAAATACAAAACATTTCGCTTCTGTTTGAGGCGAGCGTGGCGAGCGACATCTGGAAGTGGGGAATAAAAATATATCAATTTTCTCTGCTTTATACAATTACAAGTAATTTTTATACACTTGTGTTTGTATAAAAAGTGAGGAAGCGAGCGAGAGATTGGAGGAGAGTGGCGAGCGAGATATTTGGGAGAGAGGCGCCTGACAATTTCTTGCAAACGTTTGCTATGGAACACAATTAAATCAAATCCTAGCTACTCCATTTATTTTAGGTTATTAGTTTTCTATTATATACAATTTTCCAAAAAAAAAAAATAGAGCACAATTAGCCTATATTAACCAAAACATACTATTAGTTTATTTTATTTTTTATTTTTTCTTATGAAACTAAACACCACATACTATTCAATTCAATTAGCATAACTAGACATATAAATCTATGTTATCCACTACAATGGATACCTTTTCAAATATTATATACTTTATGTATCCAATTATTTATAATAGGTAAACAATTAACTAAATTATCTTTCATCACATGAATGTATTTTTATCATGTGGATGAACAATCATGTATAAAATGCATTCATGTATACATATTTGTGTATTCATTCACTAAAAATGTAAATATTGAATCGAATAATCTTTTACCACTTGAATGAAGTCGTGTATACAGAAATTCATGTATGCATACATGTGTATTTATTCACTAAAAAATTGTATACATTCCAGATACTTCCTTTAGTGTGTAAATGAGGATTACACTTGGAAATTAAAATGTTCAATATTACACAAGTCAAAAATATTCAAAGTTAGACGAATCATCTCTTTCTATAATCCTTCTCCTTTTAGCAACCTCAATTGGATTGACGCTCTCATGTATATTCTGTATCAGCAGCACCAACCGATTCACATTGTTTACCTTTAAAATTATTCTTACTACGAAGCGAATACTGCGAAGAACTTGCATGACAAAAATTTGAAGTTTTTGGTGGAGATTCAACAGAATCAGGATCGTAATCTCTTTTTTTAGGAATAATTTTTGAAATATTTTTCTTAACCATGACAATTGATACCCACAATTAATTACTATCTCCTTAATTTTCGCCCAAATATAAAAACTTTCATTAAAGTGGGACATGATATCTTTTTACTTGATCATGTAGAATCATTTAATCATCATAACTTAATATAATTAATTTGATGTGAATATTGAGTACATATACATATTTTTCATTTATCATATATACCTTCTTAATCGCGGTGGATATTCAGAGTTTGCGTATGGATTCACAAAAATTTGATAGCTTTTGTCTAAACTTTGTTACGATATTTTTTCAGTTGCGTATATGCCTTCTTAACGGCTGTGGATTCAGAGCTTTGTTTATGATTCACGAAAAATCAGTAATTTTTGTATTAAAAATTCTTTAAATATTTATTATAAATCCAATAATCATTATTATATATTTATTAGCAATCGATATAAAAATTCAAAAAAAAAACTCCAACTTTTGAAACTTTTTTTGTTTTTGTACTTCCATTTACCTCGATTGGCGTGTATTTAACCTACCCACCACCCATATGGCGACAATAACAAATAAATTAGACATTATATTATTTTAGTGGAGAAATGCATAAATAGAAGTGGGGAACATGGAAAAAATATGAGGAAGGAAAATTATGCTATGGGTTGTTGGAGATTATAAAGTGTGTTTCCAAAACTTTTTATCTTACCAGCGACGTGAAGTGATAAGTACGTATTCATAAATTTGATATTTGAGCATTATTAGATATTGAGTTACCCTTGGAATTGAATTAACGCCCCCCTTCACCTTCTAAAATGAGATTCAAAACATAAATATGAATTTAATTATATCTCAATATATATCGAACACTAAGGTAAGAAAAATATTAATTTCTACATGTTTTCGATGAATTATACACCATATTATTTGACAGTATATTGAACAAAAACCATTCTACCATCTTCTATAAATTATTGACAAATTTTAAGTTAGTGATGCCAATGAAGTTACTAATGGAGGCATTAATTAAAGCTTTGATTGACATGTACTTTGTGCTGATTTTATTTAGTTTGGTGTTTGGTCATTCATCATAGATATCAAAGATGAAGGTAAGTGTATATACAACACTTTGCGATAAAGATTTCAAATGTTATTTTTTTAAAAAATTTTCACTTGATGTTCGATATGTTGTCAATTTGTGTTTGAAAAAAGGAATTACTTATTTCAATAAAACTTTGCAGAAACACCAAGCAATCAAAGTTGATTGAACCAGTAAGAAAGATGAACAGAAATTAATTTAGACAAAACTTAAATCTGTAAACGTACCCGAATCAGAAAACTTAGAACAGAAAAAGATCAAGTCACTGAATGCACAATGTCCCCTTAAGGAAATTATTCTCCTCTAGTATCCGAGGTTTGATTATATGTCCTCCCATGATAGAATGATCTCAATCACCAGCGTATTGATACTCAAAACTCTGGTGTCAACGAACCACTCAACAACACTAAAGTACACGAAGAAACTTTCATACAAAAGAAGAAGAAATCGGAAAAATTCATAAGGAGAAATTCTGAAGAATAAATGGTATTTATAGGCAAGAGGAACAGGTTCCGAAAGGTTGCAACCCCTTCACAATCCACACGACCATTAATGAAAGTTTGCAACCTTTCAAATGGTTCTGGCTGTTCCTGATAGTTGTAACCTTTTATTAGAACAAACATTTCCAATTGATGGGAAATTCAAATAAAAACAGGTTGCGCGGATCCGAGTCGGGTTAGGTTAATCAAACGAAAAATTGAATTGACCATTTAATTTAATTTATCAAATAAATAATTAATTAAATAATTAAAACAAACTTTATCCAAAAAAGGTGCGAGGGGGCTCCCTCTTTCCATCTCTTTTAACAATTAATAGGAGTGTTTCTATATTTAAACTCTCCTATTTTTCTTTCCACCATCGACGAGGAACAAATGCCTTTTCACTAAAGCATAAGAGAATTTTTCAAGTTCCCAACTATTCAAGTTCCTCTCTTTTCATCTTCCCTCAATTTCTCATTATTCTTGCTACATACCCAACACGATATCATATTAGATTTTATTGAATCTTAATTTGTGCATATACTGCCAAACAAGGTAAGCGATCGATTCTCTTTCCCAAAGTCAAATGCTGAGCCAAAGCTTCATGCCCTGCAGGATTCACATATCGGCGTGACACTCTCAACGTGATTAATTTTCTTACCTTTGGTTACAATTGAGAGATTCTGAACCATCTTATCACAATTCATGTTGGTGATATTTTAGGGGTTAAATCGTAATTTATAAAGTATGTTGTATAAAAAAATATAATGATTAAGAGTCTTCTCTAATTATTCATTCTTTAAGATATACTAATTTTCAACAATATTATTATAAGTGAAATCATTAGCTATAAAAACATCATGAGGTCCAATTTGTTTTGAGATAAATGTGATGATGTTGAAAAGTTTAATCAGCCAATTGATTAACGAAAACAAGCAATTAATTACCATTAATGTGAATTGACTAAGAAAAATTCCACGAACATTTGTCTTGGCGTTAGTGATAAATTCATCAGGATTCAAGTTAGGGATAATAGTATTTTTACTCTCTCATTTATTGACAAATTCTTATTTCTTGTCCTTTATGATATATGAATTTATATAGACATTTAATATTTAATTAATCAATATATGTTAGATTTTGTGACAAACAGGAAATATGTTTTTTTTACACATTCTAGGCGCTTCCGCCTTTTGTTCTTTGTGATTCGAACTCATACCCTTTAGGTCGAAAGAGAGGGTACTTAGCATCTGTGAAACTCTCACTCGTTTGATAATGTGTTAAGTATATAAATAAGCAAGTCTTATTCTAGTAATACGTTTTAAAGTCATGCGGTGCGCCAAACCTCACCGAAGATGTTGAGCTCGTTGTGTCCATAAGGTGGGTGTATATGATGTCCTAGCTTAGATAAGAAATCCTACTTTTGCGATAACATTGGAGAATTTCACACGTCAATGACATATTTTAATCTTGTATAGACCTAGTTCCAAAGCAGATAATATCATTAACAGATTAAACCGTTACGTTATAGCATGCTAATAGCCATATTAATCATGTCACCAGTTATCATAAAGCAAAGAACAATTTTCTCAAAACTAAAGAAAAAGCACTGAATGGATAGAAAGGAAAAAAGAAAAACTTTTGTTTCATTGAACAAATTGTTTTTTTATTTATTTACGTACATTTGTTTATTTGTTGCCAAAGAGGTTTTGGTTTGCTTTAAAGATGAATTTAGTGATTAAAAAAGAGATTATTTTTTGTTGACCATTTTTATTCTAGTTAAACAAATAACTTTTTCGTGTCAATTGTAGCATATTTTTATCAACAAAATATCATTATCAATTTGGCGATGTCATCTATACTTTAAAATAGATGATAAGTGACCAAAACTATTGACACATAACACAAGAATAATAACGACATAATAAATATAATTTCATAAATGCAATAATGTGTACATAATTTTATTATATCTTATAAAAATGGAGAGATTTTTTTCTATTGATTTCCTATTTAAATAATTAAACATATCAAATCAGGTATAAAACCACAATACATGAGAAAAAAAGATAACTAATAAAAGAACAAGATAATAGAAGAGTAATAATAATATTACTGATAAAGGAAATTAAACTAGACAACGCTCTACCTATTAACTTTCATCCGAATTATCGACTACCCGTATTTTTCTAGGCATGGTCATGCCCTCGATATATTGCATATGTGTCATTATCCCTTGTTAAATCATCTCTCTCAATACTTCTTCTAGTTACTTCAACCTCTCCTCAGAAGACTCACCATAGCTAACTTCTCACACCTCGATTTACGAGAACATCTACGCATTTGTTCAGTGATGGAGCTAGAATTTTTAATAAGGAGTTCAGAATTTTAAATACTTAACACATGAACTAACCAAAGGGGGTTCAACATAACTCTTTCTCTCTATATATAAATAGTAATATTTTCTGTCGAAAGGGGTTTGGATGAACCCTCTAACAGAAGGCTGACTCCGACCTTGTATTTGTTCATTGAACCATTTCAACCTCACTTATTTCATGTTGTCCACCACAATAACAAAGATTAATAATTGGTATCTGGAAAAAAATTATACATAGTCTCTCTGGTCATAAATTAATTAACATTATCAACAGTTAGTTAGGTGTTCTAAGAACAAATAATTAAATTAATTATCCAAATTGAAGTGGATTAAGAGTACGTTAGCAAGGTTAACATACGGACGAATAAAATTAAAGTAAGGTATTATTCTAAACGCATAAACCACCACTAATTATATATAATAATCAAATCAAGCTCTATAAATAATAACTATTTTAATACTGCACATATATAATATTAGTGAATATCAAGTACAAATTGAATGGAAATGGTAAGGACATGATTAACTAATAAAACATAAAAAATAAATAAAGTTGATGATTGGAGTATAGAAAAATAATGACGATCTTATCCTATTTTAGCCAATCAGAGTTCATTTATGACATTTTTTGATGATAAAATATTAAAATTATTATAAAGAGAAAAATCTGTTGAAGTTATTTGAGTGGGTGTGAGGAAGTGGAGACACATTTTGGTCAAACAAAACTATATAACTAGTTTATTTCCTATGGACTTATATACTGAGCGAAATCAGAATTTTAAATTTATAAATTAATTAGTATATATATTTTAATATTTTTCAAAAAAAATTAAATATATAATTTATATAAAAGCTATCGAATTTGTTTGATTCATAAGTCATATACTAACTTCGTGTATAAGTTATAAATTTATAAGCTATGTATAAGAACTGTTAGGGAGTGTATTATCCTTTTATGGAATTTCTTTTTTTTTTATATGAATACAAATTTAGTTAGGCTTCAATATAAGTATCGAATATTAAATTAAAAACGATTGTGGAATGCAACTCTTAGACAATTAATTTATTCAAACTTAATATTTTTGACATACATTATAGATTTACTATCACTAATAAAAATGGGAAATGTTTACATTTATTTCTATCGGAAAGTCCATCGAAAAGTCAAAAGGGCAAAAAAAATTGTCAAAAATTTTAAAAGAGTACTAATTTTTTTTTAATCAAAAGGACAAAATCGCTTCTGACGGAGCGATTTTTTACTGACAAAATTGACGTGTTATTTAAAAGAAATACAAAAATCGCTGTTGTGGCAGCATTTCATCCAAAAAGAAAATTCTTTTTTCTTAAATCGCTGTCATAGCAGCGATTTGTCAAAAAAAATTTAAACAAATGTTGCAGGGGCAGACCAAATGTTGGATCAAAATGCCTGCCTCTATTAACTCTTTTAATGAAAAAGAAATCGCTACTATATCAATTCCAATTTTTTATGAAAAATGCTACACTCGTAGTGATAAAAAAAATTATCAGAACAAAATCACTCCGTCAGAAGCGATTTTACCCTTTTAGTTGAAAAAATTGATATGCTTTATCGAAATTTTTGATAATTTTTTTGTCCTTTTAATTCTAAACTCTCAAATATTTAATGCGTAACAGAAATTCTAACCTTTTTTAGTAATGATATTTATAAATATAATTTTATACAAACAATATTAGAATTAAATTACTCACTTATAGTTTTGGTGAATTTTGTATCAAAATTAGAGAGGAAAGCAAAGAATTTATTTTAAGCTCGATATATATATAACATAACTTGAAAATATAATTTTGTGCTATGTTAAAACCCAAAGCAGACAACACGCGTTATAATCCTAAATCAACACACAATTTATTAAATTTAAATTTTAAATCCGCTTGTGCGATCGACTCCCTCCTTGCATAGTTGTAACAAGTTGGTCATCGTTTCACTCTTCGAAGTCTAAATCCATCGTCTTCTTCCTTTTTTTTCTCTTTAATTTCTTTCACTATAAAAAATGAAGCGTAAATTATATAGAGATTTTTCTGGAGATTAGTATGAAAATTCACAGAAAATTTATTTTCCTACAAATTTTCATATTAATTCACAGAAAAATCCCCACGTAATTTATAATTTTCTCGTAGTGAATTTGTTCCTTTCTTGTTTGATTTTAATTCCTAACAAAAGCAATAATTGATAAATTCATAGCTAGAAAAAGAATATTAAAGAAGGAAAGGGTACTATATGTATAGTCATTTTCAGTCCTTTATCCTTCAAAGTTGTCCTCTTCTTTTTCTTTCCTATGTTTTGTCATCCATTACATCTTTTTTAATTAGGTTAAAGTAATCTAGTGATAGGAATTTATTTTTTAAAAAAAAAATTATTCGATGTTTAATATTCATATTGGAGCTCAACTATTTCGATTTCGTGTTGCATATGACCTGTCACCTGTATACGAAAAAATTCTTGATACTGAGTGTTTCACCCAAATAATAGAAATATTTGTTTCTTTATCTTTTTCATGTATGTTGTCATCATAGACGAACTTAGAATTTCTGCTACATAAATGCATTACTACTGCAAAAAAAAGAAAGTATTTTGAGTGAATTGATCATTAACTTAATTTTTAGATAAATAATTCAACATTATAAGCGTATCATTTAATTTTCTGATATATAAGTGTCAATCGATAATATTATATCAATTTTAGTAAACATATATCGTTTTATAGAGAAATGACTAAGTAATTACACAATTAACATTGAATTTATCTAATGCAACAATATTGAATTTATTGTAATTGTAGTACGATAGCACTTTTTTTTTCTCTATGGGGGTTAAAACTTGGTGTTAATAGCATGTTCTAATATATTTATAAAGAAAATGTCTTTCGAAAAATATATATTATTCTTTTTTTAAAAATACATTATTCCTTAAACCTACTAATCATTTTATTTTCTAATATTTGTTTTGTTACTATAAATACTTTCATTTCTTATATTTATCTTTTTGTTATTTTTTAAAAAAAGAATTAATAAACAAATTGACTCAAACATCTGTATGTTTTTCATGATTTCCCAACTATAAAGTACACATCCATATTAAAAAGGAAAAAAATACACTCATTATATGCATTATTCTTTAAATTAAAAAGTGACTGTAAATATTATCATGAACTTATCTTCTTAATTATATAATAATAATTTAATTATAAAAACGTCACAGTTAAGTTGTACTAGTTCCAAACTAATCAACGTGAGACAAACTGGTTAATCCCATAATAGATATCATAACAATTATTAAAAAATAATATTCGATCTATTGGCTTATTTTTCATTTTATTTCGTTTTAAAAAGAATGTCTTTTTTTTTGGCGCACTATTAAAAGAACATGTTATTTTTTAATTGAAGTTTCCCACTAACAAATGTTTAATAGCTATTTCTACTTATATTTGATTTGATTGGATTCGAAAAAAATAGTAATTTTTCACATAAAAACTAAAAAGTTTTTCAGTATCTTAGTGAGAATCTGTTTTTATCATGCATTTTTTTAAGCCTGTTTGATGGGAAAATCATATTTTGTAACACAATTTCTCATTGATTTGTGATGGCAAAAACTTATATTTTCAATAGTAGTAACTCTTTAATTCTGACTCTTCATGTGACATGTTTAATATCATAAGATTATAAGATATTTTAGTATAGTATATATATTTTTTTTTAATTAGTTTAAGGTAATAATTTTTTTTAATTTGTATCAAATAATAAATAAATAAATAAATAAATTGAAACGAAAGAAATATATTTTGAATAAGTTTTTAACAAAATTGTATCAGCACCTTTTTTTGTGGAATTTGGTTTGTTTGGATGCTTTATAACAAGTGTCTTGTTGCCTTTTTATTACATCAATTTTTTTAAAAATGTTTTTGGTTCAACTTTGGTAATTCTATGATCCAGATAACATCAATCACTTCAATGGATTTGATATTATTTTGCACAAAAACTTTAGGTTATAAAATTTTATTTGGTGCATTTGGATTAGAAAATTATTGGGGTTTTCTAGAGCAAAGTTGTCTTTAATCTCACACCTTATCATCAAATAAATTAATTTTGTACCTAATTCAAATTAATTTCTTCTGAATAAATCGTTTTTGTGTTATAAATTTAAATCTGAATTAATCAAATCGTAAATTATGAATATGAAATTTTTTAAAAAAGTTACTTTTCATGAATCAAATTGACTCTAAGTTCTCAACTAATTCACGTAAGTCTAGAATTATACAAAATCACCAAGTATATTATTTTTATTTTTTTCTTACTATGTTAATTAATTACACGTTTTCACCTATGAAAAAGCAAATTCTCAATAACCATTTTATTCTATACTTAGCCACTAATTTTAGATTGTACAAACTTTCTTTTCTTAATTAAGGAAAAAGACAGAAGATTCCTTGAAGTGGTACTTTTTAATAAAAAAATTAATTAATTAATTAGTGAAGTTCTGATAATGGATGTTAATTGTTAATTCTATAGGATTAGACCAGTAACAAGAATTGGAACACAATAAAACCTAACTCTAAATCACACAGTCGTACACGTTTAACATTAATCGTACTACACCCTCCGCTTCATATTAGTTGATTAGTTTTCGTATTATACACATGTTCAAATTGTTGGGTTTTGTTTGCCCTAAATTTCTTACCATAAATAGGTTTTCCTTTTAGGAAAAGGTTTTGGATTGACTAATCCTTTTCTTGTAGGAAAAGTTTTAGGACTCTATAAATAGAGGTATGTTCCTTCTAACTTAATCAGCATTCACAATGTAGTCTTAAGGGCTTTGAGAGTTTTGGTTAGGGGGAGAATTTATGGGTCACAAGCTTGATACGTTATCACTTGTGTGAACCTCCCATGTATTCCGAGTGAATTGGTTGAGGTTGTTTCCCTCTGTATTTTGTACTCTCATATTTATAGTGGATTGCTCATCTCCTTTGTGGACGTAGGTCGATTGACCGAACCACGTTAAATCTTTGTGTCTTTTGGTATATTTCTCGTTGTCTTCTTACTCGTGGTCTTTCGAGGTTTGCATTGCTAGCTTCCGCGTTTACACCTGCTTATTTTCGGTCCTAACAAGTGGTATTAGAGCCAGATTCAATGATGGATTCAGGTTTAGTGGTTCGATAATCGATGATTGAACCAGGTTAGAGAGAGGTGTTCATCTTGGCGGGTGTAGTTTTAGCTGCAACCTTTTTGACAGTAATGAAGATTTTGTTGGAGAAATTGTTTCAGAGAGGTTCTCTGTGTTGAGACATAAATTTTGCAAAGGAGATTATGGAGAGGAGAAGCAAGTTGTTGAATATTAAGTGAAGAAGGTGGACAAATTTATTTTGTCAGAAATTCAGGCCAAGGGGGAGATCTGTTGGGTTTTATTTGCCCTAAATTTCTTACCATAAATAGGTTTTCCTTGTAGGAAAAGGTTTTGGATTGACTAATCCTTTTCTTGTAGGAAAAGGTTTAAGACTCTATAAATAGAGGCATGTTCCTTCTAACTTAATCAGCATTCACAATGTAGTCTTAAGGGCTTTGAGAGTTTTGGTTAGGGGGAGAATTTATGGGTCACAAGCTTGATACGTTATCACTTGTGTGAACCTCCCATGTATTCCGAGTGAATTGGTTGAGGTTGTTTCCCTCTGTATTTTGTACTCTCATATTTATAGTGGATTGCTCATCTCCTTTGTGGACGTAGGTCGATTGACCGAACCACGTTAAATCTTTGTGTCTTTTGGTATATTTCTCGTTGTCTTCTTACTCGTGGTCTTTTGAGGTTTGCTTTGCTAGCTTCCGCATTTACACCTGCTTATTTTTGGTCCTAACACAAATATCATAAATAAGAAGATAAATTTACTAATTATATTCACCTCTTAAAAATCCTTTTGAAAATTTTACTGAACACTTTTAAAAAGAATTTACTGGAAGGGTAATATAGGAAAATTTTAATTAATGTTTTCTTAATTCAGTTATAAGGGGGGAAACTAATACGGACCAATTACTTTTAGTAAGATGATCAACTAAAATAGGACGGAGAAAGTATTAATTAGGTATTAGGCATCTTTTGAAAAGCTTCAATATCGAAGAAAATACTCAACTAGTGAATGAAAAGAAAAAATTGATGATTAATACGTTTTGTTAATTTACTTGCATACATATGGAAGCTTTAACTATATATTTCACACTATTAATATTGAAAATTAACTTGTTATATATAAATTATTATTCTAATCGCATATAAGACTTGTTATAAAGGGTTACCTTTTATTGTAGATCAACTTTACCTCGAAGTGTTAAAAATTAGGGTTATTTCATGGATGAGATCAACTTTTATTTTATCGATCGCAATTACTAAATTAATTACTTTTTATAACAAAAAACACTTAATTTTATCTAAATATTAAAAAAAAAATTCACTGAAATTGCACTAAATTTTCCTTAGATATTGCAATATA
>NC_028641.1:5284169-5314157 GCF_001406875.1 Solanum pennellii | reverse complement strand
TATATGTATGTTGTATATATATTTGATTATCATTGTATTTTTATTTTATATATTCTTATACGAATATAATATTTTCTAGATCATTCTTTTGAATGAGTCTACTCTGTATATCGCTTTGTTACAATGTGGCATACTAGCTGCGAAAAAAGAGCTATTGTTCCCTTATATTGGTCTTGATAATCTTCATCAATTATAGATCAAGTTAGGTATAATGTTTGTTTTCTTAATATGATATCAGAGCTAAAACTATCTTTACTCTTGATTACACTAGGCGACATGTTATACTTTGTGTGCTCCAAATGTCTAGTTTTTAAAAGTCGAGGAGTGCTTGAGTGTTCACGCATTAGTTGAGAAAATGTACTATTATCTCTTTATATAATTAAAAATTCTTTATCGTAAGACTCAAAATCTAGCTTTCAAAGTCGAATCAATACAAAAATCTATTTTCTTAACATATATGACACTAAATTATATATGTTGAACTCATAAATTCATGATTAAATTTGTTTTTATGCCAACATATTAATCATCTGAATTTACATCGTATATCGATATATTATGATTTCGACAATTATCCATGTTGGAAGGAGGGAGAAAGAAATTGAGTGCAAATGTATGGTTTGGCAACACTCCAAGAGGAATTGTCATGAATTAGGACAACCAAGTAAAAATGAATATGCAATATTCAAGTGTGTGACACTACACTTATAGTGATTGAAAACGAACTTTCACTATATTTAAATAAGAAAAATATGAATTGGTTTTAATAAAAATAAAAAATAAAAAATGATGATATAACATTCTTTCTCAAGTGGCCTTTCCAAATGCATGTATTCTTCTAGTTACATTGCCAACATGGTGATGTCTGACAAAATAATAGAAACGAAGTCAGAATTTAAAGATCATAAATTTTAAAATTATTATAAAGATATATTATTGTTCGTTCATTTTTTTGTTATTTGATTTATAATTAGATATTTTTATATGCTTAATAATTTTTTAAAAACAAATACAGAGTTTGAATAAAAAAAATTTAAGTTCGTACAAATTTATACCTAATATTATAGCTCCGTCCCTGACCATACAATTGGAGTACTTCAATAATAATAATTCAACATATGACTAAAATGATAAGGGAACAGTTCTCCCATTTCAGACAAGAAAACTGGTTGATTATGAGATATTTTTTGATTGGCTGACATTAAAATACATGGTCCATATGGAAATAAAAAAAAAAGGAAAAAATTTTAAACAATTAAAACTATTGGTAATCATAGTTAGGAACCATATTGATCTAGGTTCTTTTAGAAATAATTACTCTATCTTTACGTGATAAAGATAATATTAACGTATTACGTATAATTTATTCTTTTCAGATTTCACATGTGAGATTATACGAAATTTAATAATTATTATTGGTGGTGATTGTGGTGATGATAATTAAATAGATTTAATTATGTAGTGTATTCAAACACAAGAACATTACTTTCCTAAGACATGCATATATGGCTACAATAAGAATATTCTCTTACTTATAATCATTTTAATTTGTTTTATGGGTCACACTAAAAATAGTTTTCTATTCATGGATTTCATCATCTCAATAGGAGGCAAATGACTCTTAATTTGCACTAAACTAATTATATGTGTGTAATTAATTGGGAGGCATCTAATCATATAATTAGTATAAAGAATAGAAGAAAAATATAAAGGAAAATAAACCACCAAGAGTGGGGTCAAATGGTAAAGGTTTTAAAATATCTTTTGAACTTTGATTCAGTGATAAGAGCGCAATTCATGAAATATGAATTTAGTACAAATCATTAATATTAATTCTGATTAAAACAAAAAATTGATATTTAAGTGAAGAAGATTAAAGAGATATATAATATATATTATATATCCACTAAGTTTCGAATTATGAGTTAACTAAATTATGAATTAACTAACCCTCAAAATATCTCAATTATATATATAAAAAAAACACAAAGGTTTATGGTGCTCTAAGACTTTAGAGTACCTTCCACTAAAAATATTTCACTAACACAACTAATAAGAGTCCTAGTAAAATATATATAGTATCTGAATTAACTAACGTAATTTTTTTTTTCTACAATAAAATATAAGTCAACTTATGCACCACACTAAGTTAATTAACAAAATTCTCGCTACCTTCGACCAACACAGATATCAGGTCTCCTATTTTTTTTTGCTTATGAACAATAAAGTTTTGTTGTATTTTGACAATATATTTAGCTAATGGCTAGTTGATTAAAAGGTAATACGCAAGCATTTAGGTAGTAAGATGTTAAAGTAAAACAATATGGACAATTACAATTCTTCTCTATGGGTCCCTTTAGCCTCAATTTAAGTGGATTTCGACTCATCATTATTATTTTTTTTTTAAAAAAAATAAAAAATAAACAAATCATCATTAACATGTTTTAAAATAATTTCCAACTTTATAAATTGACCTAGATTTCGTCATCCATCAAAAGATAATTGTTCTCAAATTGGATAGTTTCTTCTTATAAAATTGACTTTCGAATTTATGTTGTTCGAACTTTTAAAAAATATTTTATTTGATACTATTGTATATCAAATCCTACAAAAGAAATGTATTTTATGAAAATTCGACACGGATGTAACAATATTTTTAAAGAGTCTGAACAACTATATCATGTTAAATATTTCATGACATGCATATACATCATATATGGATGCATCATGCATGGAACCAATCAAAGTTATTGCTTATATGTTCCTCGGATCCTCCAAAAATATAGTGATATAAACAAGTCTTTCCTCCCATTACTTTGGTTATGTTTAACCGCGTTAATAGCTAGTAATAGTTCGAGTAGGTAGTAGTCTAAAAGCAAACGAAATAACTAGTATACAAGTATATAGAGTTGATCATGTAAGTAAAAAGATTATATTAACCCTCTACAAAAAGGCCCTCACTCATCGCTCATATCAGATCCTTCAAAAATACATACTTCTAGAGGATCCAACCTACAACCAAAGACATTTTTGGAGAATCCAAGCAACATAATAATAGTAACACATGCCACTCACCACTGCGTACAACCAGAAACATTTTTGAAGAATCCAAGCAACTTAGTATAGTAACACAAGCAACTCACAGAACGTACAACCAGAGACACTTTTGGAGAATCCAAGCAACATAATAGTAGTAACACATGACACTCACCAAACCGTACAACCAGAGACATTTTTGGAGAATCCGAGCAACATACTAGTAGTAACACACACCACTCACCACGCGTCTAACGCCTTTATTTCGATGTGCTTCCTACATTGATGTTCTGTTTTCTGCTTATGTAAGCTTCCCCTGAATCTTGGCCCACTCTCCTCCTATAAAAACCCCTCATTACTCAACCAATCTTCTCCTACAATCTCAACTTTAACTAGAAAAACTAAAGTTTCTTCAAACAAAACATACAAATTACTTAACTATGATTCCATCAGAAGCTGCAGCAACACACTATTTTGCTTCTCAAAATCCTTCACCTCTGCCTCTTGACTTCAACTTTATGCAAAACAATTTACCATCACTCCACTTTAGTAGATACTTAACTAACATCCTACCAAACTATCCTGTTAACGACTTCAATAATCTGATACCGTCTTGCATCAGTGGTAACTCTACCTCTGATGAAACGGATGAGCAACAACTTAAGATCATCGACGAGAGAAAGAAGAGGAGGATGATATCTAATCGAGAATCAGCAAGAAGATCAAGGATGAGGAAACAAAGACAACTTGATGAGTTATGGTCACAAGTTGTTCGTCTTAGGACGGAGAATCATAATTTGATTGATAAACTTAATCATGTATCGGAATGTCATGACAAAGTCCTTCAAGAGAATGCACAGTTAAAGGAAGAAACTTCGGACCTTCGTCAGATGCTTACTGATCTCCAGTTCAATAGTCCTTTCCCTGACTTATGTGAACTCGAAGATGTTCCTTGCACCACTGCTCATCTCAAGGCTGAATCGTCGAACCTATCCATCACTCATTCAACAAATTTGCTTCACTAAAAAGAAAGAGAGTGCAAAAGGTGTTTTGTCTCTTTACTTTTCTTCATGCTTGTTTGTTTGTTTTTTTTACATGAATGCCAAATGAGTCTTTGATTTCATATCTAAATGTTAAGACAATATGTTTTTATGCATAGCTTAATCCTCGCGTAATTCTATAGCTATGTTCGAATAAGACAAGAGGGAGTTACTCGGATGGTAAGCATCCCGAGTTCGAGTCAGGAGGATCCAGGGAGGGGTAAAAAAAAAAGAAAAAAGTAAACGTTCGATAAGATTCACTAGAATATGAAATCAACAGTAGCTCCATGATATATCAAAATCATTAGAACAATCAAATGATGTGATCAGCGAAATCGTTAACAGGAAAGGAAACATGAAATAATTGAGTGTGGAGAAGGGAGTAGAGAAAACAAAAGCAGCACGACGAACATTTACTTTTATTTATCTTGAACTTTCAACATCGCGGAGAACAGTATATGCAGCGAGTGGTCTAAGTAAATTGAGCTCAGCAAAAGACAGGCCCCATGATCAGATCTGTTTTCAACATATTAGCACAAGCATTGAGACAAATAGAAGTGGAGAGTGCTGGTGATAGTGGTTCATTATAAAAGGAAGTACTATAAGAAGCAAAAACACTTGAAAAGGAAACTCCACTATGATAAACTTACTGTTTTAAACTTTTTTTTGAGGACAGAGGTTATCAAGTACTTCAGGTGTTATCGAGCGATTTTTGACTTTTATATATCAAAACATACATAAGCATTTGCAACTCAGATAGTTCAGTCATATGTTCTCGATCTCTATCTATCTATATCTCCTCTTGTTCGCGGAGAACATAAAATGAGCCTAAGGCCTAACTTAGACGGTTTGAGGTCATGAAACAAATAGATAATAATGTATGTCGCTCATACCCTTCAAAAATGATGATGGTGTGTGTCGATTCCTCCAAATATAGTATTTTTTTTTTTGGAGGATCCGACAAGAGTGATTCAACATTTTTGGTAGAGTCCGAGAAACATAAATGTTAACTACATTTCTTGGATGTTAATGTTAAGAATTCAACACCGACTTAATTATTTACTTAAGACAAGTCAAGAACAACTTAGAATATTCCGGAGTTACAGAGAATTGAAGGAAAGATGTAGCTATAAGCAAAGCATTCCTTTTGTTCAATTCATTTTGCACTTGATAGAAGGAACTAATAAACAAATCAGTAAAAATAATCGAAACAAAAAGAACTAGACGCGCTAAAGCACTAGATGTTCCTGCAAATATAGAAAGGAACTTGAAAGCGTTAAAGAATCAATTGGATACGTGCCACATAAAAGATTACAATTAGGAATGATTTAATTGTGTACTTAGATACACAATCACCGAAAAAATTGGCAGAAAAATCACCATCTGTATGAATTTTTATTTATCGACCCTAGTTTGAAAACAAATAATCATCTTTTGGGGAAAAAAATAATATGTACGGCAATTAAATTAGATTTCGTATAAAAACAAAATAACAAAAATCACATTTTGTTCGAAGCAAATGTATACACCTGGTTCATTCCCTACTATGTATTGGTTAAAACTTTGCCAGAGAGTTTCACCAATTACAAAGGATATGTCTTCTCTCACCAATTCTGGTTTCAATATTTCATGTTGTTCTCTACAAATAACGTACAAGTTGAAGATTCTAATTAGTTCCCAAAAGGAACAAAGGTGCGAGGATGGTGATTAAAGTATACGGAAATTGAAGATTCTAACTAAGGGGCATACTATTACTATTACTATTACTAATGTTGTTCACTCTCCTCAGTTCAAGTTTTAACTCACTGTCTGCGGCAAAATTAACCAGTGAACTACATTGTTCTGTTTCCTTGGGGTCTAATTCTGGTATAATCCAGCCATAATGCAAGGGGGCCTATGATGATGTGATGTATTTAAGAACTTATAGTAATAAACCGTTCAAGAAGAACTATAACTTGTTCTGTGATTACTGTAAACGGAAGGGCCACAAACTAAATAGGTTGGATGCAGATTAAGTGTCAAAATCTGACAATCCAAAGAGTTGGTACTCTAACTAAGGGCATATATAAACAGAACTATGCACTTTACATCAACTCAAGATAAATGAATATAATTCACATTCTACTCTCTCAATCTCAATATCTAATTCTCCATCTATTCTTCCTCCTATTCAATTTCTTAAATTCTACATTACAACACAAAACGCAATTGAACTTCATTTTTACTACTCCAATTTTCTATGAAACTTTAGATTCAAAAATGCAAAGAAACAACAACTCACTCATCCTCCTGTTCAAGTTCTTTTACTCTAATTTACACCACAAAACCATTTGAACTTCAATTTATCTCCGATTTCTATGACATTTTATATTTGAAAATGCAAAGAAACAACTCACTCATCCTCCTATTCAAGTTCTTTAACTCTAATTTACAACACAAATGCATTTTATCTCTAATTTCAGTGGAAATTTAAGATACTAAAATGCAAAGAAACAGCTCATTCATCCTCCTGTTCAAGATCTTTAAGTCTAATTTACAATACAAATCATTTGAACTTCATTTATCTACAATTTCTAAGAAATTTGAGATTCGAAAATGCAAAGAAACAGTTCATTCTCCCCCCTGTTAAAGTTCTTTAACTGCAATTTACAACACAAACGCATCTAAACTTCATTTAATCTCCAATTTCTTTGAAATTTAAGATTCGAAAATGCAAGTAAACAGCTCATTTTTCCTCGTGTTCAAGTTATTAAATCTACATTACAACACACATGCATTTGAACTTCATTTTATCCCCAATTTCTATGAAAATTTAGATTCGAGAATGCAAATAAACAACTCACTCATCCTCCTATTCAAGTTCTTTAACTCTAATTTACAACACAAACGCACTTGAACTTCATTTTATCACCAATTTCGGTGAAATTTTAGATTCGAAAAAGCAAATAAACAGCTCATTCTTCCTCCTATTCAAGTTCTTCAACTCTACGTTACAACACAAACGCATTTGAACTCCAATTCATCACCAATTTCTATGAAATTTAAGATTCGAAAAAGCAAAGAAACAACTAATTCTTCCTCCTGTTCAAGTTCTTATATTCTACATTACAACACAAACACATTCAAACTTCAATTCATCTCCAATTTCTATGAAATTTAAGATTCAAAAAAAAAAAAACTGACCTGACATTTCTTCAATTTCTATGCGACCTGCAAATTGCAGAAGAAAAGGAATGTGAAAATTGAATCAAAAAAGTGAACAGAACTCAAAATGTAAAAGAAAGTAAGAGATTACCAAATTTTGAATGCTTTCGGAATGAAGAAGAAGACGAACGAGTAGTTAGTTATATAGAGTTAGTTAGTCGGATTTTTATTTTTGTTTCCCAATTCACCCTTTGATTTTGGGAAACGAGTAAAAAATTACCCTTAAATCTATTATAATGACTCAAAACTACCCTACTTTTACTTTTTAATCTAAAAATACCCTTCATAATTATTTTTTATTCCCTCCTCTTACATTTTGATTTCAAAATACCCTCAATTCCAATTTAATTAAATTATATTCTTTTACTGATTTGTTAATTCTTTTATTTATTTTAAAAGATAATTTTTTACTATTATCTCAATGATGGGCTCTCGAAGATGGAGCGATTCACTTTAGCTTGAATAAACCTTATGGTTTGAATTTAAATAGGAAGTTTTGACAAATACATTTAATTATGTTTCATAGCTATAGTTTGTATATGTATGAGTTATAGATAGTTTAAGCTGTCTCATTTATATAATTCGACACGCGTGTGAGTTTGTATAATTCGTGAATATACTTGTATAATTGAGTTATACTTGCGCCCTTTTTTCTCTCTTCATATTTACCCTTCTTTTTATAGAGGTTTTTTTTACGTATAAAACTTATCCGCATCTGGTATTTAAAACATGACATGCATATTTTAACTTGGTGTAAACACCTAGTGCGGATAAGTTTTATCCGTTCTTTACTATAGTTAATACTATTTTCTTAAGAAAATAGTTTAGAAATAATCAAAACGGTAATAAGTGTTTCAGTTTCCAATATTTCTGAATTGAATTATAAAAACGAGAAAGAGAAAAATTATATACAATTTGAATTTGTATAAAACGACAAAGAGAGAAAGGCAAAAAGAGAATTGTGCAGAGAATATACAATTGAATCGAATTGTATAAAACGAGAAAGAGAGAAATTATATACAATTTGAATTTGTATAAAACGAGAAAGACAAAAGAGACTTGGGCAGGGAAATATTTGTATTGTATAATTATAAGTGTATAGGACAAAGATATATGTATTTGCATGCGTTTATACAATTTTCTCTCGCTTTATATCATTAGAAACACAATTTATACAATTCTATTGTATAAAGCAGGAAGCGAGCGAGAGAGGGAGAGTGGTGAGCGAGAATATGAGGGAGAGAGGGACTAACAAACAGTTTGCTATGGAACACAAATAAATCAAAGGGTAGTTACTATATTTATTTTATATTATTAGTTTGTCATTCTATATAATTATCCCCTTTTTTCCACTTATTTTCTAATAAAATTATACTATAGATGCCACCAATTATTTTTTCTACAGATATAAGAACTAATACTCCTACCGTCCACATTTGTTTGTCATAGTTTCTATTTTTAGAGTCAAACTTTAAGAACTTTGACTAGCATTTCAAGATGTACTTTTTCATCATGACACGCAAAAAATTGTAATTTATAATACTTTTCATATAGTTTTTGAATATTCAAATTTTTTGTTTAAGATATCAAATTAATGTAATCTAATTTAACTTTGAAATAATAATAATAATAATAATAAAATATTAAGATAATAATAATAATAATAATAATAATATTAAAATAATATAATAATAATAATAATAATAATAACAACAACAACAACAACAATAACAATAATAATAATTATGATGATGATAATAATAATAATAATAATAATAATAATAATAATAATATATGTAGAGAAAGATGAAATACATGTTTTTAAAAACCAAAAAGTAAAAAATAAATTTAAAATTCTTTTTTGATTTTATAATTATAGGGATATATGTAAGCTACTTTTGTAACCATTAGAGTATTATGTTTCATGGAATATAAAATATTCAATCAGTACTAGTAGTATATGCTCTTGGGTTTCTTTGCAAGCTAAATATTAATCATATTATATTATAAGTGAAAAAATTCAAAGTTCAAAATTGATTTATCATTTTATCCTTATATTAAAATAATTAAATAAATATTATAAAATATAATTAAATATTTAATAAATAACTCATTTAGATTGGTGCATGAATCAAATTCACATTAATAATTAATTACTCTATTGTAAAGTTCCGGAGTATTTGAAAAGTTTTTTCATTAAACAAATTTGATATGAACTAAAACCATTGAACTAATTTAATGCAAATTAATTATCTACTCAAACGTCATCATATCTACTTCTATAAATTACCTAGCATGATCTTCATGTAAATGACAAGAGGAAGATGCAAAAATGAACTTTGCAAATCATTTTGTATGTGCAGTAATTATTTTTTATTTTTATCCGCTAATTTTTGTCCGTCCTAAGTATTATATATTTCCTTTTTATATATGTTGATGTACTTTCTTATGATTTTGTTTTTTTATTAGAGTATTTTATATCCTACATGAAGAAAATAGTAATATACAATGCATGTTCTACTATGTATCTTAATTACTGATGAAATTCATATTTATGAAAGATTAATCAGTTCATTTGATATGGTTATTTGGCTCTCGACAGAGTGTTCTACTTTAGTATAAATATATTTTTGAAATTATTATTTATGAGTAGTGAGAACAATAACTAAATGAGAAATCATATATATATATATATATGAATCCATATCCTAAAATAAAATGGTCCACCTAATTGGAGATAAAGAATGGATCATACTCTATATAGTATATATGTGATTTTGAGGTTGTATTTTTATTTAAGCTTTTCGTTTATATGTATAATTTATTGATCTTATTAGTCTATTATTTGTTTGTTGGAACATTCATTCCTCAAATTGATCATATATCTAGAATAAGTCATTTTGAAAAGTTTATATTGCTCAATTTTATATTAATTATTCAAAGAGTAATGTTATGAAAAAAGGAGTATTATTCTTTTCTCTTCATAAATCATGTGTACAGTACTTTTTAAGGTTAAAAGAAGACGTATATGTGATATAATGATGAAAATAATTGACATATTAATCATGGTAATGGCTTCAAATGTGTTTCGTAATATACCAAGTGTTTTTATCATGAGTTTGCATATGTACTACATTGACGAAATCTTTTAGCATTTATAAATTTTATGCATCAAACGTCTATATACTGTGATAATAAGCTATTTATTGTTGATGTAAAATTTTAACTATAGCTGGAAAATTGTCAAACTCCCATCTATAGATTATTGTTGAGCTGGACCCATATATAGTTAAGTAGTAATTATTTTCCAAACTAGAATGTCTACTTTTGCCTTAGAGATATTATTTTATTTATGATACTTTGATATTCTTCTGCCTAATTATTGAATGTTAATTATTTCTCATACACATAATTTTTTTAAATTAAAAGTTCAATGTGAAGAGTCATTCTCCACTATTTATGTAAAAACACTTTGAGAATTAAATTTTTAATATGCTTTTTAAGAACTAATTTACTAAGATTGATATTATCATAGAGAAGGAAATTGTACTATTCAACATGACAAGAAAAGAAAAAGAGAGAAGGATAAACAAAAAAAAATAACTAGATATATCATCTATTTAATGTTCTTCATATTATATTTGTTATTATTTAGCAAATAAAGGATAAATGGTTAAACTACTATTTTTAATTTAAGCATCTTTTTAATTACTTAATTTTTTTAGTATATAAAATTTTTTATAATAATAATAAGGGACAAACGTGCAAGACACGTTGAATCAGATTTAAAGGCATTAAAATCAACAAAACTACTCTGTTTACTAACAGATACTTGAAAAACTCTGAAATTGTTTAAGACTAAAGGTCAATAATAAATGATAATGGAATAATGTTTTCAACAAATATGCCAACATATCTTGGCCAAAAATGATAGGCAAACACCAAATATGTTGAGGTCAGGCTTGATGTTGCAAATATATATCTTCCATTATCTCTTCTTTTTTCAATGTTTTCTGCTTCAAGAACTACAAATTTCTCCTCCGCCAACAAATCAGGATCGGAATCAAATTTTACAAAAACCTTGTTGATCTCGTCGTATGCCACCAAATTACAGTTTCCAGGTTGGTCTCGTGGCTGCACAATCAACTTTCCGCATAATGCACTCTGAATTGCGTTAACTCGACTCCTTTCCGGAGGTGTTAGAGTTCCAAACTTCTCCTCTGTTAAGTTGAAATATGTGATAAAATCAACATTAGCATTAGCCCAATAAAGTACCCCGTTGACGAACGTACGATCAGAACACAAATTGTTAAGTTTACCAGGGCTATTTTCACAAATTCTTCTCCATGATGTGTTAGTTCCTAGAGTTCGAATCTTTATACATGGCCTTTTCTTGTAGTAAATACGATTACGAAGCAATTTGTATCTTTCTGTAGCTGGATCATATCCTAGATACAGTTCTGGACGATCCCATCTTCGTTTATATCCCAACGAAAATGGCAATGCTTTTATTTCCCCTGTTGTTATGTTATACAACAAACCTTGACTATCTTTACCGTTGTACAAACAAACAAGGCCATTGCAATGATTTGAGCAAATAAAAATGTCGCCATACTCGAAATAATTACGACTACCTACTAGCTGTAAAGGGAATAGTTCAAGTGGTGGTTGGTTATTAGTAAACCTTGTTGAATCGTTTACGTAGTGTTGGGGAATATGAGGTGTTTTTATATACATTTGGTATAAAAGACGGGTGGCTAGAGGACGGTCTCTAGAACGAGCAATGTGAGACTTGACAAAGATCAAATCATGTCGTATCAAATCATTCCAGGCTTTACAAACACATTTAAATCGCATGAGAGACTTAGCTGGAACCCACGTTAGTATCTCGAATACCATGTCATCTACCAAACATTCCTCCTTACGATTACCTTCCATGTTATTGCTAAGGAGAAAACAAAACAAGACGAAGGAAAAATTATTAAATTAATTTTGAAAAATAAGACATAATTAGTACTAGTATTGATATATAAGCCCTATTCTGATTTATTATTCTCCTAATCAAAATCCAATTCCTCAAACACATGGTTGATTATATTATTGTTAATTAATTTAATGAATACAATATCAGAAATAAAATTGGATTATTACCATAAACCTATAGGCGTGGATTATTTATTGACCCTTTGTCCTAATAGATTCAGAAAAAGAATATTATTATACTTTTAGGATTGGGAGAATTAAACCTTTTTCTTATAGGTTTGGGATTATTTGGAATATATATATATATATTTTTATATACTTTTATTTCTTTTCGAAAAAGTTTCTGCTTGGAAAATTAGGTCTAGTTGAAACTCGTGCAAAAGTGACAGTCATGGACCCCGGAAGCTCAATGATTATCAAGAGAGATTGCAAAAAAAGAAGAATATCTCATGTCACTGAGATCATAAACCTTCCGAAGGATATTATGTTGGAAATTCTTTCGAGATTATCAATAAAGTCCATTTTTTGTTGTAAGACGGTTTGTAAATCATGGTATAGTCTTATAACTTACGAACCATTATTTGTTGACATGTATCACAAAAGATCATCATCTAATTTTCCCAGCCTTTTGGTTTCGATTAATGATACTAACCATTTTTTTGTGGAACTCAAAGCTATTGATTCTCAACCCCTAGAGAAAACCATTGCGTTGAACCCTAAGTTTCATCTCCCTTCATCGGACATGAGATTAATTGGTTCGTGTAATGGGTTCGTTTGTTTTTTGAAAGGTGGGTATGACATGGTCCATACGCTTTACATTAGCAATCCTCTTTTGGGTGAGTATTACAAGGTTAAAATGCATAAACGGGAAAAAATATATTCTAGTGCTTATGCATTCTGCTTTAGTGAAGCCTCTAGACAGTATAAAGTATTGAGATCAGCATTTGAACACCCAAAAGTATCAGAATTGGAGGTTTATACTGTTGGAGTAGATAAAAAATGGAGATATGTGGGTAAGGCTCCGAAACCTCTATGGAAGTCATTTAGTAATGCCAACGTCAATGGTATTGTTCATTGGATGGATCCGGAAAAAAATGACACAATTTACTCGTTCAACAGTTGGACAGAAGAGGTGAAGTCCCTGTTAGCTCCGCGTGGTCTGATAACTCCATCCTATAAATTGACGCTAGTAGAGTTGAGGAATTGTCTATGTTTGTGTGATAGTAACGATAGTGAGTATATTGATATATGGTGGATGAAAGAGTATGGAATAACTGAATCTTGGACTAAAACTCACATTTTGAAGGATACTATTCAACCAGATTTTCGTAGTGATAGATTTATACCAATCTTAACTTGGAAAGATGGAGAAATATTGATGCAACGCGATGGTGGCATGCAAGTAGTTTCTTACAACCCAAAAGAAGAGAAGTTTACCAAAATTAGAGTGTACTTTGGATATGAGGCGACTAGGTATATCCCAAGTTTTTACTCAGTCAAGACTATCGTTGAGGAAAGTTCTCAAGTCTCATACATTCATCCGAAGATTGACATAGTTTAGATATTTAATTAGTCTTATTTCCTCGTCGATATTATGTTTTTTTTCTCTATGTAATCTAGTTTAAGACCTGTCAAATTTTAATGTTTTATGAATGCTTTTGAGATATTAACTCGCATTCCTTTGGTTCAATTCACTATGTGCGTACTTGTCTGAATAGAACGAACTGAAGAACAAAATGTTGGTCTATCACTAAAAATAATACACTACAAAAAAACTATAAATTATATTGGGATTTTTCTGGAAATTAATTCGAATTTTCATACTAATTTCCAAGAAAATTTCCATGTAATTCACATTGTTTTTGTAGTGATAAGAAAAGAAAAAAGTAGACGCGCTCGAGCACGAGATGTTCCTGCAAATCTAGAAAGACACTTGAAAGGGTTAAAGAAACAATTGGAAGCCTAGAAAATATATCATAGATAGTCTCTTTAGGTATTAAAAATTGTTGTGTTACTCTTTAAAACAAATAAGGCCTAATTAGTATTGAATAAGGAATGGTAATTAATAGCCCTTATAATAAGATGTATTGTAATTTGTTCGTCTCCTAATTCCTCTTCTTCTTTTTTTCTGCTAAAACACACGTCATACATACTTTCAGTTATATTTTACGTTCTTTATAATATTTCATATTGTATCGTATCATATTATTTTAATGAATATAACATTTGAATAGTTGAGTGATAATTAATACTCGATATTAAATAGGTATTGATTATTTTTTTAATTTTTTTTCTCTTTGTATATTTTAGAACCGAAAATTCATAATCCCTATTGGTTTAGGAAACAGTTTGTTATAATAAATTTGGAAGAGGAATATATTATCCTTTTAGGATTAGGAGAATCAATTTTCATATAGGTTTGGGATTACTCGAGATCTATATTTAAGGATTAAGTTGGGATTCTAAATCATTGTAAACTTTCTTTGCTTTTTCTCGGAGGATTAGGCCTAGACGAACATAGTCGACCTTTTATAGTCATGGAACCCCCAAGCACTAAGCAAACAATCTCTCATGTCACCACAATCATGGACCTTTCAAGTGAGATTATGTTAGAAATTCTTTCGAGATTACCAATCAAGTCCATTTTTTGTTGTAAGACGGTTTGTAAACTGTGGTATAATCTTTTAACTTCCGACCCATTATTTCCTAGCAAGTATCGCGAAGGAACATCATCTAATTTTCCTAGCCTTTTGCTTTCGATTGATAACTATGTCCAGTTTCTTGTTGAACTCAAATTACCAGATGAGCGTTACCCCCTAAAGATCAGCACCACTGTGTTGAGCCCTAAGTTTCATCTCCCTTCACCGAACATGAGATTAATTGGTTCGTGTAATGGGTTCGTTTGTTTGTTGAAAGGTTGGGTATATGAGTTAGACCATTCGGTTTACATTAGCAATCCTCTTTTGGGTGAGTATTTCGAGGTTGAATTTCCTAAACAAGAGAGTAGAATTTGTTTTGCTTATGCATTCTGCTTTAGTGAAGCCTCTAGACAGTATAAAGTATTGAGATCAGCAGTTAGACAATCAAAAGTATCGGAATTGGAGGTTTATACTCTTGGAGTTGATAAAAAATGGAGGTATGTGGGCGAGGCTCCAAAACCTCTATCTGTATCATTTAGTGAGGTTAACGTCAATGGTGTTGTTCATTGGATGAATTGGGAAAAAAATGATACCATTTACTCCTTTAGCAATGGGACAGAAGAGGTGAAGTCCATGTTAGCTCCGCGTGGTCTGAAATCTCCATGCTACAACTTTACGCTAGTAGAGTTGGGGAATTGTCTATGTTTGTGTAATATCGACCCTATTGAGTATGTTGATATATGGTGGATGAAAGAGTATGGAATAACTGAATCTTGGACTAAAACTCGCATTTTGAAGGATACTATTCAACCAAATATACGTTATGATAGATTTATACCAATCTCAACTTGGAAAGATGGAGAAATATTAATGCAAAGGCATTGTCGGACACAAGTCGTTTCTTACAACCCAAAAGAAAAGAAGTTTACCAAGGTTAAAGTGTACCTTGGACTTAAATCGAATAGCTACATCCCAAGTTTTTACTCACTCAAGACTGTCGTTGGAGAAAATTGTCAAGTCTCATACACTTATCCGAAGATTGACATAGTTTAAATCGATATTTAATTCGTCCATTTTAACGTTTCCAATCTATTTGTATGCTGCATTCCTTTTGTTCAATTTACTGCAAAAATGGATTCCTTTGTTTAATTGGCAATCCTACTTTTGAAGATCAATATGTCAAAATTCGAAAGCCTCAATGGGGTAAATAGTGTTCTATTGTATATAATAAATATAAGTTATAAAGTTTGTCTAAGAATTAATTAAAAGTTTAAAACCTTATATTATAATGTCATCATCGAGAATCTTTTCATTTTTTTCATCTTAATGAACTTTCTGAGCTCCTTATGTTTAAACAACACTATGACAAGTTAATGCAATATTATAAATATAATAAGTCAATCTAAATATTTGATATTAAAAACACTCATATTTGATATAAGTCATTTGAATATTAAAAAAGGGAATAAAATTAAAAGTAAAAAGGTTTAAACTACGTCCTTCAACTTTGAACGTATACCATTTGATACTTAAACTGTCATAAATAAATAGACACACGAATTTTATATGACAAATCGCGTAAGATGCACCACGTCCTACACGACAAATCGCGTGAGAACGAGCTCGTTTTTGTTCCCTTCCTATTGCTTTTTAGATCAAAACTATAGATGCACGTGTGTCCTACACGACGAACGATCAAACTATTAATGAATGTGTTTTTATTCGTTTTTACATAGTTTAAGGGTATTTTTAGCTATTTCCGCAACATATATAAGACCTCTAATATTGAGATTGATAAACCCTAAGAGCTTAAAACCCTAATCATATTCAGCCGAAGTTTTCTTCAGAGCTTCAACAATGGCTGAAACTCAATCGATAGCAAGAACTTTCGCAGTGAAGCCAAAATTGAAACCCAGTTCAGCAAATTCATCTACACCAACCCTTGAATCAAAGTACTGGAAATCCTTCAAAACCCCTAAAGAAATTCAAACCCCACAAACACTTGTTTCTTCAATCAACTCCATTGTCTTCTCTCCAACATCTCCTCACGATTTTGCCGCCACCCATTCCGCCACCGTTTCCATTTTCTCCGGTAAAACTCTTGAACCCAAAACTACCATCTCCTCTGCTTTCCGTGATACTGTAACTTCAGCTTCATTCCGATCCGATGGTCGTCTTATGGCTGCTGGTGACCTTTCCGGTGCCGTTCAAGTTCTCGACCCCAAGTCCCGTGTCCCACTTCGTCGGCTTCGTGGCCATACCCGACCTGTTCGTGTTGTACGTTATCCGCGGGTTGATAAGCTTCACCTTTTCTCCGGTGGGGATGATGCTATTGTTAAGTATTGGGATATTACTACTGAGTCTAAAATTTACGATCTTTTGGGGCATAAGGATTATGTGAGGTGTGGGGATGCTTCTCCTGTAAGTGATGATATGTTTGTTTCTGGGTCTTATGATCATACGGTGAAAGTTTGGGATGTTAGGGTGATGAACTCGGGTTCGGTGATGGAGTTTGACCATGGAAAGCCTGTTGAGGATGTGATTTACTTGCCATCTGGTGGGTTAGTTGCTACTGCTGGTGGTAATTCTGTGAAGATTTGGGATATTCTTGGAGGTGGGAAATTGCTATGTACAATGGAGAGTCATAACAAGACTGTGACTTCGATTTGTGTTGGTAAAATTGGGAAGGAGAGTGGTGAGGAGGCGCAGCAATATCGGATTTTGAGTGTGGCTTTGGATGGATATATGAAGGTGTTTGACTATGCTAAGTTCAAAATTACTCATTCGATGAGGTTTCCGAATCCTCTAATGTCTGTTGGGTTCTCGCCTGATTGTTCAACAAGGGTGATTGGGGCATCGAATGGGACATTGTATATAGGCAGAAGAAAGGTGAAGGAAAGTGAAAGCATGGAACTTGGGGATGTTGGTGGCTTTGGTCCGGTAGAAGTGCCTCAGAGGCGGGTGTTGAGGCCATCTTACTACAGATATTTTCAGCGGGGGCAAAATGAGAAGCCCTCTGAATGGGATTACTTGATTAAGAAGCCGAAGAAGATAAAGGTGACGGAGCATGATAAGTTGTTGAAGAAATTTATGCACAAGGAAGCTTTGTTAGCTGCTTTGAATGGGAAGAACCCGGAAAATGTGGTAGCTGTTATGGAGGAATTGGTTGCTCGGAAGAAGTTAATGAGATGTGTGTCAAACTTGGAAACGGAAGAACTTGGTTTGCTTTTGAAGTTTCTGCAGAGATATTCAACCATGCCTAGATTTTCAAGGTTTTTGATGGGCTTGACAAAGAAAGTAGTTGAGATGCGAGCTGAAGATATCAAATCATCGGATGAACTGCGTGGTGACATTAGAAATCTTAAACGAGATGTGGAGGAGGAAATACGATTACAACAGACATTGCTACAGATACAGGGCATTGTTACTCCTCTGCTCAAGATTGCTGGAAGGAGATGATCATATTGCTTATCGGCAGTATTTGTGCCATCAGATTGTAGTATTCCTTCAGGAAATTTTGTTCTTTTACATAGAATTTTATTTTTCCTTTCAACTTGTTAAAGCTAATGTTTACAATTTGGCTGAATTGGATTAGAGTGTATTTTTGTTGGTGGATGGAAATGAAACTTAACCATGATTTCTTCTTCGCTTTGATACCATGTTGAATTGGATGAAGTCTCTCATTGTCTTATGCTGTTTAAGTGCTGCATTCTGATAGTGGATCATTCACTGGTTGAGTGGGAAACTTGAATTAACAATCTTGTTGCTTGTTTGGTTACAATGACTAGTTAGGTCCTTTTGCTCACTTCATCTGCCCGTAGAACTATCTTGTTGCTTGTTTAATAACAATGACTAGTTAGGTTCTTTTGCTCACTTCATCTGCCCGTAGACATTTGTACATGGATTTGTTTCATGATTGAACACTTTGAGCATGGTTTCATCTGGCTGAGAACATGTAAAATCTTGGCAGTTTTCTATCACCTGGTGGGACTATAGTATAAGCAATTAAGACGTGGCTTCCAGGAGGTAGCCGATTTGACTAGAATGGTTTTTAACTAGTGATTCTATAAAGTTTGTACATATTGAAGTCATCTTCAATTTTGCTTTTCGTTCAGGCTGTTGTTTGGAGTTTATCAAGAAAGGGAAGACTTATTTCCATTCAAGGGATGAAGAAGTTTTGGAAGAAACTGATAAAGTATGTTTTCTCAACATTATCATTGTAGTTGTTGTCACCCATACAAATAATCCAACTGTAGATGTTAAATCAACCTGCACTATCACTGTGGAGAAACAAAAGTTTATATTCTAGCTTACTTTTTTGTCAAAGTACGGTGATATACGCAGTGCACTGCTTATTATACCGATTAAATTGCTTTGCATCAGTCCTTTATAGATATTGTAGGCTACTTATTGATTTGTAAACTGTACATCTAGTGTAAGCCATCCTACATTAGTCTCAAGTCGGAGGAAGGAGTATTAACTAGAAGAAGGATGATGGAACTGGTGACATGTGCTTAGGCAGGTATTTATTGCTTTCATGTTTGCCATCGAAGTGAATATTACTTCTGCCGTTTTAAGCTTTTGATGTTTGATCAGTTTGAATGTGAAGGTGATTCATTTCCGCCAATAATGCCTTACATTTGGTCTTTCTATTGGATCTCCCCTCCTATCCTAGATCAGTATGAATGAGATAGGTTAATAACAATCAGTTGCTAATTATACTTGTTACTTTGGTCTTAACGGAATCATAAGTTTTAGGAAAAGGATCAAGAACATTTCTTAGGGAACTTCGAATGCCCTTATCTGGTTCCAATGATTCCATATTTCCATTGATTTTTGCAATATTTAAAACAACAATAATTTATTTTTTTTGCTTTCTGTTAGCCTTAGGTTGACTTTCTGCAGCAAACCGCTTAGGTTTTAAGTGTCCACAACATTGCTTGTGTTGAAGGATATAATTGAGATCATTAGTTAAGGTTGAACGAATAAATTTTTGTTCTAGTCAAATTATAATAATAATATCTTGTCATGTTTCTGAGTAGGTATTACATATACTTATGAAACCACTAATATGTACAATATTCTAATAGATTTTTTATTTAGGAAATTCCTCTCAACCTTCTTAGTAACAGCATGACAGGATATTTAAATACAAAATTGTTCTGCTCCAGTAAATATTCTTGTTGGAAAGTCATCCCAAGACTAGAAAAAAAAGGAACTTATCAACATGTTAGCTAGCCAGCTGGTTCTATGCCCAGTAAGAGTTGCCTTAGTTGAGTACTCTCATTAAATTTGACTTTTCTTAATGCACATATCAAAAGAAAATATATAGACAGAAATTAAAAGAAGTTGAAATTCATTTGCTGAAAATGTATGTAACAAGGCCTCTTTCTTACTACCAAAGGAATCCAGATGCACTTTCATTACCTCCTGAAGGTCCAAATTCAGGTTACTTGGTGATTCAAGATGAGGAATCTGAAACATATTGTTGTTTTGGACTTTGCAAAAATTATGATATCATGGACATGCCTATCCCTCAGAACAAGAAGCTGACTGTTCGATATGAATCAGGTTCTGGTGAGGACGAGAGCGTTAGCACGGACGAAGTAATGTTCATTCCAGTTCTTAATAAGCCATTGTCTTCCAATCAGTATTATGCTATCAAGCATCATGGAAAGCGCAAAGGGTATGCTGTTATTTTATTTGCACTTCTGATCTTATATGATATGATAGTTTAATTATGTGATTCGATTTTTTAGTTGAGAAGTTGACGAATTAGTGAGTTAAATGAGAGGTGAGGATCTACTTGTCACAAAAGGGTGAACATCTGAAAAGAGTCCATTTGCCTTTACTATATTTTGGAATGGATCATGACTCTATCTACTACTGCATAAGATAATTGATTCTGACAAAATTCTTGTCTGGTTTATTTCATCTTTGATAAACCAAGGTACAAAGAGTTCAATGATATCATTTTCATCAGAAAATTGTTCTGTAGTGTAATATAAAATTACATAGTTAAATTGTTTTTGGCTTCAAGTTTCAATTCTTGAATTTTTTTTTGAAACGCCTTTTTACCATTTTTGGACTGGCCAAAGTAATGGATCTTACAATTTCTGAATGACTTTTTGTAGACAAGCATTTACTTGTTCAAGGAGGAAGACAAGCAAACCTGCTGTTTCTGCACGTGTATACAAGATGTTAAACCGAAGCCATTAGATCCAGAGGAGGCATATCAGCAGTTTGAGATATGTCTATATGATACAGGTTGCAGAGGCAGAGGCAGTTTTTATGCCAAGTCTCTTGCTCCAGATGGTTTTCCACCATACTTTCTAAGGCGAAAAGGTTGGCATCTGAGTGCCAAAACTCCTAAAAATTATGAACTCAATGATGATGCTCTAGGCCTCAATCCTGAGTTGAGGCAACAACTTCCACAGTTCAATTTCACATCATCTTGTAAAAGTTCTGAAGTTGTTGTCGTGGGGAAATGGTATTGTCCTTTTGCGTTTATCAAAGATGGAACAGAGCTTAAAGAACAGATGAAGAGATCAATCTTCTATGAAATGACACTTGAGCAGAGATGGGAACAGTTCTTCACTTGTCAAAATGACAAACTTAACGAAGGGAATTCAGTACTTGTGGATGTTGCACTTGACACACAAGTTGTCCTTATTGCCGGGACTAATAAAGCAACATGGGATGATAGAAACGTCGTTGAAGGAGTAGTATGGTTTAAAAGCTATGGTGAAGATGGAAATGAAGTAGCAAGTTTGGGATTGAGACGTGAAATAGTTGAAAGAATGAAGTGGGAACAACAGAGAGGTGGATGGCAAAATCAAGGGAGAATAAAACAAGTTGAAGAAAACAGAATAAATGGTAGTGGATGGAGAAGATTCACTTGCTATGTTTTGGTTGAGAGGTTTGTGTTGAGAAGAATGGATACAAGTTTGGTAATGACTTATGATTTCAAGCACATTGACAAGGTTAAAAGCATATGGGAGTAAGACAGTATGATACTACATGTGGTGTTGATGTTTCTGTGTGTACGTGTGACGACCTATGTTGCTTGAACTCCCAAAATTACGCTACTTTTGAAGGATCTAACACACATCTGATGGCATTTTTGAAGAGTCCAAGGAACATACTATGTGAATATTTTTTTTTTATTAAAGGTTTAAGCTATGTATCAAACTCTATCAGTGTGAATTAACAGATTATAGTAGGTTATGTATATTGAGTATGTCACATATATATTATTGTATCTCATGTATATATCTTATGTATTCCAATTTGGTGAATAAGAATCCTGTTGATGGTTAATTTTTTTAGCACTTTGTGATATAATCATGATATTTGATTTAATATAGAAGACCTTTCAACCAGCTGATTATTGGAAACAAAATCAATTTTTTAATGAATATATTCTTATCATTTAGTATTTTTACACCTAAAAAATTCAATGCAATATATTGTTGTAGAAAGTTCTGATTGTAATATCATGAAAAGATCATTAATTTGTAAATATTGTCTTTCACGCGAATTGTCAAGTATGATAATTGTGTTTATTTGTTCAACTTTATATAAGTTAAAAAATCTACTTGTGTACACCCCAAGTTGGACGTTCTTGCGTTGCTATAGTCATAAGCTATGGAAGCTCTAGCTCGCAACCCTAGGGGCCCACCCATAGGCCAAAGTGGGCTCAACAGTCGGATTTCATTCGGAATCTTTCGCTTTTGTCAAATCTTCACCACGACTATTTGGTTTACCGGTACTATCAAAAAGTCTCATGCTTACGTCACTATTATTATCTTTGTTTAATTTCAAATCGAAGTTTCTCTAGACCCAATGAGAACAACTGGTCACAGGACCGGCTCGACTATTAGGCCACTAAAATCCCATTTTTTCCTAATGATGTATATTGCTAAAAAATAGTTCTCATGGAATAGTTTTTAGGTATTATAGTATCATTTCTTATGTGGCTATCTATTTTCTTTCACGATTAACATGAATCCACATTATTGTATCCTTATGAACAAGTCAAATAACAATCATAATACCTTGATGCTTGAACCATATCAACATATTGAAACTTCCAAGATCTTCTAAGTTTTTTTAATCAATATAAGTTTGAGTTGTGTAACACCACTACCATTATATACATCTAATATTCTAATAGATTTTTCAGTTAGGAAATATCTCTCAACCTTCTTAGAAACAGCATGACATGATAAGTTAAATTTATAAAAAGGAACTTATTAACATGTTGTCTTAGTATATATACATATATTTCAAAAGAAAACTTAGATAGAAATTCAAGAAAAAAGTTTAACAAACTTTTGGTGAAAAATGTATGTTACAAGGTCTCTTTCTTACTACAAAAAGAATCCAGAGGCACTTTCATTACCTCCTGATGGTCCAAATTCAGGTTACTTAGTGATTAAAGATTCGGAATCCGAAACATACTGTTGTTTTGGACTCTGCAAGAACTATGAAATCATGGACTTGCCTCTGCCTCAGAACAAGAAGCTAACCATTCGATACGAGATGAGTAATGGTCAGAGCACGAGCGTTAACAGAGACAGTGTAATGTTCATTCCAGTTCTTAACAAGCCATTGTCTTCTAATCAGTATTATGCTATCAAGACTCAGGGAAAGAACAAAGGGTAATAATTATATGTTGTTCATTATTTGACTCATTTGTGCTTTAGTTGTGTCTGTTAATTGTACTATTGCATAACATATACTGCATGCGCGGACTCTTTGAAAATGTCTATAGATGCTTGTCGGATCCTCCAAAAGTAATGATGTTTTGGAAGATCCGACAACTTTTTGGGAGAGTCTGAGCAACATATAGAAAAGCTGCTTTAGGCTGCAAGTTTGGAGTGTGACCAGGGGCGGAGCTACATTGCATGAACCCCCTTTGGCGGAAAATTATATTATTTATACATGATTAAAATGAGTTTATATGTATATATAGTAGATGTCAAACCCCCTTCAGCTATCTATTTCTATAGATTATGAACCCTCTTATTGAAAATTCTGGCTCCGCCTCTGAGTGTGACATGTTGAATATTTTTTAGACTGATTAAGATAATCAATATGGTTGTTATGCAGACAAGCATTCACTTGTTCAAAGGAGGAAGACAAGAAAAGTTCTTGTTTCTGCAGATGTGTACGGGACGTTAAACCGAAGCCATTAGATCCAGAGGAGGCACATCAGCAGTTTGAGATATGTCTATATGATATATGTTGCAAAGGCAGAGGTAGTTTTTATGCCAAGTCTGTTGCACCAGATGGTTTTCCACCATACTTTATAAGGCGAAAAGGTTGGCATCTCAGCGCCGAAAATCCTAAAAAATTCGTACTAAATGATGATGCTATAGGCCTTAATGCTGAGTTAAGGCAACAACTTCCACAGTTCAATTTTGCATCATCTTATAAGAGTTCTGAAGTAGTTGTTGTGGGGAACTGGTACTGTCCGTTCGTGTTTATCAGAGATGGAACAGAACTTAAAAAACAGATGAAGAGATCGATGTTCTACGAAATGACACTTGAGCAGAGATGGGAGCAGTTCTTCACTTGTCAAAATGACAAAATTAATGAAGGGAATACAGTACTTGTCGATGTTTCACTTGACACACAAGTTGTCCTTATTTCCGGAAGTGATAATAAAGCAACATGGGATGATAGAAACGTCGTTGAAGGAGTAGTATGGTTTAAAAGTTATGGTAAAGATGGAAATGAAGTAGCAAGTTTGGGGTTGAGACATGAAATAGTTGAAAGGATGAAGTGGGAACAACAGAGAGGTGGATGGCAAAATCAAGGGAGGATCAAACAAGTCGAAGAGAAGAGAGAAGATAGTAACGGATGGAGAAGATTAAGTTGCTATGTTTTGGTCGAGAGGTTCGTGTTGAGAAGAATGGATAGAAGTGTGGTGATGACTTATGATTTCAAGCACATTAACAAGGTTAAAAGCATATGGGACTAAGAAAGTATGAGACCAAATGTAGTCTTGATGTTTTTGTGTGCATATGTGACCTATGTTGCTCGGACTCCTAAAAGATGTCACCGCACTTCCATTGACTCTGACACACATCCGATGACATTTTTTAAGAGTTCAAGCAATATACTGTATGAATATTTTGGTGTACTATTGTTCTGGTACTATTTGTTGTTTCATTTATTTCCATTACAATTTGCTTGTAAAGGTCTTTAATTATGTTTTGTTATAGAAAGTTATGACTGTAATATCACAAAAAGAGGATTGTCGTAGGACGAGTGTGTCTACTTGCGTTGAACGATATAATGGAGATCATATAGTCAATGCTAAAAAGATTGGTTTCAACATGTTAACTAGCCAGTTGGTTTCTATGGCCAAAAAGAGTTGCATTGGCATTTACTTGTTCAAAGGAGGAAGACAAGCATACCTGTTGTTTCTGCCGATTGCAGAAAATACAGGGTGGATTTGCCTATCTCAAACTCGTAAAGCAAATTTCGATTTCTTCTTTCGTTTTTCTTTCCTACGTCTTTCAAAATATTGATATAGTTGTGGATCAAGGTATGCAACGAGCAAATAAGTCATGATAAATGGTCCCGGTCTCATAAGGAATTCAACATTACAAGTTGTCCGTGGAAGTGATATACTTAGACTATCAAACCAGATGAACACTCTGACAATCCCTGGATCCGCCCCTGATCATCAATATATATATCCATCTCAATTGATCAAATTTGAACAGTTTAAATAGATCATATTTTCATGAGCTAATTTTATCGTCCACAATATCACGAAGAGACATACCATTTTCATACCTAAATGTTTGGTAGGGTCAAAATATTAACTTGACTTACCTTTAAATATAATGGGGTTGATTGATTTTGGTTCTACTTGCACAAATATGCCTAGAAAAGAAACAAGTCATGAGCTTGTTTTGGTAACATATATTGTTATAGAAAGTTTCGATAGTATATAATATCAAAAAAAAGATGATTGATTCGTAAATGTTAGTTTTCGAATAAAATTGTGACATTGATATTCAACTATATTTTGATTTATTTTTGTTCTTACTTGTTGTTTATATCAAAAGAATGCAAGATGTCTTTCATATAAAGACGAAATCATAAAAGCCGAACAATAATTTATTTTTTCTTATTAGATTGTAAACAATTATGTATACATATAAGTTTTTCAATATAGATTTGATTCATAACTATTGAATTCTATCGAACCTATGGCTTTAAGACTGGGTTATCTTGATTTTATCATGAAGTATTTGTTTTCGATGTTTTTTAAGAGGAAATTTCATATCCAGCTATTAGAATAAACTTAATTAGGCTCCTTAGCTATAGTTTGCATATTACGGGTTATAGCTACAATTTAAATGGCTATGGGCGCGGTGTATTTATATAATTCGCAATTATGTGTTATTTTAAACAAAACAGGAATTCGAAGTTTATAAAAAATAATGACGATAATTTCGATCCGTTGAAAAAAGATAAACAATCTCTTAATTCATGGAATAGTATCTCTTTAGATTTTCATACCAAATATGACTTCCCTTTCTTCCGTAAATGTATAAATTGATTTGTATCAAGGTATAAATTATTGTTGATTTGTATAAATTAATTATTTTTATTTGTAGTTGTATAAACATATTCTTCAAAAGTGGTTTGTATTGGTAGAAATAAGTTTTTGATATGTATAATTGATTGATGATTGTAGCTTATATGGAAATAATATTTGTATAAATTAGCTATTTACATTTGTAATTGTATAAAAGGAGTAGGGACAACAAATATTTGTAAATGTATAGTTTACAGCGGATTTGTACTTAATATTTGTCATAATATTTAGTTATTTCAAATGTTTCTTCATCCATAATTAAAATTGTATCTAGTTATAAATTTTAAAAAAAACATATGAAATTGCAGTCATATACAAATACAGAACAAAAAATAAAAATAAAACCATCTAAAAAGGTATGGAAAAAAAGAAGAAGAAGAAGAAGAAACTTTTTGAGAGTAATGAATTGAAATTTTCAAATTTGAAATCAATTTATGTTAAGGATTTTGAGGAGAAAATAAGGTAAAGAATTATGATGACAGAGAATGAATCATTTGTATATACGAAAAGAGACAATATACACGCTTATACAAATAAGAAAGGTCAGCAACGTAATTGTAACCAAAATTTGGTGGCAAATGATATTTAAAATAAACTATAGCTATAATGACTAATTGACTAGTATAAGTTTGTTTAACCGCATAATTTTCTTTTTTTAATATGTCAATTGCTCCCTATTTGAGAAAAAGAATCAAATATATCATCCACTTTCTTATTATTATTTATTTTTGACAATTCAATAATTTCTTGAGACAAATTATTTGAGTGTCAAGATCATAGATTGGTCCCAAATCAGAAGAAAAAAAAAAAGACAAATAGCAAAACTCTTCTTTTTATATACCAAAACAAAATTTTATCAAAGCAACAAGATCTAAAGGTAGGGCAATAGTTTAGATTTGGGCTTTTAAATGTTTTTTGGACCACAAAACCATTGTGAGTAAAGCCCATTTATAGGGTCAGTTTCATTTTCTGAAAGTGACTCAAAAACCTCTGTGACTTGACACACATTTATATTATTCATTCAAATATTTCAAATATCCAATATCAAAAAGATTTGACCTATGTTGCTCGAATTTTTAAAATATCGTCAGTCGTATTTTAGAACGTTATAACTTTAGAAATATGTATTTTTGAAGGATCTAATATGAGTGTGATGATAATTTTAAGAAAAACGTAAGAGTATAGTAAAGCATATTTGAGGTAGCGAAAAATTTAACATTGGGAAGGGGTTACATTAAAATAAATTTTGATAACATTTATTATGAATTAAAATAATCACTTACTACGTCTTTCTTTGATTTATTAGTACTTGTTATTTCATTGCTTCAATTATTATAGTATGTGTTGTTGCTATGTTATTTTTTCGATTATGTTCAACGGACTGTTTATTAGTATATCTTTATTTTTCATATTTAATTTTATCATATTTTATTTATATCAAGGAGCTATCGAAAACATCACTAACTTCATAAGACAGGAAAAAGACCACTTAACCACTACCTTATTCTAGGTTCCCCACCTTATTGATTTTCTTTTAGCTTCTCCCAACACTAACCTTAAATAAAATGTTATTCTTTTGTTATTTATTGCTTCAAAAGTAAAGTTAGAATATGAATTTTAAAATCTAGTCACGAATTTAAGCGTTAATAACTAGATTCTTAATTTTATTTTAAAATATATTCTTTTTCATCAAGTTTCTCAATAAACGAAAAAAGGACTTTTCTTTACACCAAAATTATGCTTGACGCTCTCTTTACTAGCTTTTCAAATTAATACATGATATAGACCAAAACCATTATATTCTTCAATATTTATACATATACTACCTCTGCATTTGATCTGGATGTTTATATTCACTTCGATTCATTAATTCATATTCACGTCGCGTAAAACCTATTGAAGAGTTCCTATTAAAAACAACTCAATTTCAAAGCTCAAGTTCAAAATATCTATACACACCAACAAACATACTTTGAAAAAAAAAACACCATTATTTTATATCTACCAACTAGAAAAACTAAAGTATATAGAAGAAGATTTAACCGCAATAAAAAAGAAAAAGGGAAGTAAACTAAAATTAAAGCAAATCAAAGGTGCAACAACAATATATTCAGCGCAATTCTATAGTAAAGATCCAGAAAAAAATAGAATGTACATAAATCTAACATTTATCTTAATTGAGATAGAAAGATTGTTTTTCTATAGATTCTCGATTCAGTAATAAAATAAGTTTAGAAAATAATGTAATAAAAATACAAATCGCAAAAGAAAATAAAGTTAAAAATAGATAGGAACAGAACAATACTACAAACACAAAGTAAAGGTAAAGTTTGTATATTTACTTTGCTTAGTAACAACAAAAGTAACCAAATCTAGTACTTAAAAAAAAAACAAGATTATTGCAAATCTAAAATTACTTAGACTTAATAATCAAAATTACTATTAATTTCATCTCTTTTACTTTTCTTGAAAATCCATTTCCATACTCTGTTTCCTTTTCCATTTTTACCCTTTTTCATCATTCTGTCATATTCATTCATTCTACAAGATCCACTTCTCAAATTTCCAGATTCTGAAAAAATATCAAATTTTGTCTCTGATAATAAATCAAGTTTCAAATCTATAAAACCTGAATCATCATCACCATCATTATCCGTCGTAGTAGTTCTGTTGCTCGAATTCTTTAAAAATGTCGAATCGAATCCTTTAAAAATAGTGTTTTTTTTAAGGATTGGCAACGTTTTTGGAGAGTCGGAGCATTTTTTCTTGAAATCATCGAATAATAAACCACCAGTAACATCAGAGATTTTTGCACTTGAAAATCTGTAATCACTGCTTCCATCGTCGCCATTACCACCGCCACCTCTGAAGCTACAGAGTGATCTTGATCTTGATACAACTCCTTCAATGGGACCTGAAATTTCACTGTTTTTCTTGAAAAATCTCTTGATTTTCCAAAACCCATTACGATTCTTCTTGATTTCAACACTGTTGCTACTGCTCCTCAGCAAGATTACTTGCTCTGTTTTGGAGGTTTTGCTCTGTTTTTCATTTTCAAGCAAAAACGAAATCCTCCCAACACTTCCAACATCGAAAGAAGAAGAATTTGTTTCTGTATCATCGGAGAAGAATTGATCGGAGTAAATTAGATTGAGTAATTTGTCTTTGAGACAAGAAGAACAAATCCCAATTGGGGATGAATTTGGGTGTTGCATACAGGGGATATCTGATGAAACAGAGTAATTGAAATCTGAAATTTTGATGTTTTCACCATTAATGGCGTCTGTAGCTGCAGCTTTGCCTCTGTCTTTCATGGCGATTCTTGATTTTGTTGTGAAGAAGATTGAAAATGAACAGAGGATTGAGTGTGAGCTTCGGAGAAAATAAAAAGAGAATGGAGACGTTCACTTTACGTTTGTTTATGAAAGATATAGAGAGGGGGTGGGTGGGGTAGGGTGGGGGT
>NC_028641.1:5199856-5283891 GCF_001406875.1 Solanum pennellii | reverse complement strand
GGGGTAGGGTGGGGGTGGGGGTACGAGATAATTTTTTTTTTCTTTATCAAAAAATTTTACGTATCTATATTATAGTTTGACTAATTTGAACATGCGTGAAAATATTTACTTCGTAGCGGACGATTACTTAAGACACTTTGTATTTGGTCTGATTTGTTATCTCTAACTTTTATGCTTCACGAGGTTTTATTCAAACATCTTAAACACCTCTTATTGTGTTGTCTGTCAACCGCGCTTATATGAATAAGAAATTAATATCCGCAATCAGATGAGAATCGACATATCATTTTTCTTATTAAAGCATGAATACATAAATTTTGTCCTAACTCAACATTTTAAGTTTTCGTGTTTATTCTAATTTGTGAAGTACATGAATTGGAATACAAATTAGATTCACACCATTTGAATATTGAAAAATGGAAAAAATTAAAATAGAGAGAGTATTTATTTGGAAAAAATATTAAATATGAATGGGATTTTTCATGTGAGTATCTATCCTAGTCAACTTTTCAATTATTTTTTTCCGAAGATATAAATGCAAAACTCCATAATAAAAATGAGAATGTATTAAATTAGAAAAAAATAATTAGTTGGATTTTTCATGTTATTATCAATCAGAGAGAATAAAAATAAATGCAAAATGCCATAAAGAAACTTGAAAAGAAAAAGTAGTACGCAAATCTACATGATTTTATCAAATAATTATCCTTTTGTTTTCTTATATTTTTATTAATTCAGAATTTTTAAATTTATATATTTTAATTTTTTTTTTTTTTAAGCATATGATATGTGGAGTTTTATTAGAGGGGGGCAAGTGGGAATGGAAGTTGAAAGTAACAAATCGAGAGGCATAACTATTTTTTAATTTTGTCCCCACCATTTTGAATTTTATTTTTTTACAATAATGTTTCATTATAATTTATTAAAGAAATAAATATGTTCACCTTATACACGTGTCCCCTTTGACATGTTTATTTTTGTATTAGAATTTGGACCCCCCTAGCTACTTGTAACATGAAAATTGCTGTTTAGGATAATTGAGATTCTTTCGCTATTAATCGAAAGTTTTTAAATTTATATTACGAAAATTAAAGATTGTGATTAATATTAAATAGAAAAATCTCGATAATTAGTGAGCATCTTAACTAGAGCCATTTTATATAATACTTTAGTAAAGTGTAATGATCTTTGTGATAGTTAGATAAAGTTAAGTGGTTTTCGATTTTGAAAAAAAAAAGTTTAGTAATTTTATGTAAACAACGTTTTAACGATGTGAGAAAATAAAAATTAAGTGAATTACAAATATGAAATAATTTAGTATGATTTAAAATTATTTGATATTCCAAATTAAAACTAAAATGTGCTTCTAATAATTACCATACGAAGCTTCATGATTGATTTCATTTGACTTGTTAACATCAATTCGACTAACTTACTCATCGTAATTATTTATCTATTGAGATTATAAAAAATATTGTTTTTAGACTTTATTTGTTTGTCTTTTTATCATCAAATAATAGTCCACCTTATAGATATACGTGGCAGCATAGTGAAATAATTGTTTTATTCTTAATTATAAGTTTCAGATTTGAGTCCTGAATATAAAAGAAAGTTGTGTTACGAGAATCACCCCGAATGAAGTCCTACAAGGTGTAATCGAAATTTAATCGAAACACCAACACAAATTCCAAACACCGAATGAAAAACCAAAGAAATAATATATATATATATATATATATATATATATATATATATATATGGATGTTTTTATCCATATGATGTTTTAGTTTTATATATAGTACAATTTTAGCATTTTCTTCTTGGACTTAACTAATTTAAGTGTTTAATGTAACGTTCATCTAACTTTTTTCAATCTATTTAGATTCATCAGATTTAAATGTTACAAAATTTGGTGACACACAATCAAAGGGATATTGATTTGAGTATATATTTATACGCCACTATCTCAACATGAAAAAATGAAATTGGAATGTGTAGTCATTTTAGATATATGTATGTGTCGTGTTGTAGTGGATTTACTCATTTTACTTCAAAGTTGTCTTTCTCTTTTATTTTTTTCACGATGTTCGATATTTATATTAAAGCTCAATTAATATGAATTTATATAACATATCTAGAATTTGAACGGGATATGATTAGAAAGAAGGAATCTTATTCATCTCATCTCAATATTCAGTGCAAAGGCGTCAGAGTTATCTTAGACGAAAAGTGGTTCGGTGCATATCCTTCGCTAGAAAATTATATGGGGTACAAAGGTTAAATGTTAGTTAATACAAGTGTGTATGTAATTTTGCACACTCTTAAACAAGTGAAAAGAAAGTTTATGCACGTTTCGTCAAATTTCTGGCTCTTCCATTACCTCGGTGGTACCTCTTCTAATTTCCATTGACTTGCTTTTGTTTCTCGCAATTTTTTATATTTATTTTTAAGGGATGATTAATCTGAATTTATATTATGTAACGCTTGCTAAGGAAGAAACACTCTTCATGGTGATTTTTACTAATACATAAAGTTTGAATTCAAAATTTCTAATTTATTTATTCTATCTCAATCTTTGTTGTTGTCTCTTCTTTCCGTTGTCTTCTTCTATTTTTCTACGATATTTCATATTTATATTAAGATCGAATTAATTTGAATTTACAATATATAAGGCTTACTAATGAAGAAATATTTTTTATTAAGAATATTTCATATTTAGAATTTAAATCTGAAACGTTATATGATTTAAAATATCATAATAATCTTTGGTGATGTTTCTTTCTTTCCATTGTGTTTTCACTTTACTATGCTTGTAGTCAGAGAAAACTTGATCAAATTGTAGAAAGATTCATGCATTGATTTGAAAGGCATTTCAACTCAAGAAATTAAAGTTCAAAGTTTATATAAATTCAATTTATAATTCATAGGCTAGAAGAAAAAAAGAAAAATAAAAAAGCACTCAATTGATTGCTGGTTAGGAATAAATTAAATTAATACATATAAGATGTAGCACATTAAATACGGTACTGTTTTGATTACTATCTTATAACCCCAAATTAATATATTATTTTATATTAAAAATAAAATAATTATCCTTATTTAATTTCTACATAACTTAATTCTCTATCGACCGATAAAAAGTACACAAGTGAACTTATAATAAGAGGAAAAAGAGTCTTAATTCTTGATATATAAGCAAATATATGACAATACATGATATTTTATCTTTAAAATTATTCGTTAGGTCAATTTAGGTGCACCTAAGTTGACTTGTGCATTATAAGTACATTTTATTTTTGCTTCTTTTTTAAAATTTGAGTAGAAATCACATATGTTATTTTATACCTATGAATTTGGTGAATTAGAAAATTATTTTGTGCATTTATTTATTACTAAATATTTTTTAAATTAACTTTGATTACATTTTCTCAAATTTTATTCAACTTAATAATCATTAATTATCTACAATTGCGTTATGTTTAAAAACGTTAAAAGTTAAAAGTTAATCGAGTTCACTTGCTATGCCTCGTCTATAGATTTTTTTTTATAATTAGGGTCGAGTCTAAAGTATCATGATCAACATGTTTACATAAATGTAGTAAATTTTGTATATGTATTAAAAAGATGATCTCAATTATTATTATACGTTAATTTGAAATTATTTTAATAATTTATAAATTTAAATTTTAAATCTGCTTCTCGATAAGTCTCCACCACATATAGGTGCTCATTTTTTTGCCTTTTGGCCTTGCAAATACACACACGTGTGTAGTATCTTTGAATAGAAGCAAGAAGTCTCTTTTTAGAAATGGCATAAACACACGCTTGAGGGTTTCATTCTTATATTACGTGATTCATATTGACTTGACACATTAGTAAAAAGTATCGACAAAGTGATAAAAAAAAGTTTTGATTTGCAAAAATAAACAAATAGATTAAAATGTGATCTATTTTTAATATAAAAATCAAGTAAAATAAAATGAATAAATTATATCATAAGTTCAAATTTATTTATAGGTCAGCGCCTAAACTATAGCATGTTTGGTATTTGCTTATTATAGCAAGCAATGCAGGCTTATTGCACGCCCAATTTCAAGGGCATCATTGTTATGACAAATAACAAAACACAACAATTAATTTTATATATGTTGTGTCCCTTTCCAAATATTATTTTCCAATGTTGGTTTTATTAAAAAAAAAAAAAGCTTTACGTGATACTGATATGATGTATATTTAACTAGGTTGCGTGTTCGAGTTTTGAAAATATAAAAAATTTAAATAGGAAGTACTTCCTTTTTTAGTGACTTCTTACCTGATACGAATATGAATTAGTTGAGACATCAAAATGAGTATATCGAGATCAGTAAGAAACCAAAAGATAAATAGTGTTAGTATTGTATATCTAAAAGAAAAAGAAAAAGATAACTTGGCGCATGAATCATTTTACGTTCACGCAAGATTCAACCTACCTTGACACAAACATTATTCATGATTGATTCCACGATACAACATAGGTGTTCATAAATTTTGAATATTACCACTACAGTAAAAATGATCTTTAGCAGCAAATAATTACTAATAATAGTTTAATTATTGTTAAATATGTTCTTTTAAATATAATTAACACTTTTTATAAGTGTCTCTAAAATTTATACTGATATAATTAGACCCAATAACAAATAACTAATATTGATAAAAAACTTTAACATTATTTATTATCATCAAAAATTGTTTTTTGCTATATTAAATACGCATGATATGTCAATTAAGGTTATTTTATGAAATAAGTTGGCATCCACTTGTTGGTATGGTGGATATAATAATTAAGTACTATGTATATTAAAATTCATAATATGTTTATGTTAGTGGTTTTTTCATTTAAAGATTGAATTTAAAGTTAAGTGAAGTAGTATTTTTTATCACAAGACTCGATGTTAAACTTTACAATAATTAACAAAAGGTACATTTAAGTCATTTGATGATGATTAATAACACTTATGACAGCTTGCACTTTAATTATATTATCACTGTAACACGTCTATCGTACAAAATATACACAAATTTTATTAGGTCCACAACACCTACTTGTCTCACCATTCGTCTCCTATCACCAAATTATGTAATAATCTTATAAGACTACCATAAAATCAATGAACAGTATTTGTCCATAGAAACTTCAAGAATTTGCCTCTCAAGTGGGGGCGGAGTTACAGTTCTGCTTAATAACGAGATAATTTAGAAAAAAAAAATTCAGATATGTATATGCAAGCCAAACTTCAGGTAAAAATGTCGAAAGTTTACTATCAATATTCAGACGTAAAGTGGTTGAAAATCCTGATGTCTTAGGATCGAAACTCAATGGAGATAAAAAGAAAAACACTAGGTAATTTTTCTCATCTTTCCTGCCCTGGGTGGATAGAGTTACCTGGTACCTATTGTCAGGGGCAGAGCCACCTTGGTAGAAGAGGTTCATTCGAACCCCCTCGACGGAAAATTATACTATTTATACATGGTTAAAATAATATTTAATATGTATATATATAGTAGATGTCGAACTCTCTTTTGCTACTCCTTATGTCTATTTCTACGAATTTTGAACCCTCTTATTGAAAATCCTGGCTCCATGCTCTAGGACAGAGTTATCTGGTACCTATTGCTCGTGAAAGTTTTGCAGATATTCCGTGGAATTAGTCGGAACATAGTAATAAAAAAAGAAAAAGGTAAACTTTTACAACTTTGATCGCGTATGCCTAAAGTTGAGTCAATAACTAAACTTACAAATTTATATACATTACCGCTATGACTTAAATGGTGATCCCAAAATCGACTATTTGTATACATATTGGGCCTTTTTGAGTCCTAAATCCTAATTTGTTGGGTTATTTAGACAATGGGCTAATCAAATCAAATTAATGGGCCAACCAAAAATCCCAAGGCCCATATAACACCCCTATCTAAAAGAGTAACCTTTTAATCAAGAACACAAACAAACAAGAATCCATTTTTTTTTCCACCATGAATGTCCTCAAACTTCATTACAATAGCAAATTCTCTTCAATTTCTGGGAATTTATCACCCCTTTCATCTTTTTTAGCACCCCATTTCATTTTTTTGCCTACCCACAAACCAAAAATTCTGCCTTTAGTTCTTAATTGTTCTCTTGACAGCTTTAAGCCAAGAAATGTGAAAGGTTCAACTGTAAAAACCCAAATTTGGAGTGATAAAGAAGAGGAAAATTCAGAGGAGTATGAGTACTTAGCTCCAGATGGGGTTGTTTATAAGAGGACTTTGAGACTAGTAGAAGGTGCTATGTTTGCTGCTGTTTCAGGATTGGCTTATCTATTGAGCAATTCTCTTGCTATTGAGGTACTTATGGTTCTTGGAATTTTGAAATTTGTGGGTTTTTTGTTGTTGTTAGTTTGATGTAGTTTATGAATTACTATTGAATTTGGTGCAGTAAGGGAAGTCCATCATATGTAGTACTTGAATAATACATTGATGTATGTTACTAGTGAGAATGGAACTAATCAAGGTGAAGAACTGTTTGATTAAAGAAATGTGGATTTAATTATGGTCAAAAATTGTTTTGATAGGAAAAAAGGGTAGCTTTGATATCAATAGGGGCATAGGTATGTCTGCCAGAGACGGATCCAGAATTTGAAGTTTATGATTTCTTATGGAAATCTCCCTCTATATATGTGATAATAATCGGGTTCGCAGTTGGAGAGTTACAGATATTTAGTAGAATTCTTAATACATATAAGGGATTTAGGAAAAAGCTACTTGGTTCACGTGAACCTTGTAACTTAGAAGTTAGGTCCACTCCTGTATGCTGCCAACATCCAAGCTTATGTGACTTGATTAGTTGAGCTTCTATTTCTTTAACTATTGATACTTGGCTCTGTTGGTGGTTGCAGTGAATTTGTGGTATTGTAGCAAAAGAACCAGCCAATTTAGGGTTTTTTAGGTTGAGCATTCTGTATTTTTGTTGGCAGTCCACCTTTAGTCGATGACTTTGTTTGATGTTAAGTGATTAACTCAGACCTGTTGCATAATAGTTTAGTTTGTTTCCAGTTTCTAGTTTGTATTATTGGTCATTTCTTGCTGGTGGTTTTGATCTCCTAAAAGGAAATTTGGCTTTGCATGTAGCACAGAATTACTTCGGCTGTTTCTTCGCATTGCCAATTGTTGTATCCTCGATGAGATGGGGTGTCGCAGCTGGCAGGAAAACCATGGTTTGTCTTCTTCGCACACCTCTTAGATTGGACATTCACTTATTCCCACTTGCTCATCATCTACATTCTCTAACGACATTTATCCCATCTCATTAGGTGGCAACTGTTGTACTCTTGTTTGTCTTGTCTGGTCCAGTGAAAGCATTAAATTATATGGTGAGTGATGTCTTATAAACCACAAAAGATGTATACATAGGCTAGTGAATATCAAATTTTATCATTGCTTTATTTTGTTACTTGTTATCCTTGTTGGCTGTTCTTGTGCGATGTTCACAAAAGTATTATTCGTATTTCCACCACTGTTCATGTTTCTGTGATGTTTCTTACTAAATTAGCTACACTTCTCTCCTGAATCAGCTAATGCATGGTTTACTTGGCTTCACAATGGGTTCGTTATGGAGGTATGTTGTTAGTTTGTTATGTCTCTCCATATCTGAATGCTTATTTGTCAAGTTTTTGCAATGGAATCCGTTTTGACTGGAAATCTTGCAACGGTTATATGCCTTGTCGTAACCCCTCAGTGGAACACCTTCCCCAAAAAAGGACAAACATTAATCTGCAGTGTTCCGCAATACGTATTCACTGATCCCAGAAACATTATTAGTGTAATGACTTCAACTTGAGATGTGCTGGAGTTCAGTATATACAAAGTTATCCGCTGGACCATATATCGTTCATCCTTCAATGAAATGTTGTTGCTACTGTCTGATGTTTTAATGATTGCTCGCCCTTATATTTGTCGCCAGGTTGAGAACAAGTTGGGGTGCCTCGATCTTCTTGTGTGCTCTTGTATGTTCTCTCCCTCCACTGTTTTACCTTTGAGTGTGTTGTAATGAGAATCAACAGACAATATCAACGAGAAACATACATTTTGATTTGCAGGCTCGGGCTGTTGGTGCTCTCGGATATGTTATATTATCCTCATTTTTAATAGGAGAAAACATCCTTGCTCTGGTAATAGATAGCTTCAATGATCAATTGCTCAGTTATTCTTTACAAATGAATTGATTACTCGTGTGTTGATTCTTCGCCTGTAGATCACGATAAACATTCATGCTTCTCTCTCGTACATCCTCACATCCTTAGGCAGTCCGATAGTTCCATCTATGAACTTTATTTACACCTTATTCGGGACTCTGGTACGTGTGATTTCTTCTTATCTATTCAATCTGGCAAGAACAGTAGAAAGCTCATGTTTCCCTTTCGTTTTACAACTTGCAGCTTTTGATAAACTGTGCATTTTTCGTGTCCTTGCTGCATCTTCTCTATGCCATTTTTCTTACTAAATTTGGCATGAAAGCTAATTTGAGACTGCCAAGGTGGTTAGCCATAGCAATTTAAACAGGCTAAAGAAAGACGCGATTGGAATGGAACTTTGCTCAGATACTACACCACCGCGATGGTTAACACAAGGTTATTTTGATCAGCATTTATTCAAGACTGTCGATTTGAATCGACATCAACTTCATCTATCTATTGTTCAAAGCAATACAAAGTCAACAACAAAAGTCCAGTTTACTTGTACATGTATTTGAAATGCATATTTGGCCAGTATCTAGTGCACTGAAAACTCCACCTGGTTGGAGATGTAATATTTTTGTGTATAATGCTATCAATTTATCTAAAAAAAACATATATTATTTCAGAAACTTCCCTCTGTGGTCTATGATATTACGTTTTCCAGAAACTTCCCTCGTGGATTATGATATTACGTTTCAGTATAAAGAACTAATCAAAGAAATAGAGAGGGGAAGAGAAGAGAAATATATACTCCTTTCAAGTATCAACAAATCTAAATGAATTCAAATACAATAACAAACAATTCTGCAAACAACAAACATAAATATTGTCAAAAGCATAACACCTTTAGGAGGTCAACTAATCGAAAAATCCTAGAGAAACATCTTAGTCAACAAAAATCGAAAGGGAAAATTCAAAAAAGAAGTTCATCTTAGCTACTTGAACTAAACATGAATTTGAAGTCGAGTTCAAACAAAGCTCTCAAACTGTGAAAAGTCAAAGAGGCACTCGTTGAACCCCAAACATCCTTCAAAAGCCAGGTTCAGGAATCGACTAGGCAAGGAAAGTCAAACTTCAATCCCAGGTAGTTCGAGGTTGAAAGCTAGAAACAAGAAGATCACAACTGTATCATACACTAACCGAAGGAAAATATAACCTCGAGTTCATCAAGAACGAGAAAAATGTTATAAGGTGTACCAAAATTTTGAGCGTAAAACGGCTCAAGCTTCTTTTCTTGTTATCCTGTCATTTAAAAGTGAAAAACATTAGCACTGGAAATGTTAATAAAGGAAACTGGATACTGAAAATGGTTCTTGGATCCTTGTAACAAAGATCAGGTTGATTGATTTTTATTGAGTAGAATGGGCACTCTACTCTAGATATTGTACTGAAATCAAATAATATATAGTTGGACACGGGGTACAATAAGAGTCGAGCACAATAGTTCTCACCTGAAACAGTATATCCCGAGCGCTGATGTGATTTCATGTATAACAGAAGTGGCAAAATGCAGATAGAGTGATACTGAACAAGATGGGAAGAGATAATAATAATCAGCCAATAATTCATAGGAGTTACAAAAACGACAAGATAAAGACACTTGATCGGAGATCTCTTGATCAAAAGTAGAATATAGAGCAGATGGTATTAAATCATCAGCTTTCACGATTGGCTGATCTATCAATTTATTCTTCTCTACCTTGATTGCCAGAAAAGAAATGTTTGCAGATTCAGCAAAACTTAATTTTTTTCAAATATAGCTCAACAAAACAGCATATCATATCCATCTGAATCGCTAAAGCAGATGTAATACCTGAGTATGCAGTGTAAGCGAGAAGAACCCAGAACTCATCAACCATAGGAACTCTGCAAGGAAGAGATTCTCATGAGCTTACAGAAATACAAGAATTTCGAAAAAAGAATATTAGTGATAAGTGAAAAAGCATACTCTCCATAAGCTGGTACGACTTAAATTCCTTGAATGAATGAGACTGGTTTCAACTTACCCATCATTAAGTCTGGCAGTGAGCGCATTTGCAACGGCAAAAGGTAGACAAAGCAGAGACTGCAAACATAAAGTTATATTTCAAAAGCACTGAAACCACAATACTTGAAACATCATCTATTTACTTGTCTTCTTCTTTCAAAAAACTGTTATCTACCATACTATCTCATTCAATATTCAATGGAGACATCATCAGCTTCAATGAAACAGCACGGATTCTCTGTCGAGACCAACTCTGAGGATACAGTTCTCCAACTCATACACTTGAGTGGGTCAATTAACAAACAGAGATGGTTTTACACGTTTTTGTCAGAATGTTCTGAGGGAGCTGAAATGTTACCCTCTATATTACCTGACACAACACATTGAAACTTCACTGTTTCTCAAAAGAGCACGTTTAACTATCTCACTGATGGAGTTAATTAGATTTTATGTAAGCCAGCAAGATTCCAGGTGACCACCAAATTCAATTGGTTAGTTCCACTAATAGACTTTAACTGCATAACAGCCCTGCAGAACACCCTCAACATTCCCTATAAATCCCTCCCCAAGGACCTCACATCATCTCTGTCCCCAACTATTCGGCTAATATAACTGCTGCTCCTAATCATTTCTACAAATTGGGATGAAAGATTTCCGAAGCTGAGATTAAGGTGATTGGAGGCATGTTGTTAGGGGTTGAGAGTTGTGTGTGGAAGGTGAATGACTGCAAGCTCACAAGGTCTGATTTTTTTCTGGTTTCATTTTGTTTTACAGGTGAGAGAGAGAGTGAGAGCAGCTTAGGTATTTCAAAGACCAAAAAGCGGTGATTTAACCTATCAATGTTTTAGAACCTGACATAACAGAATGCAAGACTTCAATGAGAATTGCACCTACACAGCAAATGGGACTAGGTAGACCCAATTGCCAAATCCAAATGCAAGTACAATCGAAAATGCAAAAAAGTGCAAGTTATTAAGCCTCAAACAATCCAGTTCAACCCAAAAATGGTTTCTTATTCTATTCCTTTTTCTCCTTAAAGAGCCTATCGGAATAACTTCCAATGGAGTAAAGAAGTTCATTACTAGAAAGAGCCACAAGAATGTGTGTGATGGAGGCCAAAATATCTGTTTTTTTGCGCAGCAAAATACATCTTCTCTTTGATAAAGTAAGAATAGGAGTTATTAATCAAGGATATAGATGTCAGACTCCATGGCTGAAATTGTAAGTCAGATATCAACTTAAAGAAAAGATGGATTAGTTTAAACCAGATGACTTCTAGACAGTTGGCTAATCTAACGACGTTATAAACTTAATTTAGCACATCACAAAAAGCAGCGTACCATGCACATATTTGTTTTCAGACCCTTGGGTTCATCACACAGGTGAGCCAAAATCAACCTTCCCTGCAGACAAAACCTTACTTAGAAACAATTTAAGAACTTCAAATAGATTTTGAGCATGGCATCGGTTCAAGTAGAGCAATAGATGTGATTCGAGAAGGCCCTAAAGATCTGCAACTACTCATTTGTGCATATATCTTCAGGAAACAACCCATACTCAATAATTGAGATGACATAACTAAGAGAGCAGAAAATGTCAGTAAACAGAAATTATCAGCTTTCTGGATATCTTATTTTAGAATAGGTTGCACAGCAAGAAAATGTAAAAATGCATAAAACTGAAGGCAAGAAGGAGAGCAATTACCACAAGAAATCCAAATGCAAGCCCAGTTCCCACTACCACAAGATGAGGGTAGTTCTTCATTAAATTAGATGGAGATAAGTAGTCCCTGCATAACAACCAATCCTAAATACCATGATATGGTCTCAAAAATAATTAGTGTTCTGAAAGTGAAAAATACCACAGAAGCACTCCTCCCAATAGAACAACAAATGGGTAAAGCTGTCAACAAGAGAAGTGAAATTATTCAACAACCGACTATAATCACAAATCACATATTATAATCTAAGAAACGCACTTACCATGGCCAGCGCCCGCGGCATACTTCCTTTTGTTGCCTTAACAACCTTATGAACATTGTTAATACTGCCAAAAGAATTGAGGTTAATACTGTTCAACTAGTCTTAAATGTTACAGCAAACTAAAGCACTATAATAGCTGGATCCAGAATCTTTAGATGATGAATATGGAAGAAGTAGCCTATGCTTTCACCAGAAAGGTGAAACGGCGCAAAATAAAGTTTAACAATTCAAAGAGATGCAATACTACAATGCTATTGATGGACATTGCCAAGAACTGTAAAAATGATGAATGTTGCCTATTGCTAATAAGCCATTTACCATGATCTGATAAATAAAACATGTCTATTTCAAGTCCATTATCAGAAAGAAATATGGAAGAAAAAGGAAGAGATTCATCGAAGTATGAAAAATTACTCACTTGCAATAGACTGTTGGAATAACAGCAAAAACTACCATCAGGAACAACACGGCTTTATTGGTCGGAATTTCTGAAGTCAGGATAATAGGAGTAAGAATAATAAGAAACACTAAAATCAACTTGGGAACAGATAGGAAACAGTCAATATCCATAAATAATATGTATGGATAGGCTCATGGAAGCAACAATCATCTGAAAGCAGGTATAGAAGCACAGAGTTCACAAAGCATAATATAAACTATATAACTACACAAATATCATATCAGATAAAGTACCTCCGATCAATAATCAGCACTTCATAATACAGAGAGAGAGAGAGACAGACAGAGAGAGACACAGAGAGGGTTGGGGAGAAACTTAAAAGCTGAAAAACAAAAGGACGCTTTATACAAGCCTCACCGTTCAGAAAAGGAACCCAACTCACGAGAGGCATAGAATTCCCAAACGGCTGAGCCCACCACTCAGACCCTGAAATCATGAATTGTCAAGCTGTTAATAGAGAAAACTGGTAGAATGTGAACAAAACAATAGACTGGGGTAGCCAGGAATGAGGAAGGACATCAGAAGGGATGTCCTATTGGGAAGTTTCAAATGTATCTCAAAAGGAGGTGGGAAGAGAGAGAAACCAAGCTTACCCACTAAAGCTGTAAAGAAATGGCTGAGATATATCAGCATGAGACCCTCTGTTGGTCCATTTACTACCGGAAGAACTAGTGTGTTGGTGAAATAGCTGCAAAAGGGAGCAACATCCAGAAACAAGATTAAATCAAGATACTAAAAAAACACATAAAAACTAGGATGAGACATTGATCCAGATATCTATCTCATAAAGTTTTTTTGCCTTGACCAAGAAATCAGTTGTTTCCAGCTTTGAAACTCGGGAGCAAATGGGCCCTCCCTCTACCCTTATCCACTTAAATACAAGACTTGGTTAACCTTCGCCATTGCACCAAAATCCCAGGGCAATTCTCTCCTACATAGTTTAACCAATTATCTCCTAAATCCATGTATCTTGTAGAGGTGTTGAGCTCATTACTATTCAAACAGCTATTGCAACTGATGCACGGTATTTGATTTATATTTCATGCTTACTAATCCACCCTTCTAATATTTTAAGCCAATAGATCCAAAAACTAAATATACTGATAAACACCTACCTTTCCCAAGTAGCGAAGTAGAAAGGAACAGCTGATATAACCCAGAACCAGAAAGCATCCCGTCCACACATCGCAGTACTCCCAAAAGCCAAGGCTTCGAACTGTTCATATTAAACACAAAATCTGTAAGTCACAAGTCTTTCCAGGGAAAGAAAAAGGATAATTGAAAACAGGACATACTGCACATGCAAGCGCATCACACCCTGCAAATTGTGAAAGCCAAGACATCTGATTAGAATCATAGCAAGAAATTTAAACAGAATCGGCAGTTCGCACACGCGCAACTTAGAGAGAGAACAACATAAAGTATATAAATGAATAAGGAGAGAAACAATCACCATGATCAAAAAGCTCTCCTAGTGGACTAGAGGAATTTGTTCGTCTTGCTTGTTTTCCATCAACAGCATCAAACGTCTACATCCATTAAGAGTCCAACCAAACAAAACATTCAAAAAGGAACTCCAACAGAAGAAAAAAACAATATATTTCATTACTAAAGCCATTCCAAAGAAGGATTATGAAAGGTACAGTTCTATGAAATAGCTTTTACTACCTAAAGGCAGCACCAAAGATGATCTAAAGTCAGAGATAACAATATTTTGGTCCATCCAACAGTTCCCCAACACTATGGACAAACTTAGTGGTAAGTTGCTCCGAGATAAGCTCAATGTTGCATAGTTCAAAGGCCATACTATATGCAAAAATAAGGGTAGCCTAAATAATAACCTGAACAGTTACATCTGTTAGTTTTATCTTCTGCCACCATCCAGTAACAAGTGAGTAGATTGATATTGAAACAAGAACACTTATAACTCGTGCTATAGAACAAGCTTGTATCTTATATTTGTTGCCTTTGTTTCATAAAAAAATTCTCAAGCCAAACTCAAAGGACAACTCCCCTATTAGATAACAAAACTTTTTGACTTTAAAATGCCAGGAACACGATGTGAACCCTGTTTCCAGTAAAATACCAGTCGAATGAAATGAAATGTCCTATCAGTTAGAAATCTGTTACTATTCATTTGAAAGTTTGCCTCTTGTAATTACTGTTCCATTTATAGAATTTAATGAGATCTCAGTTCAATTTTATCATTTCCCTATAAACTTTTTAAACAGCAGAACAGAGTGATATAATATGGTTCATGTTTTCTCAAAGTTGAACCAATTAATTCAATCTTGAACAAACTTACAAGTCCTAAACTTATCAGATTTCTTTCACACATGTGCATTAGGGATTGGGACTTTCAAGATCTCAGAATTTTTAAGACAGTAGCACATAGGAGGCTGGCAAAACAAAAGATCACAGAGTGCAGACTTGATTTCTATTTTCACGTCAGTTGCAACCAAAATTACTTATATTCTGACGAGAACTAAACATAATGAAACAGGCCTTTGTGGTCATCAGAATTCATCTGCAAAGATCTATGTTGAATTCTTATACCTCATTTTTAGGTCCCATGATGCTAGAACTGCTTAGTAGTTACATTACATCAGGAGCATTGACTCTTTTATTTTCAATATTTACCTAGGTTTGATGTCTAAACATTCAAAAAATACCAAAAGTGAATACTCTCATCAGTGCATCAAAAGTGAATACTCTCATCAGTGCATCAAAGTCGAATACTCTCAGAGACCTCTAACAACGACTAACCACACACAATGACAGTTATGCAGAGAAACCATATGCCTCAACTCCAATGTTTCCGTTATTTGTGTGTGTGATTAAAGGTAAAATTCCTATCTTACATGGATCCTTATTTACCTTGTTGTAACTAGATCGAATGACTCTGACATGGGTAGGATATGATTCTTCGAAATAACAGGAAAATTAACATAAAAATGTTATACCCATGCCAAATACTTCAACATACCAATAAAGGATAAATGTGCATTCCAGAGTCATGTAACATAGTCAAATCACATGACATAAAGATTAAAATTGTCCTCAAATGCTACTACAAATAACCAATGGAAAAATACACTCCTAAAAGAGCATTCTATAGTGGTAATGAAACAGGTGATCCTCAGATACAAGTTTATCTAAAGTGTCGCTTCTAGACCAACACAGGATGTGGTAATTGGATCACGCACATGCCGAGGCAAAAACAATGGAAAACTAAAAGATAGGACCGTGCCCTCAAAAACTTACTTGTAACAACATATGTTTCCCACCGATCCAAAGTCAAAAAAGTTGAAAAGTACACCTAATGACACCCGTTATCCTCTATGTTCACCAATTTAAAATACATTAAAATGCAATTCTATTGTACAAATTAAACATGGAAATAAAAGAGTACATACCCGGTTAAAATAATCATGACTGTGAAACACATATCGACTATCAAAACATTATGCTACAAGAACAAATTGAGAATATTAGGATGGTGGCTAAGACAGGCAAACCTGATAAAGGAAGAGAAGCAATCCATGCGCAAAATTAACCCATCTTGGAGGAGGTGAATCCAACAGTGGAGAATAAATCTGGGGAAAAGAATATCCAGTAAGAGAGAATTAGAATATGCAATTAAAGAACTTTTTAAAAGCAAAAGCACAAACAACTAAATGTTGCACTGCATGGATGTGCCTGTGGATTCTCCTGAGAGCACTTAGGACCCCGTCATATTTAGTGAGAGAGAGTATGTTATGCAGTTAAAGAAAGGGGTGGAGGAGGCAAGTAAGTTCCTTCCTACAGGCAGTAGCTTGCTTGCTGACGTGAGGTAAAATGTAGTGGGGAAGGACCAGTATGAAGAGAGAAAGAGTACTAAAGGTTGACAGAAAAGCAACCTCCTGAAAGTTCGAGAGGAAAGAAAAACACCATTCATGAAGATATAGTAGATTCAACTGAAGGGAGAAACTTCAAAACAAGAAGCAGGAAAAACCAATGCAGAGGCTGAAGAAAATATCCCATTTCCACTAGGAAAAAGTAACAAAAACCATCTACTAACAAAAACTTCAAAGGATAAGTGTTCTAGAGATACAAAGTCCAACTCACATATCCGAGCAACGCAGATGTGACCAAGAACAAAAATCCTGTAAGCGTAATCTGCAACGGAAGTTATTTATCAGACCTCGCAGAAAATACATTAATGAGAAAATAACATTGCAACAAAAATTGTAGGTAACAGTGGGACGTACCATATTCGGTCTGGGAAACATATACAGAACATGCACACCAAAAAACAACGGTCAGTTAACTTCGGAAACAGAGAAAAAGATACAGCATGATAACCGAGCTAAGGCCATTATCAATTAATTGTTAAAACGGGTAACAAATTCATGTGAGATTATTTATTCTGGTACCTGATGAGTATACACTCAGTGTATGTTATATATATGTGTGTATGTACAAAACTGCATCAAAGCCTATTATAACGTCACAGAAGGAAATGGTCTATGCTTTCCCAATACTCCCAAAGTTTCCATAGTTCGTTTATTTTATTATTGTCATTATCATTAACTTTGACATTAAGGAGGCTGTATGAGTGGCAAAGAGTTTTTTTTATTTCCTTTTGATAACCATGATCTCTTCCCCCCCTCCCCCCCCCCCGACAGGTCATAAAAGAAACTCTAGTACTCCAATTTGCCAAATGACAGCAAGACTCTGTGAGATCAGTAAAGAAGTAAATAATGAATTCCATTATACAAGATATATCACTACACAAACACAAGAAATTTAAACACCCATAATTTGTAGACATGCACAAATTGCCAAGGAAATAGGAATCAACAGAAAATTCAGAGAAAAACTTACGGCATCCAAAGGGGGAAGAAATTGACGCAGCGACTCCAAAAGGGTTGCAACACATACTTCGCAACATAGGAGTGATCCACCCCACTGTATTTGTACCTATGAAGGGCTTGCACTCCATGAGCCCCTATGTAACCCATCCTTCCTTTACCTCCTCTTGCTCCCACTGAAATCACCTATAAACCAATTGGAATCTGCACAAAAACACTTGGGTTGAAGTCTCTAAAATCAATACCAAAGTTAACAGAAACACAAAATTGACAGGGACTATGACAAGCATAAAAGCGACGAGCATATGACAAATTTTATAAAGCTACAAAAAGTGAACAGAGAAAACAAATTTGAACATTCAGTCTGAAAATGAAAGTAGAACCACACATTCTAAGGTTGTAGAATCATGACCAACTTTCACAACCAATACTAGAGTAAACAAAATAAAATTGAATAGGGACTCAAAAAAGATAGGATCTTGAACATTTAATCAGAGAAAAAAAGTAGAAATATGAAAAGGGTATGCTTGGAACTGCAATTTATGACAAATTTTTTATATAGAACAAATTTGACAGAGCAATCAAAATGGAAATATGAAAAACAAAGTTAGCAACACAAAAAGGGTATGCTCACAATAACAGCAACAACAACAACAACAAATCAAAACATTCAAGAGCAAACAAACTTGATGGGTACTATCAAAATAAGATTTTGAACATTAAATCTATAAAATTAAGCCTAAATACGAAAAGGGTATGCTTAAGATGCAAGAATATGACAAATTGTCGATAAACAATTGATGGGGAAGCATAAAGATGGATTTTTGAAGATCGAATCTAGGAAACAAAGTTGAAATACCAAAAGGGTATCTTTTATAATGCAAAGATTTGAGAAGAAATAACCATTCTTGGGATAAAAATTGAAACTTTAGATAGATTCTGCAAAATCTAACTCACCTCTGTGCAAAAAGAACGCAGGGGAGTGATCCTTGGAGAAGCAATGAGCAAAAACAGAGAAAATTGAAAAATGGATGTGTGTTAATTTAACACATTAAAAATTAAGAGCAAATATAAGAAAATACATTTATAAAAAGTTAAATAAAGCATTAATTGGAACTCATTTACATTTACAAATAATAGATGTTAAATTATTCGGATAATTTGTGTTTTTGTTTTATATTTTAAATTTTCATATAAAAAAATTTCAAAAATCGAGGGATATTGACAATTGAGGAGGGTAGGAGTGAGGGAAATTTCACTTGATATTTAATGCTTATATTAGAGGTTGACTAAATTTAAATTCGTATTAAAAATCTCATGCTAAAAATAAAATGACTTACTTATTATTTTAAAAAAAAAAACTTTGTAACCTAATATTGGTATTTGGTTCATAAAACATTGACATCAAAAAAAGTAAAGGTGAAAGCATCTAAAAATTTGAAGATGCCTAATTAGGCCTTGGCGTTCGGTCGGTTCGGTCGGTTCGGTTCGTAAATATCGGTTCGATTTTTCGGTTTTTGGTTTGGCCAAATATGAAACCAAACAAGACCAAAATAAATTCGGTTTGGTTCGGTTATTATAAATTCAGTTCGATTTATTTCGGTTCGATTTCGGTTTAACCAAATTTAATAAAAAAATAGTAAAAATTTTAGCATTTTCACAAACTTAGTTATCTTCTTCTACTACTACTACTACTACTACTATTATTATTATTATTATTATTATTATTATTATTATTATTTTGGATGTGTTTTATAAAAGCATAAGAAACTTACGACTTACGAGTGACGAAAACGAGAGATGAGAGTTGAGAGATGAATGAGTGGTGGCTGACTGGCTGTGGGCCTGTGGAGAGCCGGCGGGCGGCGATCGACGACGACGACTGGCAGTGCTGCTCGCTGCTGCGGTGGCTGGCCTACGTGGCTGCTGGCGGCGTGGCAAGTGGCGACTGGCAGCGGACGGACGGAGGAGTTGACGATGGTGGACGGTGGGTCAACGTCGGTGGCAGTGGACTGGAAGTGTTTGGTGAATGGTGTTTCAGAGAAGAAGGTTTCACTTTCAAGTTTCAAAGAAGAAGGTGTTACTTTCAGACTTCATTGTTAATTGGGAAACTTACATAAATGTGCTATAATAATAAAATATTTACCATTTATAGCAATAATATATTTTTTTCACTTGATCGCTTTTAATTCATTTATAATACAATTTTAATACATATTACAAAGAACAATTTATTATTCACATATAATACAAGTTTTAATGATGGATAATATATTTATCACACATTTTAATACACTTATAATACAATGTGACCATTTTTTACCAAACAAACACAATATATTTCAAAAACAATTATAATTCAAATATATTGCATAAATAATCCACTTTTAATACATAGTACAGATTTATCACAGTATTGCTATAAATGGTAATAAACAAAAAGTATCGCTAAAATCAGTAATTATTTTTTAAAATGTATTAATTTATGTAATTTTTCCTTGTTAATTTAGGGATTTAGAAATTGGCTTGGGGCTTGGGTATTGGGTAATTGGGTTATGGGTATTTGGGTTAGGATTTAAGAATTTGAATAATTGGGCTTGGGCTGAGTAATTGGAATTTATGTAGTTGGGCTTGGGAGGATTAGAATTTAGGAATGGGTTATGGGGTAACAACAAATAACAATTATGTATATATATAAAATTTCGATTTTTCGGTTAACCGAATTTTTAAATCTAAAAACCGAAAACCGAACCGAAATACCAAAATATTAAAATTCAAAACCGAAACCGACCGAAATAACCAAAAAACAAAAACCGAAATTAAAAATAATTCAGTTCGGTCGGTTTTTTCGGTTTGAACCATATTATGCCCAGGCCTAAATGCCTTAACTAGGGAATATGCATATTATATTCAACCAAAAAAGAACAAATGCTCTCTAAAAAAATTATCGCGAACAAGCATCTTCATATTTTATTCTTAATTTATGCGACTTCAATTCGACCTCTAGATATTAAATCGTATTTAATAAAATATTTTACTTTTAAAATAAGATTTTTAAATACGTATTAAATTAATCAAATTTTAAAATACATATCGAATTAAAGACCCTTTCTCCTTTTGAAAAAATTAATTAAGCAAGTGTTCCAAACTTGCAACTAATTATTTTTATATTTTCTGGAGCAGTGTACACACAATATTCTTTGGACAGTCGACATGTAAGTACTATGTCTATTTATTCGTGTATTCACAGCTAAGCATTTTCATATTATTAAATTAAAAGTTTCCTTTTTCTAGTTTATCACGATATATTTGATATTTATATTAAGATTACAGACTTATTCAAATTCATGTAATATCTATTAATGTGTAGTTTCTTTAACAATGGCCAATGAATAGTAATACTATTTATTTGACCATGCTAATAAACTAATTATCTAACAAAGATAAGAGTTAGTGTGCGGTTCAATATGTGCAATATCAAATCAATGGTAAATTTATTGAATCGTTATATTGATAGCTAAAGATACGTTTAACTAGAAAAACTTTTTATAAAATACATAAATTATTCTTAAGAATTTGCCGAATAATAATATCCTATTTTCTTTTATTTGTATAATAACTACAAATCATTCTAAAATGTGATTTTTTAATTAATAAGTGATCAACATGTGTGCTTGCCAAATTGTCAATTATTAAAGATAATAATTAAACATTAAATGTCCCAAGAAAGACTTTTTCTTATATCATTCAATTCAATTGCCTAAGGTCCTAATTATTTATTTCTAATTCATGGAAATAATTTCTAATTCATGGAAATAGAAGAGTTTAAAGTCATTATCAAGAGTTAATAGATTTCATCATAATCAATCATTTAATGTTAGAAATATTTAATTTTACCTAATATATTTCAAATGAAATTCTTGCATTCTTCAAGAGAATTTATTACCATTAGTCAGTGGTATAGTCAAAATTTTCAATTAATATGTCAAAATATAGAGTAGTAAACCACGAAGAAGCCGAGGAAAGTCAATATATAGTATTTATACATGAAAATATATATCATTTCACCTAGTTGAAAAGTATGTGATACATAAAAATGTTTTTCAAAAATGGGCCTTAAGGTCTCTTTCAAAATGGGTCATTTTGTGAAGTCCAGTCTAAAATCCAAATGGTTGATGTTGGGCTTGCAGCCTAAGAAGTATATGGGCTTTCTATTAACATGTGATCTTTGTAGAGCAAAAGGGAAAGATTGGTACTTTGGTATAGCAAAACAGCGAGACGGGAAGGGACGCGAATGAGATAATCATGTATCTTAGATACGAAATCACACTACACACGCATTAGATAGATGTATTTGTATGTATCTAGCATGTATTTGGAATACCATATACATAAAAAAGTGTCAACCGACATGGGAGAGAGGCGAACGAGACTTGTTATATATCCTACTTACATGTGAATCCACTTACAATACATCAAAAATGATCTTTAGCGGTAGCTAATTAATGACAATAACTTAATTGCCGCTAAAGACATATTATTAGCGACACTTAACACTATTTGAAGATGTCCCTAAAGCACACAACGACACTTGATTCAATTGCAATTAGCTAATGTCTGTAAATACTTTATCACTCTTTGTTAATGTGTATATTTATTGTCGCTAAAATATGTTTTTGTTGTAGTGAATCAGATACAGTGTACCTAGAACAGATTACACCTAATTTTGACCACATGTATCCCGAGATATATTTGGACACACCTAAATTTGGTAAAATTTGTAATGTTACAAACTTAAGTGTAACTAAATAATTAGCCCCTAAATTAGTGAAATTTATGTATGTTTCTCAAAGCTTAACGGTTGAATCTGTTAAATTATATTTTTAATTATAGCGAAATGTTATTACAAATAAAACATAGCATAAAAGATCGACCCATCAAAAATATGACTGATATATATATATATATGATGTGGTAGGTGGATTCCACTGAGATAATTATTTCACAGGAGAAATCAAATTTGTCATGGTATTTTGAAATGGAAAATTTAAACATAATTGAGAATTTTTGAGACATATAACATATGATAGTCTCATAACTTCTCAAAAATCATCATTTCATATATCGACTATTTTATAAGATATTTTACATTTTTTTAATCGTAAAAAATAGAAAATATCAAATATAATTGAGATGCATGTAAAATTATAAATTAATTTACACATCATTGCTATTAAAAAGAGAACTTTTTTAATGTCTGCGAACGTGTTAATGCTATCCTTTTTACTTTAACTATTTAATATTGGATTCAATCAATAGTGAATTTAATTTTAAAAAGTTCTAAAAACAATGATTTCTCTAGAATTAGTACCTAATCATTACCAAATATTTTATTATTTTTGTTAGAAATCCCTTTTAGTAGTAATATATATATATATATATATATATATAAATATATATATATATATAATCGTTATAAATTTTAGCGATATTTATTAAGAGTGTTAAAATATAATTGTCATTAATAATTATTTTTAAAAATATATTGAATAGCAATTAAGCTATAAAAGTTAAAAGTTATTTCTAATATTGTGATTAGATTCGATATTTTAAAAATATTAGATTCGATATTTTAAAAACCATGCGCTTAAATATGATATTTGTAATAATTTCTACACTATTATATTGCAATACTTTCACGAGTACTATGCTCTTATTATATATGAACAATCCTTTTAATTATTCTTTGATTTTTCTTTTGGGTGAATCCAATAATATATGGAAAAGGAAAAAAGTTTACAAGTACTTTTTTCATTTTAATAAAGACGTAAAATTTTAATTACTAGATACACATGTTAAGAGAAATAAGGCATTCTTCAGAATTAATAAAACTATAGAACCTGATTCGAATATTATAATTATTTATGGAAAAAAAAAGTCAGCAACTCATAACTATTATAGTGTATCTCTAATCTTCAACAATAACAAGCTTAGGTATAAAAATCACTCAAAATGTCTAAGCGAATTACATTTTTTATGTGTTTATTTTATTAATTTTTGACTATTGTTTGGATTCGTTTATTTATTTTCTCGTGAATAAATTCTCTAACATCATCCAAATTGAAAAAAATAAAATAAAATAAAAATACATTGAATATTTTTTTGATAAATTAATGTCGATGGAAAAGATTCGATTGCAATTCCCAAGAATCAATGTAAGCCACACATAAGAAGTCGTATTTGTTTCACATAAAAGCTAAGTAATTCAAGGCCACATAATTTTTTACTATTAAAATAAGAAAAAAGAGATCCAACACCACATGATTTTTTTTAAAAAAAAAAAAAATGATATTCTTTATATTTTATTATTATTTGTAAAAGAGAGAATATCTTTTTTTGAATTATATTCAGATTTGATCCTTCCGTATTTAAAATTTTAATTTTGTTTCTTATAATGTATTTAAACTTTATCCCTCAACATTTGTTCACTTTTTATTTTTTAAAGAAAATAATAATAAATAATTCCGTCAAATTTGAATTCATTGTGGAATATCATGAAATGTAATAATTTATTATACAGCAAATAATAAGACAACAATTGTTATATTATTAAATTAAAAAGAAAACAGTATGTATTGTTATAAGAGATTATGGTATTAAAGATTAACTTTAATTAAAAAAAAATGAACCATTTATTATAGGTGCTTAATTTAATTAATTTGTTTGATAATAAACGTGAAATATTTATCATATCAACTCTTTGACCACCTTCTACATCTAAGGTACTTTCTAATTAATCGTTGATATATAAAAGTGCAAATTATATACACAAAGCATAAAAGTAAATTAAAACTCAATAAATAAAATTCGTATCGAAAGAATTTTGAGCATAAACATATTGTTCGCTTTGTATTTATATTTTGAATATCCAATCATAATGTTTTTTTTTTCACATCACATGAAATGATGGAAGTGTGAATGATGCTTGCACTTTTTTTTCTTTTGGTGAGGGTGGGGTACTTGAATTTATAAGAAAAACAATTAAAAAAATAAAAATATCAATGTGAATTGCGATATGATGATCGAACTTTTTTTATTATTAATTAAAGTTTAAAATTTGAATATTTAATCAGAATAAAAAAGATTTTGGTAAGAATATTATTAGAGAGATGAGCTATTTGTATGTAAATTTTAAATTTAATTAAACTTCATTCAAATATCAAATATCAATAAGAATCAAACTTTATATATATATCGAATATCGATAAAAAAAACATGTGAAAAAATAAACTTTTTCTGAAAATTAGAAGAAGGCACAAAAGGTTTACTTATTTGGTCCCTTCTTTGTCTCTATATTTTTTTTTCTCATATACATAAATCCCACCACACGTACATAAAAGCATCTTATCATATAAGCCTTTAAGAATACTATTCAATGAGCCTTTATTTATTTGGTATATATTCAGTGTATTTACTGATTCGATTGATTTAAATTATATTATATACTACACACTCATCTATATAATAGATGGGAGTATTAATTTTCTTTTTTACTTTTTTCGCATATACTTTTTTTATATCCAAAACTTTTTAAACAAAAATCATGACATAAATCTTACGTCTAAAACCTTACTATTATCTTAAAAGTCATCGTCTAAAATTGAAAATTTATAAAAATAAAATTACAATTTAAATTTTTGATTAGGAATAAAAAAATTCACGACTATTCATTGTATGAGTCGATTTGAAAAAAAAAGAAGGCATTTTCAATTTTTAATATATAAATTCCCCCACTCACTCAAAGAGCCTCTCGAAGTTTCGTATATAAATCCACATTATCTGCCCAAAAATAGGATCTGCTAATTAAATATAATATTATATCATAATGTGCCTGGCCTACACAAACAAATCTAATTTATTTATTTATTCAAACTCACAAACTTATCTTGTGTTTTAACATTTTAAATTTAATTAAGATGAATCATGTTCCTTCGATTCTGCTGATGATTTTTATTATATACTTCAAAAGCCACATATTTCTTTTAATTTGTTTTTGTAAAAATATTTGTCATGCTTTCTTATTTTGTAGAAAATCCATTGAAATCTCCCATTGAAAAATATTCGATAATTATATTTGTAAAAAAATGTTTAATAGTTATTTTTAATATTTTTTTTCTCAGTGAGTTAATTCGATGAAAATAAATCGAATAGGTATGATATGTGTGAATGAGTCGGATGCCATTAGTTATTAGTTGTCTAGTTGGTCATCCCTATTTTTTGGAATCAATTGGCCCTCTTTTATCCAATAATGTAATAAAATAACAATTATAATAATAATTATTATTATTATCCCTATTTGAATCTTTTATTTTATTATGATTTATTGTTTTCTTTATTTTGATTATCGTATTATTAATTTTTTTTTGTTATATTTCTTTTTTTATTAATTTTAATATATTTTACTTAAGTTAAAGATTTAATAAAAATACTTTTTTTTATTTTTATGATAAAATAAAGATAAAATTATATATGCATCACTATATCATGTGTCATTTTTACGAGTACATTAGGTATTGTGTAATATAATAGAGATATTTTGCCTCATGATTTCTATGGTTGATGATTAGATTAGTGGTTAGGTAAAATATTGCAATTTGCATCATATATTTAATTAAGATAAAATCTTTTTGGTCACATAGCAAAAAATTGCATTGTTGACCTTCTCTATTCCAATTAATTAATTAATAATGTGAAAGAATATAATATTTTCTCACATAAAAAAAAAGGAGGAAAGGTCCCTTTGAATTAATTTATTTTAATTTAAAAATAAAGATGAATTTTGAATTTAACTTTTGATTCTTACCTTTAAATTTAAAGGCGGATGCAATGTTATGAATGATGACACCACATTCATTTAAACTCAATTTCTTTAATAGGTACATTAATTTATTAGTCAAGATATTAGAATCGGAATAAATGTAGACTACAATTCATAATTTTGAAAATATAATAAATTTAATACTAAGAATCTTAACGAATGAATTCATAAAATTTAAATACACGCATCTTTCAATTATCATGTTTTAAGCATGGGAGATTTGTTCTAATTTAGTGGGTATGAGATACTTCATCACGAAAGTAGAATATTATGACCTTTGCACTTAAGATTAATTTTAAGACTTCTGAATATTTTAATTTTCGATGACGATATATTATACAAATATAGCACTATACTTCATATTTAAAAATATTAAATTCTGTTAAATTTGTAACTTATATCGATATTCGACGCTAGTTAGGATGGAATTAGGGACACGTTCTTCTTGTTGTATATTTGTCTACAATTTAATTGGTCATTCATTGATGAATTAAAGTAACATTTATATTGTGTGGACCAATGTACCATTTTTCTAATTTTATGACCACGTAGTACTTGTGGCTGAGATATCTCCATTAATTTTACGAAATATTTATCATCTTTCATTAATAATATATAAATATTAGATAATTGATTTATCTAACAAGATTAAAATAAATGGAAAAAATTACAAGATATTTTTTTTTATCTCCATTAAATTTTAAAATTAACGTACTCACTTCGAATTATTAATGTAAAATTCCATTAGGAACTTCACCTACTATGGGTAAATTAAAAATTACAAAGAAAACAAGGAAGTCTAAACAAGTAGAAAAAGTATTAAAAATATAACATATATTAATTTGGAGATCCCAAGGGATAAATAACATTATTTTGTTTGAATATATGAGAAAATTGGAAAGCAAAGATGAAGAAGTATTGCTAATATTTGTGAATTGTCAATTTGCCATTGTGGATATAATTAATAATATTATTTTGTGGCATGAATTTTTGGAGTGCCTTAATCTTGAAGTTAGAAGAAACTTTGAACATTATACATAACCAATTAATTACTATAGGCTATCACCACATCATACTGTTTAGTAGATGAGACTATTATTTTTTTATTTAGACGCTCAAATCTTGATATGAAAAATTTCTTAACAGAGAGTGTTTTCTCACGGCTTAAGCACTACAGGATACAAATTCAATTATAATCGAGTTGATACCTCTTTTGGGAAACCAAGAATAGAATTAGTGTAGACTAGAAGCAATTTGAGAGTTTGAACAATATTACTTAAGCTAAGTAAATTTTGGATAAACATCCGGTTAAGTATAATTAGGTCAAGTAATGTTCAATGACTTTATAGATTTATGCCATGTAAACTGTAGAATAATTTATGGAATTATATATTCATCTTAATAATAAAAATAACAAAAGCGTCAATTATTTTTATTTTTTAATACTATCAAATAAAACAATTGAGTGTACCATAGCTAATATTTTTAAGAAAAAAATAAGACTGACAGAAATATGTGGACTTCCGACTTTTTAAACTGCCAAACCTCGTATTTGTATTGGATTTTTTATATCATAGTAATTTTAAAGAATCTGAAATTTTTAAAAAATCTGAATAAATATATTTTTATAATTATTCGAAAACCTCCAATCAAGTATTTTTTTTTTAAAAAAATGTATCATCATGTTCTGAATTATTATTTAGAACTCAATTATGTTTTTAAGTTTGATCTAGTCTTGGAGATTTTTTCAGAATTTGGAGAAAGCATGTGTGATATTACTCCTGAACAAGTTTGTCGGGTAAAAGTGAGAAAATTTGCATATTCTTGTCAATCTTTAAATTCTCTTCATGAAAATAGTAGCTTGGGTACACATAATTGCTTTATTTGATAGTTTTAAAAAATAAAAAATTTGATAGCTTTGCTCTTTTTATTATTATAATTAATGAGTATATAATTTAAATGGATCTCAACCACAAATTATTATATAGTAAACATGGTATGAATCTATAAAGCCATTGAACGTTACTTGACCTAATTATGCTTGACCGAATCTTTTTCCGTGAGTTTTTTTCATTAGCCCTCAGCAAAAATATGAGAATCCTCCAAATGTCCTTACAAATATTTAGATTTTTAAAAATAATATTAACATAAAAATTAAAAGAAAAAAAGAAGAAGAAGAAGAAAAGATTAATGGCGAAAATATAATAGATTCCATCTAATATAAGACGTGAAACTTAAAAACTCTATAATTGAATTAAGTCAAGTGATATTGATGGAAGTTCCACACATAACATGTGTGTATCAATTTTCTAAAAAAAAAAGTGTATCAATTTTCTGCATTAATATTAATAATATTATTTATTAGAAAGAGTCAAAAGAAAACAGGAAAAAGAAAACACATTTTCTAGTTTTCTCATATTATATAGTTGTCCATTTAATTGAAATTTAATTTTTTTGATCCATCCACATCATCCTATTGCCCCTTCACTATAATAAATTTGAGCTTGAAAATTGTCACCTACCACAAAGTAATGAGTGGGTGATTACGAACTTAAACTCAATTTGTGATCAAATAGAAAATCACAATGCATGAGTAAATAAACTAGAGCAACTTAATTTGTGTAATTTTAGATATGTTAACAAATAAAAATAGAGGCTCGTATTTGGTGTTTTATGTCATTATAATGTGTTGCTAAGTCTTAAAAGTAAGTTTTATAAAGTGATGATCGTTAGACTAGCTATGTTGTATGAGATAGAGTATTGATTGATCAAAAATTCACATGTACAGAAGATGAAAGTAATAAAATGAGGATGCACATTGAGATGAACGTGGGCATATTATACTAGGAAACGTATATAGGATAATTATGAATAAGAATATGTGGGATAAGGGGAGTGAATCTACGATGGTGAACATAGGGGAGACGAGAGTGAGATGATTCAGACATATGAAGAGGAGATATACGAGTGCTTGGTGAGGAGGTGTGGGAGCTGGTTGACTATAGCAAATATGAGGAGAGATAATAGAGGTAGACCGAAGTATTGAAAAAACTACCGTGATTAAATGAGACATGGTGGGAAAAAAATTAGATGAGACATGACATATTTACAACTTATCGAGGACATGAACCTAATAGGTAGATTTAGAGGTCGAGGATTAAAATAGAAAGTTATTAGATAGTCAAACGTTGTCTAATTTCCTTATAAGTATTGATTTGATTACCGTCCTACTACCTTATTTTTCGATCTCATTATTGTCTTGGCTTCATTTATCATATTATATGTTATTGTTGTTATTATTACCTTGTTCACCATTATTTTTGTTATGACTTATTTACTAGTATTTGCTTTATATATCCAAGTTTTTATATGTTTTATTTGAACCAAGAATCTATCGAAATCGCTATATGTTTTCAAGATAGATACAAGAGCATATATAACTATGCTAACTATATTATCATAGTTGATCAAATAAAAAATCACAACACTCAACTTGTGATCACGTGGCATAAATTTAATTAAAAATCACTAAACTCGACTTAGCTATATAGCAATAATTTTTTATTTATCATGAAAAATATCTTAACAAAGGGAGTAGTTACGCAAATCTCTAACCACATGACAAAGCACACATATGATCGATAATGATACTTATAAATTTTATTTAGACACTCAAATAATAAAATATGTCTATTAGATTTTTGTACATATTATTGAATATCTATTACAAAAACAAACAAATTAATTCATTAAAATACATTATGTTTAAAATTATATGTATTACTTATTCACCTCAATAAACCGTAAAATCCTATACATATTTTAAACTCAAAACATGGTCATAACTATGTAAACAACATAATACAATAATATTCATCTTAATTTATAATTTAACTATGATATTAATCTAGACTATTCTACTCTCATTTTTTTATTTTTATCAATTTAATAGAAGGGGAAAAATAATAAATGACTCAATAAAAGGGGAAAAACAATAAATGACTCAATAAAAGGGGAAAAATAATAAATGACTAACTATAACTCAATAATTAGCAATGAATCATGAATATATTTTCCATAGTTGGAAAAAAAAAATTAGATTATTAACCATTTTTACATAAAAAGAAATATATTAAAAATTTTCAACAACTTCTAAATTTCTTAATATGGAATTAAATTAAATATAAGGTCACTTTCGGTAAATAAATAAATTTTTATTTTAATAAGACTCCTAGTCATAGCCACATACCTACCGTTTTGTCGATATCTAAGGGTAATATCGTCATTTTAATATGTGGGCGAAAATTCCACGCAAGTATAGGGACTTAAATATAATTAAACAAAAAATACAGGGACCAATCATGATATCTCAGCATATATAAATAGCCAACTTGCTGCCTCTCAGAAACGCTCACGAGAATTCTGTGTTAAACAAATTTAAAGCTTATTGTTTACTCTTTTCTCCTCCAAATTTCTAGGGTTTCTCTCGAAGAATTTTCTGTAAGTATTTTTTTTCTCGATGAATTGTGATTTTTGATGTATGTTTATGTTGATGACGGATTTGTTTGTGTGATTTGATTGATTGTTGTTTTGATTTTTGTGTAGGATTTGGGAAGATTGTGATTCGTTTGGGAAAAGTTGGATTTGGAACAAACATCAAAAATTTATATTGTAAGTATGATGAATGTTGTTTTCATTATGAATATTTTCTGAAAAATGTTGGAATTTACGTTTTTTGGATATGAATTATGGTGAATGTTGTTGATATGATTAGATTTTTGTGTTCAATGATTAAGGAATTTGTGTTTATATAAGTAGATCTGAGTTTTTGATAATTGATTTTGTTTTTTTTCTTTTCTGAATACCTTTTTGGTTATGATTGTCTTGCTTTATGGTGAAAGTTGGTGTTGATATGATTGAATAGCTTTTGCTGTATGAAAATTATGTTAATTATGTTTCATTCCCTCTTAAGGACGGATCTGTGATTGTGATAGTAATGATGGTATATTAAAGGTCATTATTTGAAAAATAAAATCACTTTATTCCGAAATTAAAACTAAATTATCGTCTGGGATTTGTCTTTTTTTCTTTTGTTATTTTCCTGCATATTCCTGAAAGATTTTTATCTTTATGAAATTGATTGAGCTACAGTTGTTTATTTATTGTGGAGGCTTTGCAAAGATTACATTTTTTTAAGCTTAAACAGTAGGGACCCACTTTGGCAGCTTTACTTGACCTACATATCTTTTAGGTTAACTTTTTTGAAAATATATACAAGGGAGATTTGATTTGTCAGTTTCCACGGTTACGTGAACCTGCTCCTAATTGGATGACTTGATTTGTTCATTTTGGAGAACTTCTACAACCAAAAGCTTCTGGTCTATTTTCCTTATTTTAAAATTTAAAGTAGTGATATTGATAAAGTTTCTGAATCTAAGGTTCTTTTTAACTCATGTTAACCTTAAATGAATAGTTGTTATATGGTATATTTGATCGTAAGTCCATGAACCAATGGCTTTGCCATATGGATTATGATATGTAGTTTTAAATTTCGCAAAAGTTTTTGTAGTTCTTCCTGGTGATACCTCAGAAAATTCATTCTGCTTATCCCATTTGGAATGTTAAGCTGCATATTATAATCTTCAGTCTCCTCAATCCTTTTAATGGAAGAGTCACTTGATAGGTCTTCTTTAGTTGTACTAATCTCCAGCTCCTATTGAACGGGTGTGTGTGTGCGTGTCTGATCATGAAATGAAGAATCTGACTTTTAGAAATATAATCTTATCTGTAGCATTCACATGGTTACTTTAAGGATAGTTGACACAAAGGCTTAAATTTTAGTATTTTTTTTCCTAGGTATTTTCTAAGCTCTGTAGTTATGTTTTCTTTTGCACATGATTTGGTTCCTGCTAATCCTTATATCACCTGATCTGGTAACAAGACTGCCTATTTCCATTAATCATCCATCAACTTTAATTATCTCATGGAGGAAACCTTCCCCATCCAAAAGTTATTAGTTATCTGTTGTCAAAATCATCGCTTGCCTAAATATTTATGTTTACTTTTCAATATTTTGGAATTCTATGGCTGTTATCTGCAGTTCCTTCTTGGGGTTTCAGTTTTCTTATTGTCTAGCTGTGCATCCACTGGATTTAACTTACAAGTTGTTGGCATGTACAGGTGAATGATCTAATGGAGTCAAAAGGTGGTAAAAAGAAGTCTAGTAGTAGTAGTTCCTTATTTTACGAAGCTCCCCTCGGCTACAGCATTGAAGACGTTCGACCAAACGGCGGAGTGAAGAAGTTCAGATCAGCTGCTTACTCCAACGTAAGTATCTGGATCTCATTTGTTTTAGAACGCCATCCCCATGAGCCATAAATAATGAGAGTTGAGAATATTGTAACTGACACTTCTCTTTTTCTACCTTTGTATGCAGTGCGCGCGCAAACCATCCTGATATTCCCTAAACTTCCTTCATTAAAGCGTCAATAGACGCAACCAAAAAAAAAAACAAAAAAATAATTTTTGCTTTCAGTTTCTTCTTTTGTCAAACCCTCACTCCTTTTCTTCCTTCTTTTACTACTTCCTGCTTTTGCACTCATTGCTTTGAACATTTTCCGCTTTAACTTCCTTTGCTGTTGTGAACTTTTTCATAATGGAAATGGACTTGCCAGTTTCTGCCATTGGTTTTGAAGGTTTTGAAAAGAGGCTCGAAATTTCTTTCGTCGAGCCTGGTCTGTTTGCTGATCCTAATGGAAAAGGACTTCGATCTCTCACAAAGGCACAGTTGGATGAAATTCTCGGACCTGCTGAGTGCACCATTGTTGATAACCTGTCAAATGACTATGTTGATTCCTATGTGCTGTCCGAGTCGAGCCTCTTCGTTTATTCTTACAAGATAATCATCAAAACATGTGGCACCACAAAGCTGCTTCTTGCAATTCCGCCCATTCTGAGGTTGGCTGAGACCTTGTCTCTCAAAGTACAAGACGTGAGGTATACCCGTGGGAGCTTCATTTTCCCTGGTGCTCAATCGTTTCCTCACCGCCACTTTTCTGAAGAAGTTGCTGTCCTCGATGGATATTTTGGAAAGCTTGCTGCCGGTAGCAAGGCTGTGATTATGGGAAATCCCGACAAAACACAGAAATGGCATGTTTACTCTGCCTCAGCTGGGACTGTTCAGTGTAATGACCCTGTTTACACTCTTGAGATGTGTATGACTGGTTTGAACAGGGAGAAGGCATCTGTCTTCTACAAAACTGAAGAAAGTTCGGCTGCTCACATGACTGTTAGATCTGGCATCAGGAAGATCCTCCCCAAGTCTGAGATATGTGATTTTGAGTTTGAACCCTGTGGTTATTCTATGAATTCTATTGAAGGAGCTGCTGTTTCAACCATTCACATTACCCCGGAGGACGGCTTTAGCTATGCCAGCTTTGAATCTGTTGGATATGATCCTAAAACCACTGAGTTGGGTCCCCTGGTTGAGAGGGTGCTTGCATGTTTTGAGCCAGCTGAGTTCTCTATTGCTCTGCATGCTGATGTTGCTACCAAGTTACTGGAGCGTGTTTGCTCTGTTGATGTTAAGGGCTACTCTCTTGCTGAGTGGAGTCCAGAAGAGTTTGGCAAAGGCGGTTCCATTGTCTACCAGAAGTTCACTAGAACTCCTTACTGTGAATCTCCCAAGTCCGTTCTGAAGGGCTGCTGGAAGGAGGAAGAGAAAGAAGGAAAGGAGTAGTGTTGTCTTGAGGGTCGTATTGTTGTTTTTATTTCAGTGTCTGTTGTTTGCTCAGAATAATGGACTTATACGTCCAAACTTGTGTCTGTTGGGATTTGCAACGTCTGTGTGCAATTTCTCAACTAGTCTTGCCTTTTGGTGTTCCACCAGAAGCCTTTTATGTGTCTGCACTTTGAATTGTGTCATGTTGTTGGTTTCTGTTCCTGTTGCGTCTATTTATAAAAGTGTGTTTGTTTTGTGTAAGTTCTTTGCCTCTCCTGTTTTTCAAGTTGTTCCTCTCGTTAATGTGCTAGTCAGTTATACCTTCTGAAAGGCACCCACCACCTAATGATAGCGGCTTACGACTAAGCCTATCACGAGTGCAAGTAGAATAAGTCTAATAGTCTCGACCCTTAATTTTAGATCGATCAAAATGGGCCATAGCCCATGGCTAGACTCCAGTGTCTAGACCAGTATATTATTTATAAAAAATAGATGTAGGGTAAAAACCGAGGAAAATAAAGAACGTCAAGTAGAAAGGAGCAAGGTCTTACGGGCACGATCATCATATTTTTTATGTTTCTTTATCTCAAGATGTATGATTGAATCAAAATAATTTGTATTTCATTTTAAGTATTGGATCTCATGTCTCGTTTCAATTAAGAGGGGTCATGGAAAGAACAGGTTTAAAGTCACGATTAATTCCTTTTTCGAATCCTCTGCAATTGCACGAGTCGTGCCATAAATGACCTACAAAAAAGAAGATTCCTTAAACAAGGTTTTCTGCATTTGTGCAACATAGATTCAAGCGTCTAGACCAGTATATTCATTATAAATAAATGTAGACTTAATTTTATTTTTCTGGTTTATTTATTTGTATTATTTTTCTTTTTAAGTTGTTTATTATTAAGAATACATCTTTTCTTTTCGACTAACTCCTTAATTTCAGTTTTTTACCAATTAAATCACAAAATCAAATAATATTTTGATACATTTTACGTATCTTTAATTTAAGACTTATCATGCCACACATGGATACATCTCAAATAGGTAAATTGGTTTGGGAAGACGGGGAAAAAACATCCACATTTAGGTTTTTGAGTAGCTAAAGATAAGATAGAATAGTCTTATTACTCGGTGAAGTCTGATTAGAGCCCTGGTCAAACTGATCTCTCCGGCGAGCGGAGGATGATCTCATTCACTATAAGAAAACTGTAAATTACATGGGGATTTTCTTGAAAATTAGTATGAAAATTTGCATGAAAAGTAAGTTTCTTGCGAATTTTCATACTAATTCCCAAGAAAATCCCCATGTAATTCGCAATTTTTTTTATAATGATATTAGCAATGTTTTGATTGCGCCTATCGTCGTTGCTAATGAATCGATCACCAAGAGAAAGTATCTCTCTTAATCTTACGCTGAAGTGCCTTTCAGCTAGCTGAAGGAAGGTCGCGTTAGCACCCATGCAATCAGAAAGCCTTTTGATAACCTTACTACTAATAGAAAGGGGAAAGATGCGCTCAATCCCTTGCTTCTTGCTCTAACTTAAGAGTAGGGGCTGACGAAGATCACAAGATTCAAGAGTTCTCTTTAGTTTTTTAAATTTTCATGTCATACTAACAAATTGATACCAAAAGGAGTAATTATTATATCATAAAGATACTTTTCTTTGTCAAAAAAACCAAATGAAATCAGAAGAAGATTTTTTTTTTGAAATAATAACTAATAATTGAGTAACCATATGCGGTGGCCAAATTAATTTGTGACCAATTATAATACATGACTTGTTCATCAGGGTACATAGGTTGCAATAATTGGAGAGGAATAATGTTGGCATTTTTAATTTATTTATTTTTCCAAAATATGAAACCGTCAATGTGTACTACTTTTTTTTCTTTTCAATTTCAAGTATATAAAACAAACAGTAATTCTTTAACTTTTATTTTCACCCTTTATATGGTAAAAGGCATTGTAAGAATCTTTTGTAAATTTTTTTGGCTCTAATCGTCTATATATGTATTATAGGAAAAAAAATGCACTAACAAAATAATTTTTAATACCATCATGTCATCCAAAGGAAATCTACAATACAAGATATAAAGATGATCTGATATCGTAAAATTATTTACACTATATACATATATATACACTTATATACACATTTCCGAAGCCCAATTTGGTAATACTCAAACTCATGAAGTTCAAATCTTAAACCTATGAAGGATGAAGGAAGATCTACGTGCAATTACTTGTGATATACAAAACCTGATAACTTCTTGCTTAGATCTTTTATACATATTGAAAACTTTGTGTATGTTAATGAAGTCGATATATGAACTCGTAAACTTCAAATTTTGAATATGTTACTAGTAGAGTGGGAGAGGAGGGGATCATGACAAAGGACCATTGGCTAGTTTTTATATATCCAAATAAAAAAGCAAAGCTTTTTTTTTTTCTCTTATTCTCTGCATGTATTGTTATATCCAACTCTGGGTTTTAGTCAGACTTTTGTCTTTGTGTAAACTTAGTGACACTATTTTACTCCTAAACAGAAGAGAGGAAAAGCCCAATAGTCCAATCCCCCTTTCTATAGCAATGGGGTGATCCAAACAAGGGACAAAATCAAAAGCCTTTATTATAGGAGCAAAGGACATTCATAGTTGCCAATATGGTGCAGTAGTGGAACTGCTTCATCAACCTGATGTCTTGAGTTCGACTTTCGAGCTTGGGGAGCTTGGGTGTAGAGAAAATCCTATTTGGAGCTAGCACCATCCGCAGCTGGACCACGCAATGCGCGATACAGATTTAATCGAGGTTCTAATACGGGCTACGAATATTGGGTTGAAAATAAAAGGACACTCATAGTTTGAGTCCATCCAAGTTTTAGTACCACCACAAGTGCCAAAATAACTTATGAAGGAAGGACATACATAGGTGTAAACAAGCTAGGGGTATAAGGGAAAATTTAGATTTCAGCTCGGAAAAATCAGATTCAGACTAGAAAACTAAAATCCTATTTTCAGCGAACCTTTTGTTTCTGAATTTTCACTAAGAAAATTCAAAATATAAAGAAGTAAAGAACGGAAAAATTAAAGGAATTCAATAAGTAATTTTAACCTTAATTATATACATATACATATATATATATATATATACATATACATATATATATATATATATATATATATATATGTATATATATATATATTCTAAGTAAGAAAAGATTCTTACAATTATGACATTAATGTATATAACTTAAAACACTCTCTCTCACACACCATGCATGCATATTTGTCTTAGACGAACTATTTGTACCTAGCTACAATCTATTTTATTTGGTCCAAGGGTCTCTCAGCTAATCGTCACTTGTCCGTCTTTGATATATATATATATATATATGCACTTGACTGAATGTTAGGTTGGTGAAAATGTAAGAATGAGATATGGTTGTTGATTGACATGGGTCCTCAAAATTCAAGAATGGTTGATCAAAGATGATGCCAAAGTTTGTTAGGTTATTGATTTTTCATCCTTCCACTGAGTTGTTGTACCTATTATAACAAATTAAATGCTCAAATTCAGTAAGAATTACTCTACAAGATGGAAAGTTTTCAACCGTGAGCTAAACATATGAATTCTATTGTTCGGATTTTTCAAAAAAAGTTAATTATCGTATTTATGTTAAATATAGATAGCTTTTGAAATACATTATTTTTGAAAAATTCAACGATACATGTTCTCTATTGACATTTTTGTAAAATCATACGAGCAACTTATTAGATTATACATATTAGTCTCATTCATTTTTTTTGGGGGGGGGGGGGTCATGTATCTGTTAGTTGTTATAATTTGGAGCTCAATGATTTTGGATTTAATTTGGATTCGATGATTTTGATTTCAACTTGTGATTAATTCTTTTTATTATCATATTCGTGATATTTGGATTAATTTTTATATATTTTAACTTATTTTATCACATATCTGTTATCTTTCACCAGTAACATATAGTATCAAATTAAATTTTTTATTTACACAATTTATTTCTCAACCTTTTTTTAGCTCCTGCATTGGGTCTTGTGCATGTTATGATTATTTCTTACTCAAATTATTATACTAAAAGACACCCTTGGGGATATGTAAAACATCATCTTGTTTCTATTATGCTAATTCTACCCAATTTTCAGTAGAATGAATAATATTTTAACAATAATTATTGAATAAGGCACAACAATATATAGTCACCTTAAATTCTGGATAATAATTAATCAAAAATATCTTAGCATGACCAAGTGCACATGACTACTAAAAAAAAAACAAAAAAAAAATTTATTGACAACACAAATTAAACTCTACAGCTAAACAATAAAATTCATTGTTATTTCTATTTAACAATAAAAATATCACAGTACTTTTTTAGCTTAAGATCGAGCAAATTAACGATGGATTAACAATGATGAATTAAGTTCGTAGCTAATAATTCCATTATTTTTGGAGTGATATTATGCAAATGACCTTTAAGAAAATTAACTAATTAATTATTATTGCTTCAATGATTGTCTCACGTTTAACATAATTGTTGAATAACAGGATATTACTATATGTTTATTAGCTTATTGATTAGATGGTATTAGTGATGATTAATGTATGGATCCAATGGTTAAATTTTGTTACAAATGTTCTTTCTTTATTGTCTTATAGTCCATTTGATCAAGCTTTTAAAAAATTAAAATTTTTTATTTTTAAAAAATATTTATGTAAAGAATTAAAGCATTCGATCAAATTTTTAGAAAGAAAATAAGTAATTTCAAGTAGTATTAAAAACTGAAAATAATAATATTTATTTTTTCCTAGAAATACTTTTGAAATTTTGGCCAAACACAATTTGTTGCCATAATATTTGTAAAAGTGTTTTTCAAATTATTTAGACAAGCACAAAATGATACTTTCCAAATTTGTGCAAAAAAAAAATACTTTTTAAAATAAATAGATTTTAAAAGTGTAGCCGAGAACAAATTATAAATATATTCTTCTACTATTTCTTCCCTAATGTTTTCTAAAGAAAAATTAAATTTAAAATAGTTTAGGTGGTATATATAACTTTATTAACATCAATTTGACAAGTGGGAAATGGAATATATTGGCCATTGGGGCCTTCAATTACAATACAAGGCAATATACATAATTTTAGTGATTTATACCATCAAAAAAGCCAAAGAAAATAATGGAGAAAGAAAAAACACTACACATTTTCTTCAATGAAAGTTTTTTTTGTTTATTAGTTTGCCTAAGGCGTTCGATATCCATATTAAAGTCTGACTAATTTAATTTACGTGGCGTATAACCCTTTTGGATGGAAGCGTTTCTCTAGTATCTACGAAGAATCTTTTCATATTCAAAATTCAAACTCAAAATTTCTGATTAAGAAAAGAATGATCTCATCCGTTGCACCATTAACGCCCTTCAATGATAGTTGATGAACTAGATTTATGGAAAAGTGCAACACAATTGGACGTCTTGAGGCATCAAAAAAGGCTCTTTTGATCCTATATAAGGCAACATGATCTATCTTGATAGTTCTTGTAGGCCAATTATAATTTATTCTCTTCTGAGTTATTCAATATTTGTGCTGATGAAAGCGCAATTAACATTCAGTGAAATAATTGAAATGAAATATCATTTTTTATAGTGATAGATAAAAATCTTATAAAAAGCTTAAGAAACAATCAAATCATTCACACACACATATATATATATATATATGTATTGCAATTTTTTAATAAATAGTAGAATTATATTCTCCCCTCCCCATTTTACCATATTTGATGTTTATCAAGAGATTTACGTATAATTATTTTATAAGTGATGTGACTTGTGTAAATATTATTAATTACATATTATTGGTATATATAACTTAAACTCGAAGAATATAAATGAATTTAGTGAGGTTACGTAGAAGAGAATTAAATGTTCGTTCTTCTACTTTATTTGGTGGGAGTAGGAATTTGGATTGTAAAAGGTAGCACTAATAAAAGGGAATGACAACTAATTTAAAAGAACATTTATTTTTGGAAAAAAAAGATTAAATAATTAAAGTATGGGAATAAATACCAATTTTTGTTCAAATAAGCTCACCATATGGCAAAAATTCCTTCTAAAATATATTCTTATTCTCACCAAAAAAAGGCTTTGGCCTTCACTAAGTTGATTTGTATCGACGTGAGTTGTGGCGTCATAGTAAGACTATTTTATCTTTAATCAGATGTCTCGAATTTAAATTCTGATATAAAAAGAATCTTATTGAGAGTACTACGTAAATAAACTTTGTTGTATTCCAAATGAATGCCTTTTTAAGATAATCTACATAGATATGTTTAAATAGAGTGAAATGAATATCAAGATCTCATGTGAATTACTATAAGTTTGAATTGAGGTACAATTATTTGATTGAAATTCAATTTTATACCTAGGCAACCACATTTTAACCATGCTCATTTTAAAAGATTTTCAATATATAAAATTGGTCATAATTACAAAAATTTACATAAAGGTCATGTGAAGATGACCTTTCCTCATTTTTCCCCCCTTCCTTTTTCCAAATATCGTTTTTTGAAAATACTATAGTATTTTACATAAGATACAATTTTAAAGGCAAAAAGGATTAAATACAGGGTAAGACTATATATAGATCATTTTTTTAAAAAAATCTCATATTTTTTATGAAGTTTGAGTATTCTTTGAAAATTGAGTTAATGAAAAAAAATACATCTAAACTATCATATATTTACGACTTACATACTTTAACAATCCATTATTCTACTGTTCTAAACTATTATAATTTCATGAGTTTCATACTTCACCTATCACTCCGAGCGTTCGATTCCTTTGCATTAAATAAAACACACAAATCTTGATAATTTCTCTAGATATATCTATGTACTTAAAAGTGGGGGACAAATGTGGGGCTAGAGTTGTTAATTATTTTGGATACTTTTTACAATGTGTTCCTCTCCTTTAGTAGACAAGTCCAAAGCAAATAATCATGTGAATTTGCCTATAAAGTACTAGCAAAATAGTTCCTCTATTCCTTTCTTATACAAAAAAATCCAACTAGTAAAATATAAGTAACAATTATTTCCTACTCATTTAAGTATCATCACCCCACTAAGTGAAAATAAATCTTTAATAAGATTATATTATGGTCAATTATATTAGCTCCACTCAATTTGTTTGACTTCCTTTTCCCCCTTCAACACCCTCTTACATACCAAGGAAAAAGTGAAAACAAAAGTAGTTTGTGTGTGTTTTTGTTAGGGATAGAAATATTTTTCATATTTTTTTTAATATTTGATTGATTAAAATATTATTCTTGAAAATTTTTTCTCTTATTTTCAGAAATTAAAAAATAATTTTTTTAATAGGAGTAAAAAAAAACAAGTTCGATAAAAACTATTTCAATCTTAACCAACCCCCATCTTTTGACTACCCCGAACCCTTACCTCATAATATTCTACTAGATTACATATAGATAATTTGATTTTTTTTTTAAAGCTTGCTTACTAATATTAAAAGATAAGTAAGAAATTTATCTGAAAATAGTCGAGGTGCACAAGCTGATTCAGAGAGAGAGAAATATTGAGAACATCCTTAAACCTGAATCATCATTATAAATAAAAGAGAGGAATATTGAGAACACCCTTAAACTTGCGTGAGTTATTAGTTTCTTAACCAAACTATTGACAACCTTATAAAAACTCTCCTCTACTTGACTAACTCAATTTAAATACTTCCTTGATCTTTCACATGACATATCAAGTGATCTCAAACTTTTATACAAACATGGAATTCTTATTAAAATGTAGAGAGAATTGTTGAAAACATCCTAAATTTGACGAAAATTTAGGAATATATTTCACCCATGTGCAAAAATTAAAGATATATTAAATTTAGTTAGCTAAGTAAAAAAATATTTTTAAGGCAGTTAATAGTACAAAAATACTTCTCCAAAAATAAAATATAAAGAATTATTTGAGAGGGTTTTTGTGGGGTTAGGGGCAGATAGAGGTGGTGGGGGAGCTGATTTAGAGTACATATGTATGTTGATTGACTAGCTTGTGTTAATCTAAGGAGAGAGAGAAAAAGAAGGATATGCATGAATGGAGCTAAAGCTATCATAAAATTGACAAGAAAAAGAAACCAATGACTTGTCAGGTGTTTTCAGAGATCATTTTTTATTTTTATATATACATGTATGTATACGTATAGTGAACTTGAATATATTTTGAATCTTTGATATTATCATATTTTATATGGACATATTACTACTTGACAGGAATTGAGACGTAATTGTTATTGTATCGTTAAAATTCGCTAAATACGAGCATTTGCTTCAAGGTGTAAGCTCTATCCACATGTATGCGAAAGTTTGCTTAGTTAAGAAGGGAAATTTGAATCAATGTTTGAAAAGTAATATAAATGAGATCGTGTTGAGCTTTTTATCATCTTAATATCAAGCTATTTTTCTGTCAGACCTTTCGTATAGTATCGTTATTGTAGTGTAATTTAATTTCTAAGTTTGAAATAATCAGTGTCATTTCTCTACCCCTAGGATGCCAGAATATCAAACCATGAAAGTAGAAATGCATTATAGGGGAAAACAATCACGATTTGATGTGGTAGTATATTTTTAATACTGAAATTGTTTTCGATAAACCTTCGACTTAAGCAAAACATATTAAAAATCAAATATGTAAAAAGAACGCAATAATAAAGAAGTCAACAAATAAAATGACAATCAAAGCCAAAGAGACAACTCCACTAATTTACTATAGTGGCAAAGTAAGGTGCAAAGTCTCTTAATATTCAACAAGTAATGATAAAGTTGGATACATGTTGTAAACATTTGTTCAACTAAGGGAACACAATGGAAGAAGAGAGCTCCAATTGAGGGGTCATATAATAATGATTTATATAGTCATCTTTAATTGATGTTCTTGACTAAGAAATAATGACTTAATGGACCATAAAGTCATTTTATAATTTTACAATATGGTACTATAAATGAATTATAATAATGATGTTAAACTAGAAGGTACCAAAGGAGAACTAGAAAGAATATGATTGAGGAACAACTAATGTATTGGATTCTACTTGTAATTATGTTTCATCCTTGATTGAACTAGGATGGCCTACTTAATTTGTTCATTTTCAGAAAAAAAAAAAAACTTATCCTAATGTATAATCTGTCCACATAAAAACATTTAGTTTTCTTAGTTTTCTCATTAGTAGATTTTAAAAAAAAATTACTTTCAATATACTTCATTAAAAATGACTTTTAGTGATAGTTAAAATATATATTTTTAGCATCAATTAATACTCTTTATAAATATTTTTAAATCCTGTAGGCTGTTGCGATATTGAATTCAATGACAATTAAGTAATATTAGTCTTCGTAAACACACGCTTTAGTTGATAAGCATATTTACTAACGCTAAAAATTATTTTTCTATAATACATGTTATATTTAAGATCACAAGATTTGAAGAATATTTTAATACATTATACACATTTTTAATGTGAAGACTCTACAAAATCCAAAATCTTTTATTACTGTCTTAAATTTCATGCTTAGTCAAAATAATTAGACTTATAGAGTGAGAATCGTAGGAAGTACCACTCTATTCCTTCCATTCTATTTTGATTGTTACATTAATTCTTTTCATACTCATTAAGAAAATAATAAACACAAATCTATTTTTATAAGTCACTCTTATTTATTAAATGTTTTCAGCATTGAAAAGTGTTAGAAAAAATATATTTCTTTAATATCAAGAATATAATATAAAAATAATTGTCATTCTTTAATTTTAAAAATGACATTTTTTGAACTAAAATAACTAGTGTTAATTTAAAACGGATGGAGTATAGGACTATAGGTTAACAATTATATCATTCAAAAACAATATTTCCTTCGTTCTTTTTTATTTGTCAACTTTTCTTTTATAGTTATCCTTAATTACTTGTTTATTTTGATAAATCAAAAAAGGACAAAGTTTTATTTTACCTATTATACCCTCAATTAAATGACTAAAATGTAGAACTTTTCATTCATTTCATAATTAATAGGGACAAAATGGTAAACTCACTACATCATTAATTGTTTTCTGAATAGGTGTGTTAATTTAAAAGTGGATAAGTAAAAGGGAAAATGATAAAAAAAATACCCTTAAACTATTCGAAATAGCTCATATATACCTCTAAACTTTATTTCGGCTCAAAACTACCCTTTCTGTCATACTATTGGGTCAAAAGTACCCTTCTTATTTATAGAAGTTGTTAAATGCCATGTGGATGCCATATGGATGCCACATTGCATGCCAATAGGATTTCACTGCCGCGTAGACTAAATAGAAAGGGTAAAAAATACCCTTAAACTATCCGAAATAGCTCATATTTACCCTTAAACCATATTTCGGTTCAAAACTACCATTCCCGTCAAACTATTGGATCAAAAGTACCCTTCTTATCAATAGAAGTTGTTAAATGCCATGTGAATGCCATATGGATGCCACATTGCATGCCAATAGGATTCCACTGCCACGTAGACTAAATAGAAAGGGTAAAAAATACGCTTGAACTATCCGAAATAGCTCATATTTACCCTTAAACTATAATTCGGCTCAAAACTACCCTTCCCGTCAAACTATTGGATCAAAAGTACCCTTCTTATCAATAGAAGTTGTTAAATGCCATGTGGATGCCATATTGCATGCCAATAAGGTTCCACTGTCACATAGACTAAATCCTTAAATCCTAATTACTTCCCCCCTCATTTCATTATTTCAGAAATGATATATTCACCCGTTCTCCCTCATTTCGGGGCTATGGTTTCATACTTTTCTTCGTGGCTGGATTTCAAAGTGGATATTCATGCTTGTAGGTTAATAAATATTTTTTCTTATTTTATTATGTTTACGATTTCAAAGCATGATAGTTAGGATTTCACGACTTTCCCCTAATTTCGCAGCTAAGGCTTCGTAGCTTTCTTGGGGCCTGAGTTTCAAAGTGGATATTCATGGTTGGGTTAGTAAATATTTTTTTCTTATTTTATTAGGTTTACGATTTCAAAGTATGATAGTTAAAATTTCACAACTTTCCCGTCATTTCGCGGCTAAGGTTTCATAACTTTCTTCAGAGATGAGTTTCAAAGTGAATGTTCGTGGTTGTAAACACAATAAAATAAGAAAAAAGTTTACCAACCTATAACCACGAATATCCACTTTGAAAATCCAACGACGAAGAAAACTGTGAACCCTTAGCCGCGAAATGAGGGAGAAGGGGTGAAATCGTTTCTGAAAAATAATGAAATGAGGGGGAAATGAGTAATTAAGATTTAGATATTTAGTCAATGTGACACATGTGGAATTTAACAACTTTCGCTAATAAAAAGGTCACTTTTGACCCAATAGTTTGACGAGAAGGGTAGTTTTGATCCAAAATATAGTTTAAGGGTATATATGAGTTGTTTCGGATAATTTAAGTATACTTTTGACCCTTTTTCTTTTAGTCTATGTGGCAGTGGAAAATCTATTGGGGTATCATGTGGAATCCACATGGCAGTTAACAATTTTCGTTAATTAAAAGGGCACTTTTGACCCAATAGTTTGATGAGAAGGACAGTTTTGAGCCAAAAATATAATTTAAAGGTATATATAAGTTATTTCAGATAGTATAAGGATATTTTTGACCTTTCACCATAAGTAAAAAGGGAGGAAGGGAGTAATAATTAAGGGCTCCCATACCCTAAATCATTCATAAACTTAATTTATGATCCAAATTAAGCCAATCAAAATTAATTAAAGAATGTTTGACCAAGGTCAATGTGATGATGATCATGTCCATATTGCACGTGTATTTAGAACATTCTGCTAACCTTATGATAACTTTTCTCTTTATTAACCAAAATATCATAAGTTATAAATTTTCTTTTGAATATTTCTTCCATGTTGGAGGTTTTTGGAGGTTGGTGCATCATTTTGTAAAATATATTATCTCGTAAAATTTTATTATATATAATTAGAGCTGTTAAAATGAATTTAACCTATGAGGTCAACTTAATTCTATTCATTATTGGAGTAGGATTGAGATCGAATTTTTTAAGCTTATTTAAAACTACGGCTCATAAGCCTAGTTTATATAAGTTCTTGGTCCTTGAGGCTTGATCAGGGCTGTGTCAGGATCGATTAATGGGTCAAAACTTTTTAATTAAGAGTAATTTATAATAATCTCACTAGTATATAATATAATTATTTGAATACACATTATGTTGTAATATTATGAATCTTCATACCTAGATACATATATTTCAGATATAAGGACTCAAAACTAGACTAATTTGTCCTAGATACAGTTTATCCAAGTAGATTTGCATGTATCTAGGATACATATATAAATCTCGCATCCTTGCCTCCCTCCCATCTTGCTTGTGACTCTCTTATCTCACTCGCGAATCTGACATGCGAATATATGCTAATTCCACTAGATTTTTGCTAGTGGTACTGAAACAACACCATTGTTTGTCATATTTGATGATTTGAAAATCTTCTTGTTTACTTAATATTACAAAATTATAAGTTTGAAAATAAAAAATAAAACAGGGGCTAGCCCGCCCAGCCCTCAGCCCCTTCTAGGACTGGATTGGTTGAGTATTTTTAGGTCCTACCAAATGAAGGATCTGACCCGTACTAACCCTTTAAATTTGACCCGCGAAAATTTAGACCGGATAAAATTGAATCAACCCTTTTTGACAATTTTATGTGTAATAGATAAGCAGGTGTATAAATAATCCATTTTCGAGCAATTTTTAAGAAGATTAGATTGATGAGTCACAAAGTTCAAATTGACAATGACAAACTTCAAACATGTTTTGTTTTTGTTTAATACTTAGCTTGATACTCATAAACTTCAAATATTTTTATGTATAATGACTTGTTCATTTCATCTTGATTATCAAATTAATTATGAAAATCCCACTCAACTCCACATAATTAAAAATTATAATTGGTTAAAAAATAAAAAAGCAAAAGCTAAAGCAAAAAGTTAAAGTTGGTAAATAATTAGTCCAATAAAGATATCAGGAGCCATTACATCACAAATCTCGAGCTTATCTCGAGATTCTAACCTTTTTTGGCATCATTATGTCTTTTTTTATTTTTATTTTTTTAAAATCTAACTAAAAATATTTACTCATGTTTTTTCCTAATTTGACAACTCCCTTTTTTTTTAAAAAATAAACTTGTAAATGAAATTAAGATAAATGAAATAAAACTTGAATTAGTAGTCAATTTTCATCATGCCTCTTGTCGATATAATCATATTTTAATAGTAGTATTTTTGTTATAATAGCAGTAATTTAGAAAAAAATAGTACATAAAAAGAAAATTTCACAGTAATTTACGTTACGATAAAAATTTATAATGAATTTGCGAAGACCTTAGATTATCTAATCGTGCGTAATATATAGACTCCAAAGAGTGTTATTATGCGAAATAAACTAAATGCCCAAGTTGTTTCGAAATAGCTTTCATCAACATATTCTACCAAAAATAGAAGAATTTTCTTTTAAATCTTTGATACCTAGCCTTCATATATCAACATTATATTATTCTTCACAAAAATTGAAAGGGAATATTTAGAAAAAATGAACTTTCATTTAAAGATCTTCATTTCACTTCCAAAGTCAAACCCTTTAATTGTTCCCACCACAAAGGCCACAACTATAAGACTTAAAAATAAGTACGTAAATCAAATTCAGATAAATAAATTAAAACATAAATAGTAATTAATAGAACGAATATCGTTAATTCTCACTATGCCTCTTGTCGATGTGGTCATATTAACAATGTTATTGTCGTTGTGATTAAAAAAAAGCACAACAAAAAAATGTCTTTCAAATGATTTTCTCACAACAATTTATATCACAAAAATTGATAATGAATTTACAAAAATTTTAAATAACGCGATCGATTGTGTTATATAGGCTTCAAAGTATTGTATTTATATGAAATAAACTACTCACCAAATTGCTTCGAAATAGCTTTCATCAACACATTATTATACGCTAGTATAGATAGATCTCTTCTTAAATTTTTTTGACAGCCTTCATAAATTAGCATTATTCTTCTACAAAATTGAAGTGGAATATTGAGAAAAAGAATTTTAAAGATCCCCACTTCAATTCCAAAGTCAAACCCTCCCCACCCACAACTATAAAGCTTATTTTGATAATAGATATTGAAAAAAATATTCTCTTGACTAAAGTATATATTTTTTCATAGCTTTTGTAATTGTCAAAAGTTTTTGTTATAAGGTAAAATAAATCAAAAGTTATAAGATACACTTATTTCTAATTTTAAAAATAATTTCACAAACATTAAATTTTGCGTTTGTAACACGATATAAAGTCATGATGTCAAATTAGCATATGAATGTGTGATTTAAGATCATGATGTTCAATTCAAAATTCTAAAAAAAAATAATAATAATTTGAGGGCCATGTTATATTTTTAAATTTGATCCATAAGTGTATATTTTGTAAAAAACAAACCAATTATTTTAGATTTTGCCAAAATAGAAAAATAAGAAGACTTATGCTTGATCGAAAGTGATTGTCTGTACTATGTGAAACATTTTATTAAGAAATACTAGTTATTACTATTGTTGACTGGTGAATCCTTATAATAAAATCATGTGTATTTTAATTTAGTTTGTTATCATGAACATTTACTTATAAAGGAACATGGAGTTATGTTGCGATGCGCTGATGCCTAAGGATATTTTGATATTTTGTTTTTGGATTATGTACTGTGATTTGCTCATCTGCTAACATTATATAAAAATTTGAAGAAGTTCAACAATTTTCACAACTTGTTAGATTTTCATGTTTATAACAAAAATAAAATTTAAAAAATTCAAATGTCATATCCAAACAAAACTTTGTAAAAGAGATCATATTTCGTACAAATTGCTTGACGCCCAGGTACGTTAGATTTTTATGCGTTGAGTAGTCGTAAATTCGTACTTATCGTGTAATTATGAAGTTAATAGTGAGAGATATGTGTGGACCTATTCGTGCACCGAGTAAAATTCGTGAAAAATTCTAACCTTAATTAATGATTCCATAGCGTATGTCCAAACGAGCCTTTAGTTTGATTGAACCTTCTGTAATTATATCCCATATATCTTTGAAAGTAATCGAAGATAGTCATTCACCTGAAATATGTCATCTCCTTTAGTTATATACATCATCCTCAATGAAAATATGTATTGATGTTCTGCAACATATTAAGACTAATTCGTATAATTAAAGAAGATGACATATTTTAAGTGATTAACAAATCTATATTTTAACAAAAACACATAATTTTTTCTAATCATTTGAATTGAAAATATCTAGAGAAAAACACTTTTTGTTATCATGTAATTAAATATTCAATAGGAACACGTCATAGTTTAAGTTGCGAAATAAAATTTGCTAACAAATTTAAAAATCTATCGATATATTTAGCAAAAATTTGTATGCCAAGCAAAAGATATTCTCTTTGGATATACTCAAAATAATAAATCAATCAATTCTTTTCCCTCTAATGAATTCATTGATTATTTTTCACATTTGTATCCTAGGGAAATACTATCTTATGATACTGAGAAATTATTATATTTTTAGTATATGTCTGCACATAAATCCATGAATTGTTTCTCCTAAAATAACAATTTTTTTTTTACAAAATTTCAGAGGGAATATTAGATTCCTTGTTTGTTTAATTTAAAGCAATCCCAATAAGCATGTCCTACTTACCTCAACTTACCACATGACCCACAAAAAGAATTTTTGCACAATAAAAATATTTAATAATATTTATCATTTTAGTGATTAACAGTCATATTCTCAAATACCCTTTAGCATTTCTTGAAAAAATAAAATTTTGAAAAAAAAATTCTTAACCAATGAATGATTAAAGGTATTTTTCTGTTTTTTCAATACCTTTATGAATTTTTCCTTTTTATATATTTGTTGTTTGCTTTACTGAACTAAAGTGGCTGGCATGTTGTTTTTGCTCTCACTTTTTTACCACCAAAAATCTCTGTTTATTTTTTTTTGTTTTTTTGAAAGAGTCTGACATAAAGCTGTTTGAAACTTTGAGTGAGTGAGTGAGTGTAAGTTTTCTGTAAAAATGAAGCAGCAAAGCATGAGGAATTGTACCATTTTCCAATGATTTGTTCTTTTTTATTTTTATTTTTTGAATAAAAACTAAGTCCCAAATTCTTCTTTTATAAAAAAAGATCTCATTTTTACTCTTTGTTAAGCTGTTTTCTTGAAGTTTTAAGACAAATGGAAACAAGAAGTGTTTTTGGTTTTGTGGTGTTGTTGAGTTTCTTGGTTTACTCTAATGCTATGCTTACTCCTGGTGGTGTTAATTATGAAGGTTAGTTCTTGTTTATTTTTAATAAAGATTGAAACTTTGAGACATTTTTGGAATGAGATTGATCATATTAGTAAATATCAAGAAGTTAAAAGTATTCTTATACTCTTGTAGGTGTTACTTATGAAGGTTAGTTTTTATAGTTTTTTTTTTTTTTCATAAAGATTAAAACTTTATGACTTTTTTGTTGAAATAATCATATGGGGTGTTTGAAAAATTTGAAAGGAATGAGATTTTGATCAAATTTTAGAAATTTCAAGAATTTAAAAATATGTTTTCCCCTGTTGGTGTTACTTATGAAGGTTAGTTTTTATGGTTTTTCTCATAAAGATTGAAACTTTATGTCTTTTTTGTTGAAATAATCATATGGGGTGTTTGAAAATTTTGAAGAGAATGTGATTTTGATCAAATTTTAGAAATTTCAAGAATTTTAAAAATATGGTTACTTCTGTTTTGGAGTTAATTATGAAGGTTAGTTCTCATAAAGATTGAAACTTTGGAACTTTTTTTGTGAAAAACTTATATGGGGTTTCTGATTTTTTTTGAAAAGGAATGAGATTTGAACAAATTAAAAAAATCTCATCTTTTTTTAACTTTGTTTTTTTATGTTGATTTTGGACAGTGCAAGCTTTAATGGAGATCAAGAACTCATTACATGATCCACTTGGTGTTTTGAATTGGGATGAAAGTTCTGTTGATCCATGTAGCTGGAATACGATCAGTTGTTCAAGTGATAAATTTGTCATTGGCTTGTAAGTATAACCGATTGTGCGGTATCTGCATTAGAATCCGACTAACAAAACCTTTAATATTCTTAATACTCGAAACCTCTAGTTAAGATGACACTCTAGTTTTCTGATTGTGTCTAAAAATTGTGCAGGGCTTGTCCAAGCCAAAGTTTGTCTGGGAAAATATCACCATACATTCATAACTTGACTCACTTGAATCTACTGTGAGTATTTTATATGATGAAAAAAATAATAAAATTTCAAATGATTGATTATTTGATTTATTACTTAAACTTTATTTTTTAACAGGCTTCTGCAGAGCAATAATATAACAGGACCAATTCCAACTGAACTTGGAATGCTTCAGAAACTTAATACAATTGATCTTTCTGATAATCAACTCACTGGGAAAATCCCTTCATCTTTAGCTCAATTGAAAAGCCTTCAATACTTGTAAGCAAAGAAAATTTTAATGATTTTTGATATAAAAATGAGTTCTTGATTTATAAAAGGCTAATGATTTTTTTTTTTTGGATTCTGTTATAGGAGACTAAACAATAATAGTCTTAGTGGAGCTGTTCCCTTGGAATTTTCCAATATGACTCAACTTACTCTTCTGTAAGTTCCTTAGCCTCATTTAGTTTTTTCATACTTGAAAGGGGAGTCTCGGAGCAACAGTAAACTTGTCTCCTTGTGAACTATATAGGTCACACGTTCGAGTCAGGGTTAGGCCTTTCCCCGAACCCTGCATGAACGTGGAACACTTTGTGCACCAGACTGTTGTTTTTTTCCTAATTGCTTGCTGTTTTCATGAGTATATGTTGATGGGATTCTTGTTTTTTTTTCTTCTAGAGACTTGTCTTTTAATAATTTGAGTGGTCCTGTGCCAAGGCTTCTAGCTAAAACATTCAAGTAAGTTTCTTGAACAATTCTTTGAATTCCATAATTTTTTTTCCCTTTGCTAAAGATTAGAGAAAATAAATCATTTTTTCTCTTATTGATGCAGCCTTTTGGGAAATCCTATTATATGTGCAACTGGAAAAGAACCAGAATGCAATGGGACAACAACATCCATGCCTTTGCCCTTCACTTTGAACAACTCACAAAGTAAGAATCTTGAATCAATTCTCCTAAGTATTTTTTCGAGCCAGCTTGTGTGTCCCTCGACTATTCCACAGATCTTGGTTGTTGTCAAGTCTCCTTCTTTCAAAGTCGTTATGATTAACTACAACTCTATTATAAGTATTCATCATGAAGTCTTGGATTGTATCTGTGTTGTCCTATTTACAACTGAAAAGTCTCTTGTTATAATATCTCAGATGCTCAGCCTTTTGGAAGATCTAAAACTCACAAAATTGCCTTAGCCTTTGGGACAAGTCTTGGATGCATCTGCCTACTAATTATTGGGTTTGGTATCTTTCTGTGGTGGAGACAAAAGCATAACAAGCAAATTTTCTTTGACATCAATGGTGAGTATGATATGCAGCTAAAGCCTATATTGCTCGAATCTCGAGATACTAATAATGTCATGCTTTAACTAAGAGGATCATGCTTGTTGGTAATTTCAGAACAACATCATGAACAAGTGTGTTTGGGAAACTTGAGGAGGTTCCAATTTAGGGAACTTCAAGTTGCCACAAACAACTTCAGTAACAAGAAGATACTGGGAAAAGGCGGTTTTGGAAACGTGTACAAAGGTTGTCTTAGTGATGGCACAATTGTTGCTGTAAAAAGGCTCAAAGATGGAAATGCAATCGGAGGAGACAAACAGTTCCAAACAGAAGTTGAAATGATCAGCTTGGCAGTGCATCGCAATCTCCTACGTTTGTATGGGTTCTCCATGACACCAACTGAAAGGCTTCTGGTTTATCCTTACATGTCTAATGGAAGCGTTGCTTCTCGTCTCAAAGGTAACAGAAAAGAAACACATTCTTAGAGACCTAAAGATTATGCAAGTGTCCTTAACGAGAGTATGCTTACCTGTGTGACTAGGATAGTCGAACTAGTGGATTCAGATATCTGATTGTCGATTTCTCTCTTTCTGTTGTTTCTTGCAGCCAAGCCACCATTGGACTGGACTACAAGAAAAAGAATTGCATTAGGAGCTGCGAGAGGTTTACTATATCTACATGAGCAGTGTGATCCAAAGATTATCCACAGGGATGTGAAGGCAGCAAACATATTGCTCGACGATGACTGTGAGGCTGTCGTGGGAGATTTTGGATTGGCAAAGCTATTGGATCATCGCGATTCACATGTCACAACTGCAGTTAGGGGAACAGTAGGACATATAGCTCCTGAGTATCTCTCTACAGGACAGTCCTCTGATAAAACAGATGTTTTCGGGTTTGGAATTCTCCTGCTAGAGTTGATATCTGGCCAGAGAGCTCTTGAATTTGGTAAAGCAGCAAATCAGAAAGGTGTTATGCTTGATTGGGTAAGTATTACACATTCCAATATGTGACAAAACCCTCCATCTCAATTTGTCTTACTTTTCTTTTTAGTCTGCTTAGACAAAAAGTTACCTATGACCATTCTATATCGAGTATGTTGACAAACAAAAAGAAACGGAGACTCTCTCAATTCTTGTTGGGGTTGACAATATCAATGTGCATATCTGTTGCAGGTGAAGAAGATTCACCTGGAGAAAAAGCTTGATTTGCTGGTGAGCAAGGACTTAAAGGACAAATATGATCGCATCGAGCTTGAGGAAATGGTACAAGTAGCTCTAATATGCACTCAGTATCACCCTAGTCATAGACCAAAAATGTCAGAAGTGGTAAGAATGCTCGAAGGAGACGGACTTGCAGAGAAATGGGAAGCTTCACAAAGAGCAGAATCTACGCGATGCAGAGCCAATGAGTTCTCGTCTTCAGAAAGATATTCTGATCTTACTGATGATTCTTCATTGCTTGTTCAAGCAATGGAATTATCAGGACCAAGGTGATGTAGATTATAAAAGATAGTTAATTAGATGAAACAAAAAAAGGGCATCTGAGATAGAATGCTCAAGTAATATTGGTGTATGTTATTGAGCTTGTTTTTTTGTTTTCTTTTATTAACCGAGAAGTCCTCGAGGGTCAATAGTGCACCGTTCATAACTCAGTGGATGATAGAACCGCCCCTTTACTCTTCTCCAGTTATATACCAGATGCGGTAGGGTTCAATTGAGCTTGTATATATATGATTATATGGAAGCTGCATAAAGGAATGAGATATGTTCTGACTGTATAGGAAAAAGACTGATGTATGCACAACTGACCCCTCACCCCTTTTTTTCCCTCTTCATGTTTTGAGTGATAATTTTTCTAGGATGTGAAATTGTAACTTTGAGCTTGTAAGAATAATATTGTTGAAATTCAATTTCAGCTTATAAATATGTATATTGTATCATAATTCTCAGAAAAATGTTGTTCAAAAGGATCATCTTTTCCATTCAAAAGGGATTTGATCAAATTTCATTCTTTCTCACTATTCAGAACAAGAAACATAAAAGCAGAGAGTTTGTGTTAACAATGAAGAATACAGTAAGTAAAGAAACAGAGAAGACGAAGAACCTGAGAGAAGATCACATTTAAAGTTTCATTTTTTTTTCCTTTTGCGAGTTTTATATGTAAATCGTCATGTGTTTTTCATTTTCTACCTAAAATTAGCCCGTGACAGTTCCAACTTCCAAAGCCATGTCTTATTTCATAGATGAATCAATAACAAGAATGTCATGCAAAATTTTTGTTAGTTCTGCAACTACAATGCTTCAACTCGCCCGGGGAAACTTAACACACAACATAATTTCGAAATAAACATTAACTCAAGAACCCCAAATTGAGTGATGCTTCTTCGTAAGGAAGGAACATGTCCAATATACTTCTCGGTTTAACTTGGACTAATCCCTTAACAACCCAGAAATATCCACTAACCAGACATAAAGTAAGTTTCCACTCGAATCTTCAACCTCGCCTAAAGTAACTTCGAAATAAACAACCAAAGTCTTAAATCATACACCATTCAATAAAAAACATGCAATGTAAAAGCCATCTCTGTTTCCAAACAGAGTATTCAAAACATTCATCCAGGTTCCGAATTCTATGTTTCCAAGCAGATAAAATCTTTATAGTACCTTAAAGCAAAGGCAAAACACAGCCTTACTACTCCATCAACCAAACGTCTCGTTTCTGTTTGTACTTCCAAAACATTTTAGCCAAAGATTAAGAAGGATTGTGATAACAATACTAATCAACAAGGTACACAACTTCTGCTTTAGATGATGCCCGTTGAAACTTTGTTATCTCCGCGAGTACGTTGAGAGATTTGTTAGTTTCCATTTGACGAGGCTTGATTACCATTTTCACCTGTGCTGGAGACTTTGCCAATAAAACCTTGATAAGCTGCATTTCAACCTCTCCTAATAGTACATCATAAAACTTAACTGTCCTCAGATGATTAAATGTGATATCCGAAAAGCTTGCAGGAATCTCATCAACAACCTCCTGGGGCACAGATTCGAAATAATCTCCATCACTAAGGATACATTCCTAAGAAGAATGAAGAAGAAAACTATCAAGTCATTACATACAAATATAAAAACATGGAAAAGCTAGAGAGAAAAATAAACATAAGTGACAACCTTAATTTCAATTTCTTCCAAATTTGGAGAGCTCCTCATCATGGAAAGAGCAAACGAAAGCTCAAAAAACTCTCCAAGAGTGATCCAAGAAATGAATAGGCGTTTCAGATAGTTAAGAACTGATGGAAGCCTGGTTGGTATAACTTTAGTTGATCCATTATCGACCTACAAATAAAATGACAAAAATCAGGATGACTGAAATTCCAAAAAAAAGTACAGATGAAAATGTATTACCATTAAGTAAAATGAAGAAACATTACCTCAAAAAGATCCCAGCTGAAACACTCGAGAGCAGGAATAGACGAAAAAATATTGACAAAATCATCTTCGTCCTCTAGAACTAATTCTCTAGGCGCATACAGAACATTGGAAAGAACAGGGACATTTTCAAGATGTATCAATTGTATATCGCCACGAAAGACAAATGACCTTAGCTTAGGAGCATTAATACTCATGAGGTACGAATTGTCTATGTCTTTTAGCACCAAATCCTCAAGCAACGAGCAATTTGAGATCAAACGTATCAGAAGATAACGTGACAAATTTCAATATTAGCCTAATCAACTTATTAAATCCCTTAAAGAAACATGGAAGTTGTATTTCACATTCCTTGAGATACAAATGCCTCAATGCTGAACAATTAAAAAAGAAGTTAGACAACCTGTATGGAGGATAAGTAAATGGAAGTTTAAGGACAAATGTTGAAGATGATTAGTGTCGAGGGAAAAAATCAACGATCAACATCAGGACACACTACTAGACTAATAATATTGAGGGTGACCTTCAATTTTATTCCTCTATGAAACCTGAGGAAACTATCTAGAATTGGAATAAATCCAATGGTAGGGGATGTCAAGTCCTCGGGTGTTTTCCACACTGTTTGATCAAACTTCACATGTGGAATTCTCCAGCAAATATGTTGCCAGTCCTTCGAAAGTGTACTAACTCTAACAACATCTCGAAAAGACAACCTACTTAGAATGTCATCGATTAAATAAATGTTAAGGTTGCTAAGTCGATCAGGAGAAGGTAAACTAAGTCCTTGTTCATCCGGAGGCATGACAATCTGTAGAAAGTAAACAAAAGTACGATAGGTAAGGTCAAAGTACACGCTACATGAACAACAAACAAAAATGTCACAACTCTAAGATTAAAAGAAAAGGTGCATAATAGGAGGCAAATGTAACCTTTTTCCATGTTTAAAAAATTCTAAAAGAAATTATTTGTAGTTGACATTTGCATTGATTTCTTTAAGCTGCAACTCTTGATGTAAATTTGTTTGGCTTAGGTTAAATCAAACACATACAAAGTATTTTTGTATAGAATTTGAAAAAAACTTAGATGTTTAAATTAGTGATGTTATACTTCTTGTACTAGAAATTTATAGTATTGAGTGCTTACATCAAAATACTAAAGGAATGACATGTGTTTGTTGTAACATTATAAATGAATAGATAATACTTAACACTTCCTTTAGCACTAAAAGTGTCATTTGGTAGTATATATAAAAATAGTTTGTATGAAATTTTAGTACAATGTTTGACCGTAAATTTAACTCTGGTACAACTAATACTAGTATTACAATTAACCTCTTTTGGCATATAAGACCCCAAACATTTGTTCTACGAGAAGCATAAAATATTAATTTAGTGAACTACACACTTAATTTCAATATTTTGGTGAAACATAAAAAAATACATCCTGAAATTTTAATTTATGTATAAGCTATTAATAAGAACACCAAAATCATGAGAAATGGTATTATTTTGTTAATTCAAATATTCATATCCAACCCCATAATCAAACCTAAAACCATCAAGACTTGAATGAGAAATCAGATTCCTATAAATTAAAAAAAAATATATTGATAGTTGAACAAGGTGATATTCATTATTCAAGGCTAAGCCATAAGTCCATATGCCTTTAATCTACGTTTTCTCAAGATAACATAATTAGAATTTCACAAATATATTACTTTTTCTTAATAGTGTAATTATTTGAAAAACTACAATCTTAAGGGAAACAAGTTTGAAATAACTTAATTTTGTTGCTACCACCACCATTACACAATGAATTTAGATACACCCATCATCAGAGTATATTTGTTGTTATTGTTGTTTTAATTAGGGTTTCTTCCGAGGTTGACTCAATGTCTTTAAAGATGAGGCATATGCCTTTAACCCCAAAATTGAAGGGCCTAATTTTTTAGTAATAATAAAATTATCTTAAGCTTTGTAGCAAAAAAAAGAAAGAATGTTTTAATTTGTTTAAGATTCTTTTTTATGGACTATTTTTTAAATTTAACTTTCACATGGTATGTTTAAGACCACAAGATCAATACATATATATATATATATATATATATACTTTAAGATCATAAAAAATAAAATCTTTTTTTATCAAAAAGAAAGAAATAACTTGAATCTCACATTGAAATAAAAGTAATCCAACTTATTTTTGACTTTAGACCACTAATTAGCTTGAGCCGTCACTGGGCTTACTTATCAATTATGTTTACTAACTAATGCTAAAATGTTCAATAAAGAAAGGACATATGTTGAATACTGATTAATTTTTTTCTTTCTTCATATTTTTTACTTGTTATTTACTTTCAACACTCTCTAAGCCACCTTAACACCAAAAAAGGTGTATTTATTTCATTTCAAAATAGTTCTAGGAGGTATTAGGACATATAAAGAAAATGTGTATTCTTAAAATTTCGACCATAGTTCAAGGGAGTACTTATGCCTTTTTTTCAAAAATAAAAAATAAAATAAATATTAACAAACTTGACAATGTTTTGTTAACCTCATGTTCAAATATTTTAATAATGACAACACTGACCAGGTTCTTGATGCAGGAAGTAAACAAGATACAACACAAGTACAAGGCTACAATTGGGATGCTCGCAGTGATTACACTAAGGATAGGCGCACCAGTTAAGAATGGAATGTAAATATTTGTTCAATCTGATCAAATCTCACAACATGTGAAATCAGAGCCGCATTCAAGGAAAATCAATCAAGGATATCGAAGATAAAATAAAGGGAAAATATTAAGGAAACATCATCATACCAATATTTACAAAGAGTACAAGATAAATCAACTTAAGGAAAGGATCAAATCACACACGACTATCAAGCCAAGACTCAAGATCCTCACGCAAGGAAAGAATTGATCTATCATGCACATATCTAATATGGACATGATTCAGCAGATCAATTACAAATGACTTAAGGATAAGATTAAAGATCCTTGATTCAAACACCCTTGGGTTTCTCATAAGAGGTTACACTATATAAAACCTCCTCTGCCAGTTGTGTGAAGCACACAACTGTTGGGCTATTGCCCATGTTCCAGCCAAAGGCCCATGGCCTAATCCTACTTGAAAAAAGATTGGAATTATACTCTTTATTTGGTTTCCAAATCGATTAGGTAAAAGATTGAAATTGTAATCCTATTTGTAGTTGGTTTTGACTTTGTAAGGAAAAGTACAACTCTATAAATAGAGGATAGTCTTGAGAGAATAATTCAATTGCTCATTGATATTATCTTTGAAAGTCATTAGAACATTAGAGAGGTTTTTGAGAGAGCTTTCAACAAGAGAAAAGAGAGAAGGAAAAAGGTTATTTTGCTGTAGTCTTTTTCTACGACCACCAATATTCAAATCTTGTTTCCCGATAACTAACCGTTGGATCATGCTGAAATTTGGACTGAGTGTTCCTGACATTTTGGTGGTTGATTTAAATGGTGGAGATCGAATTCGGAGGTCAGCCAGATCCTATTTTAGTTCTCGAACAGAAGCTGAGTTTAAGTGGTGTTTCTTTTTATTTATCTTTTGTTGGTGTAGCTACTGTTTGTTCTTTTTTTGGCACTTTTTGTGTAGTCATTAGAAGAATATTTTTAACCCTCTTATTGGTATAGTCAAGCAATTTGAATCTTGTTGATCCCGTGGTGGTTACCTTCGGTTTGAAGGGTTTTTCCACATTAAACTAGTGTTCTTTATTGTTAGATTTTCGGTTTCATCTTTTCGTCACAATAACTAGTATCAGAGCTAAAGTTATCTAAATGGAGGGGAATATGAGAAAGATTGTATATCTAAACGGAAGAAACTACAACATATAGAAAAGCAAGATGAAAGATCTATTATTCGTGAATAAGATGCATCTTTCGGTTTTTTTTACTCATAAACCCGAGAATGTGACCGATGAAAATTGGGAATTTGAGCACTAACAAGTATGTGGATATATAAGCCAATGGGTTGAAGATAATGTTTGTAACCATATTATGAATGAGACAAATGCTAGAACATTGTGGGAAAAGTTAATGACACTTTACGCTTCAAAAACTGGCAATAACAAGTTGTTCTTGTTAAAGAAATTGATGACCTTTAAATAGAAGGAGGGCAGTTCTATTCTCTATCATATAAATGATTTTCAGGGTATTCTTGATCAGCTATCAGGATGGGTGTTAATTTTGATGATTAAATACAAGGACTTTGGCTTCTTAATACTCTACCGGATTCTTGGGAAACTCTTCGTGTTTCTTTAACAAATTCTACCACTGGTTGAAAGGTGACTATGAAATATGCAAAGAGTGGTGTGTTGAATGAAGAGGTTAGAAGAAAATCTCAAGACATATCTTCACATTCAGATATTCTATATACAGAAGATCGAGGGATACATAAGACAAGAGACCCGAGGAGTAGAGGTAAAAGCAGAAGCAAATCAAAATTCAAGAATCCAAATATTATATGTTATAATTGTGGAAAGAAAGGACATTTTAAAAGATTTTGCAAACAATTGAAGCAAGATCTTAAAGAAGGGAAAAAGGAAAAAAACAATGAAAATAATGTTATTCCTGTTGTCCAAGATGACCTTCTCTTCGCTTGTGATAAGGACGTTATCAATTTTGTATCTCAAGATAAAAGTTTGATAGTTAACTCTGAGGTGTTAAAGTTGAGTAATGCTGGTGAGGTTAAGGTGTTCGGTATTGGCACTGTTTGTTTGAAAACCAATACTGGTTCAACGTTGATCCTTTAGAATGTCAAGCATGCTCCAGACATTCCCTTAAATTTGATCTCTGTAGGACAACTAGATGATGATAGCTATCATAATGACTTATTCAATGGACAATGGAAGCTCACCAAAGGCTCATTGATTTTAGCTCGAGGAAGAAAACATTCAAATTTATACGTGACACAAGGATCGATTCTTGGTGACTCTATATATTTGGTGTAGAGCGAGGCTTTATCAGAATTGTGGCATAAGAGGCTTAGTCATATGAGCGAGAGGAGGATCACCTATTTGGCTAAGAAGGATTTTCTTGCTGGTATTAAACTAGCAAAGGTGAAAAGATGTGTTCATTGCTTAGCAAGGAAATAGAGAAGAGTTTCTTTTCACATTCATCCTCCTTCAAGAAAGTTTGAGCTATTGGAGCTAGTACACTCAGATTTGTGTGGTCCTTTTAAAGTGAAGTCAAAAGGTGGTGCACTTTACTTTTCTACTTTCATTGATGATCGTTCTCGCAAGATTTAGGTATATCCTTTAAAATCCAAAGATCAAGTGCTTGATGTGTTTAAACAGTTTCAAGCCTTATCTAAGAGACAAATGGGAAAGAAATTAAAATGTATTCGCACTGCTAATGGTGGTGAGTATATTGGTCCCTTTGATAACTACTGCAAATCGCAAGGAATTCATCATCAAAAGAATCCTCCAAAGACTCCTCAATTAAATGGTTTGGCAGAAAGGTTGAACTAAACTTTAGTTGAGAGAGTTAAATGCGTGCTTTCAGAGACTAAACTTCCAAATTCATTTTGGGCTGAAACACAACATTTTTGCTTATGTTATCAATTTGTCTCCTCTTGTTGCTTTGGGTGGTGATGTTCCAAACGAAGTTTGGTTTGATAAGAATGTCTCTTAAGATTACTTGAAAGTGTTCAAGTGTAAAGCTTCTGTGCATTTTCCAAAAGATGAGAGGTCGAAATGGGATGTTAAAAATAAGCAGTGCATCTTCATTGGTTATGGTCAAGATGAGTTTGGATATCGCTTTTATAATCCAATTGATAAGAAGCTCATTAGAAGTCGTGATGTTGCGTTCTGTGAAGATCAAACTATTGAAGATATTGACAAGACTGAGCAACTAGATTCTCATGCTGATGAGAGCTTAGTTGATGTTGATCCAATTCCTATTACTGATATATCTTCTGCACATGAGGGAACCCAAGGTAATGATCCAGATAATGATCAGAGTGTAGAACATATAATTGTTCCTACTGACGATGTTGTGGTTGATAATCAACCAACTCATGGTGAGATGATCACTTCAGATGCTCCAGAAACCTCTTGTAGAAGATCTACTAGAGAGAGCGAAGCTCAACACGTTATTCTCATGATGAGTATATTCTATTGACTAACATGGGAGAACCTGAAGGTTATGATGAAGTCATTTTAGATACTCATAGAGATAAGTGGAAAAAACTCATCGTAGACAATCATGAGTTTTGTAGAAGTGTGGCAGGCAGGAAGCCTGTCAAAAGTTACTTCACTTAAAGTCCATTTGGCCCCTTGGCTGGAGGGGGATTTAATTGGGCTATTTCCCATGTTCTAGCCAAAGGCCCATGGCCTAATCCTACTTGAAAAAGAATTGGAATTAGTCTCTTTATTTGGTTTCTAATTCTATTAGGAAAAGGATTGGAATTGTAATTCTATTTGTAGTTGGTTTTGGCTTTGTAAAGAAAAGCACAAATCTATAAATAGAGGATGATCTTGAGAGAATAATTCAATTGCTCATTGATGTTGTCTTTGAAAGACATTAGAACATTAGAGGGGTTTTTGAGAGAGCTTTCAACAAGAGAAAAGAGAGAAGGAAAAAGGTTCTTTTGCTGCAGTTTTTTCTCCGACGAGCAACATTCAAATCATGTTTTCTGATTAACTAACTGTTGGATAGGGATGAAATTTTGATTGAGTGTTTATGACATCTTAGTGGTTGATTTTAACGGTGGAGATCGAATTCGAAGGTCAGAAAGATTCTATTTTAGGTCCCGAACAGAGGTTGGGTTTTGGTGGTGTTTCTTTCTATTTATCTTTTGTTGGTCTTGCTATTGTTTGTTCTTTTTTGGCACTTGTTGTGTATCCATTAGAAGAATATTCGTAACCCTCTTATTGATATAGTGAAGCAATTCGGATCTTGTTGATCTCGTGGTGGTTACCTTCGGTTTGAAGGGATTTTTCACGTTAAACTTGGTGTTCTTTATTGTTAGATTTTTGGTTTCATCTTTTCGTCACAATAACAACTTCAGTTGAACTTATTAGTAATCTTTTTTCATATTTGACAAAGCTTTGTACGCAAAGAGTGAACATTTTTAAACAAAAAGAGAAGGAAAGATTAAGGGAGTAGCATTGCGCGGTAAGCTCCTATCTCAAATCTCAGAAACTGTCTCTCTTTTTTACTTTTTGTGGTCTTGAGCTTTTTGATGAAGCAGTTCGCCTGTTCTATGCAAATATCTGCATCTCACCTAACAGTGGTGAGTTAGAATCGTTGGTGCTCGGTAAATGCTTTATCATCAATGAGAAGTTATTCGAAGATGTGTTTGGTACTAAGTTCTCTGGGGTAATTCCATAAATGAACGGAACATGGACTGATAACTTTGAATTTTCTCTAGATGGTGAAAAGCGAGTCGTGGTTAAACCCGACACTCACATTTCTAACTTTGGGCCCTTATCTCTATGTTTTGAGAATCATATTCTCACACATATCATGGCCACAACTCTTATTCTCAGGAAGGGCTCCTTGAGTAATATCTCTACTCGTGATGTATTTGTTCTCTACTTCCTGCTTAAAAAATACCGCATTAACTGGGCAGAATGGTTCAAGGCGTATATGTGGTAAAGTGTTGAATACTTGAATGTCTCGACAAGTCTGCCCTATGGCTTGCTTATCTCGAGGATTATTGGGAGCAGTCTTGTGGATCCTTTTATGTTTACCCCTTCTCTTATAAATGAAACTTATGATTCTCACACTTTTTCTAGTATGGGGTATGTGCAGGTTGGTGAAAAGTGGGTAAAAAAGGACTCAACCAAAGCTCGGGCGGATTCTCCTGAACCCAAAAAAATCTCGGTGGATTTCGCCGCTCTTTTATTGCTGGACAATGAGGAGGTCAAAAATAGACATTTAGCTGTAGAACGAAACTTGGAGACCCTTCATGATGCTGTGGAAAGGTATTTTGCTTACAGAAAGACTCTAACACTGATATCGATAAGTTGCGCATTGCCATGAAAATGATTAAGCAGAAAGGTATCTCAATGGTAAATCGCTTGATCCAACAAGTTGACTCTCTGAAGAGTGGAGTCAACTCCTCCAACAACGAGCTTGCTGTTACAGTTCATACCTCATACTCCAATCTTCCGTGGAATGTGGAATGTTCGTACAACACCTTCTATGAGTAAGTGAATAACTCCCTCAAGTACTTTTGGGTTGGTCATTAACTCTACTGGCTGAACCTTTACTTTTTGCACTAACTTTCAATAGGGGCATGTACCTCTATCTCTTGGACTACTGGTTTTTTGTATTTTTGACTCTTAGACTACTCCGGTATCTGCTGTCTTTGTTTTAATCTAGTATGCTTTTCGCAATTCTTTTATATTATTAAAAGGGGGAGAAAACAAATCTGTCTTTCTTACTGCTCCGTGAGATGGGAGAGATAAGACAGGGAGAGCTGCACACCGATGAACTAAGACATGAAACCTCATGGAAGTACAATTAACTTTCTCAGTAAAATTGATTGTCAAGATTACTATTAAAATTGTGATCAATCTTATCATTATAAAAAGGGGAAGATTGTTACCTCCTTAGAGTTAGTTGATTTTGAAAATAGACACTTAATGCGTTGATCTCAATTTTTGTAGATCACAAATTCAAAAAGGAAATCATCAGCGCAAACGACTTCAAGAAGGAAAGTATTTGCTTGAAGTTGCAAAGTAGCATTGAAAAGGCAAGCCTCAAATCTAAGGGACAAAAGAAGGAAAGGAATATATGGTTGATCAACATATAAATGAAAGTCTAAGTGAAGTAGAGTACTTGCACACTTTGCAGAGATCACAACCGAATCATCAAGAAAGGAAAGAGACATGAATCAAACCACAACATAAAAAGTATGTTGATCATACAAGAAAAAGATCAAACCAACAAAATGAAAGCAGAAGAAGCGATTTACTTCATGGATACAAATCAACTAAATCGCCTCAATGAAGGACTCCCTAAATTGATCCTTGATTGAGATAAATCCCTTGGGGTTTTCCTTACAAGAGCACATATCATCATCAACATAAACCGACCTAGATTTGTAGTGTAAAGTATGCAACTTTACTTGAGCTTAGCCAATAGTTTTATTTTGTCTTTCATAAAGTTTCGTAAACACGTGAGTGATACAATTGAAAAAAAAAAAGAGAAAAGAAAGAATCTAAGTGTAGGTATACAAGTTGAGGCAGTGTCAAGGTAGTAATTTGATTTGCATATGAGACATGATAAAGTTTCAAATTTCTATAACACGAAGATCTCTTCAAATATCTTAAGGAAAACCCTTAAATCCCAAGGGGACTGGACTAGACACAACATTGGTGATCCGAACCAGGATAAAACCTTTTGTGTCAATTATTTACTGCAACTTTGTGTTATTGTTTATCTTCCTACCAACTTGCAGGTAAGTCGACTATCGATTACTGGTAGTTTACTAAGTGAATTTTAAATATAACCCTCCCGCCCCCAATATCACAATAAACTTAAAAAGAAATAAGGGCTTTAGCTAGATTCAAACCCTAGTTTTGTGGGTGATTCCTCTAGCACAGGATAGCTCTACACTCATTAAAAGTGCGCTGTAAATTATATCTTTTTTTTGCCCAAGATAGATATACATGTATATGCACCCACACATATGAATGTGGGTCGCCTTTCACAACAAGATAAAGTTACTTCACGAGTGAAAATCATTAGTGCAAGTTTCAGGCTCTGATACGACATGTAAAAACAGAAACATTTATTCTAATTAAGAAATTAATATATTTACATACCAGGATTTAGAACGAGCGTATCTGAGGCAGCAAACGAAATCAATCTCCCTTTTCCCTATCTTACGCTACTGTAACTTTCGTAATTGAATTGAGTGAAGGTTTTAACCCTAATGAATAGAAAATGACCAATTTAAAGGATTCTACTGAAAATGTTATTGTTTTTGTTGCGCAACATATAATCTAATGAAATGATGTAATCTATTTAATTATTAAAATAAAATAAAAATTATATGGTACAACTAATTTATGATATGTAATTATTATATTAGTATTATTAGTAGTGAATGCTTAAAATAATTACTATTTATAGCTAATATTTTTATTTCATAGAAAATAGTAAATACACACAACTATCTACTATTTGGCTTTAATATTAGACATTTCTAGGCTAATCTTCATTTGCTCAGATAAATCGCGACTTATCCAAAAGAGGATAACTATTTGGTAGTTTTTGATTAGTTTTCATGTATAAGTGTATTTGTTTCATTGATTTTTCTTCTATTTTAATGTCAAGCATTGTTACGGATGGTAATTGAGCGAATTAGATCAATTTTAGTCAATCATATTGTGTCAAGATAACAAACGGTTCAAGATCCAATTCAAACTGAATTAATTGGATCAATATGAGTTGAGCCAAAAAGGAGCAGATAATGAGTCAAGACCCAACTCAACTCAATTTTCACCAAGTTTAATTAATTTATTTGTTCTTTTAAAATATTTTAGTACACAATAACATTATTGATAAAATTATTTTATGGATATATGTAAAGAATTATACTACACAACCTCCTACTTCTTCATTAGGGATGACAATGGGGCGGTGTAGGGTGGGGGCGGTGCAGGTTGAGCTTAACCCACAAACTTTTTAATCGCCCTGCCCCGCATAACAAAACTTTTCATTTTCAACCCGCCCCGCCCCACCCTACCCCACATAGACCTGTCCCGCATGAACTCGCCCTGCATAATTTTCATAATATTTTCTTTTTTCATAGTTATGTTTGATACTAAAAATAAAATTCATAAAATAAATTCATTTTTTCCTTAAGTTGTATTAATTTAATAGGATAGTGACTTTAAATTTTATGTTTTAGAGGTCAATTGAGAATCATGCAAGAAATTGTATTATTTTTAATGAACCATTTTCATTTATAATCTTGAATATTTTAGTAGCTTTAATGAATTTATCTTAATAAATAATGTTCTATCATTCTATGACATGTAAGAAGTTAAAATTAAGTTTGAACCCACATAAAATCACATATACCCGCAGCCCACCCTGACCCACATTAATTAAAAAGAAATCCACTTCAACCCGCCCCACATAACCTTAAGCCCTCCCCGCCTCACATACCCTTAAACCTATCCTGCCCCGCATCCGGTTCGCCTTATTTCCATTATAATTTTTCATGGTCGTCTAAAAAAATGGTAATCAAATTAATGAATATAAACGCCTTACAATGGTCAAAACCATTTATGTTGAGAAATTTAAAATTTATATATAAACAAACAAAAAACACTCTCATATGTATATCATATAAAATTTTTGTCAAGAAAATTCAAATGAATATACCTTCGCCCCTTCTAGATTCGCCCTTGCATAAAAGTGGCTAAAATGCAGGAATTTTGTGTCAAAAATACTGAACAAATGATATCTGTTGGTATTTTCTAGATCTGTTATATATAAAAATGACGATTTTTGTATTAAAAAAGATCACAAAATCCAAAAATTGAATTTGTAACTGACCTATAAAATGAAGTTTAACTATTTTGAGGTATTAAACATCACATGCAAAAAATATTAAGTGGACTGAATTGAACAAATCACATTAATTTTACTCTCTTTTCATAGTACTATATTGAATGTCCACTTTATTTTAGATAACTATTTCAATCATTTGGATCTCATTTATTCTTAAAATTATTACTTTTTTAATTTTGTAAATTAATCAAGTTTGTAAACCTTCAGAAAAAAAATTCTTTAAGTGCAAATTAATGAAATTTATCAATTTTTATAATGAGAAAATAAATAACTAAATTAAAATAAAAAAAACATATTTTATCTCTAAATTTTTAGTAAATTTATAATCACATTAATCTATAAGATTTCTATTACATGTCATATTAATTTTCTGTTTATTTTTATTTTTTTTATGTTGAATTAAATTGTATCACGTAAATTGATACGGAGAAGAAAATACAACTAAGGAACCAACATAATTAATTGCCCCCACCCACTCACCCCACTCACCCCATTCCATATTACATTTCTGTAAAAATTAATTTAATAAGAAAACCTCTCCCCCCTCCTTCTTTAGTTCCCTCTTTCACTCCGCGGTGATGAAATTGAAGACTTCAAAATCATACAAATTTGTGTTCAGCAGTTGTAGGATAACGTGTGCACAAAAGGGTATTTGATACTTTTCTAACTTTTTTTGGATGTTTACAGTAGTATTTTTAGTTGTTGATAAGCTTAAAATTTGCTTTCTTGTTTTGTTTAAAAATCAAATCTTTCTCATTTGGGTGTTGTTAATTTTGTGAAATAGAAGCCCTATCTTCCATTTTGTACTTTTTTTGTGGTAGATATTAATTTTCTTGGGATTTTGGAATGTAGAAAGAACCCTATTTCCTTTTTTTTTAGATGTTGGTTTTACTGCATAACATTTCTTTTAAGTCAAGGGATAATCGAAAATGAATTCTGAAACACCACAAACAAAGTTAGGAGTAATATTTTGTGTACATGCTATCCTTTCTAGAACTCCGGAAACTTAACTTTCTGTATGGCTAAGGAACTAGTCCAAGTTATACCAATATGTATATATATTGGACATGATCCTTCCTCACTTATGAAGAAGAAACTCGAGAAGCATCACCCAATTTGGGATTCGTGAGTTGATGTTTATTTCGAAGTTACTTCATGTGTTGAATTTCCTTAGGAGAGGTTGAAACATTGAGTGGAAACTTACTTTCTGTCTGGTTAGTAGATATTTCTTGCTTGTTAAGAGAGTAGTCCAAGTAAGAAAAAGAAGTATGTTGGACATGTTCCTTTCTTAAGAAGATGCATCATCCAATTTGGGATTCTTGAGTTGATGTAAATTTCGAAGTTATGTTGTGTGTTAAATTCTCTTAGGAGAGCTTGAAGTATTGAATGGAAACTTACTTTTTGTATGGTTAGTAGAAATTTCTTGTTTGCTAAGGGATTTGTCTAAGTTAGACCCACAAGTATATATATGTTGGACATGATCTTCAAGTTTCTTCTTTACAGATCAGGAAGGATCATGTCCAACATATATACTTGTCCTTTTAACTAAGACTAATCCCTTAAGCAAACAAAAATTCCTACTAACTGTACAAAAAGTAAGTTTTCATTCAATACTTCAAGCTCGCCCAGAGAATTCAACTCACAACATAACTTCGAGATAAACATCAACTCATGAATCCCAAATTGAGTGATTCTTCTCGAGTTTCTTCTTCACAAATGAGGAAGCATCATGTCTAACATATATACTTCTCGGTCTAACTTAGACTAATTCCTTAGCAGACAAGAAATTTCTACTAGCTAGACAGAAAGTAAGTTTCCACTCAATGCGTCAAGCTCACCCAAGGAAATTTAACACACAACATAACTTTGAAATAAACATCAATCAAGAATCCCAAATTGGGTGATGATTCTTCGAGTTTCGTCTTCATAGATAAGGAAGGAGTATGTCCATCATACTTCTCGGTATAACTTGGAGTTATTCTTTAATAAGCAAGAAATTCCTAAAAGTAAGTTGCAAATGTACATTATATAACTTAACTGTCCGCAGGTGATTAAATGTGATATTCGAGAAGCTTGCATAAATCTCATCAATAAACTCATAGGGCACAAGTTTGAAATAATCCCCATCATTAAGGATACATAATCATTCTTCTTGTAGCATAAATGTTTGGGGTCATATATCCCAAAAAGGTTAACAGAAATAGTTGTATTAGTTGTACCAGTGTTAAATTTATAGTTAAACATTTGTACTAAAATTTAATACAAGTACTATTTTTATATATACTACCAAATGACTCCTTTAGTGTTGAAAGAAGTTTCAAGTGTTATCTATTGATTTATAATGTTGCATAAACACATGTCATTCATATAGTGTTTTGATGTTAACACTCACTACTATAAATTTGTAGTACAATAAGTATAACATCACTAATTTGAACTTCTAGGTTCTCTTCAAATTCTATACAAAAATACTTTATATGTGTTTATTTTAACCTAATCAAAACAATTTTACATCAAGATTGCAAATTAAAGAAATCAATGCAAGTGTCATCTACGAATTATACACCTTTTCTTTTATTGTTAAAGTTGTTACTTGTTTGTTTTTTGTTCGTGTAGCATATACTCTGTCCTTACAAATCGTATTCTTTTTTAATTTTTTGTACAAATTATCATGCCTCTAGATGAACAAAGACTATGTTTACCTTCTCTTGATTGACTTAGCAATCTTGCCATTCATTTAATTGATGACATTTTAAATCGGTTGTCTTTTCAAGATTTATAAGAACTAGTACACTTTCTAAGGATTGGCAATATACTTGCCCAAAAATTCCACAGGTTAAATTTGATCAAAAGGTCTGGGAAACACCAGAGGACTTGACATCCTCTACCATTGGATTTATTCCTATTCTTGATTGTTTCCTATTGTTTCATATAGGAATAACATTGAAAGTTATCCTCGACTTTACTAGTCTAAAAAGTATGTCCTAAATAGATAATTCTCGATCTAACTTGGACTAATCTCTTAACAGGAAAGAAGTTCCTACTAACCTAAAAGTAAGTTTCCCTGAGAGAATTCAACAAAAAACATAACTTTGCGATAAACAACGAAAGACTCAAATCATATATCATTTAAGAGCATCCATGAAATGTAAAAACCATCTCTGTTCCCAAATAGAGTATTCAAAACATTTACAATTCTATGCTTCCAAGTAGAGAAAATCTTTTTAGTACCTATACCAAAGGCAAAACGCCTTACTACTCATCAACCAAACGTCTTCTCGTTTCTGTTTTCACTTTCAAAACATTTTAGCCAAAGATTAAGAAAGATTGTGATAACGATACTAATCAACAAGATACACAACTTCTGCTTTTGATGATGCCCGTTGAGACTTTGTTATCTCCACGAGTACATTTAGAGATTCATTAGTTTCCATTTGACTAGGCTTGATTACCATTTTCACCATTGCTGGAGACTTTGCCAATAAAACCTTATTAATCTGCATTTTACCCTCTTCTAATAGTACATCATAAAACGTAACTGTCCTCAAACGATTAAATGTGATATCCGAAAACCTTGTAGGAATCTCATCAACAACCTCCTGGGGAACAGATTCTAAAATAATCTCCATCACTAAGGATACACCCCTAAGAAAAATCAAGAAAAAAACATTAAGTCATTACATACGAATAAAAAAACATGGAAAAGATAGAGAGAAAAATAAACATCAGTGATGACCTTAATTTCAATTTCTTCCAAATTTGGGGAACTTCGTATAATGCAAAGAATAAACGAAAGCTCAAAAAACTCTCCAAGAGTAGTCCAAGATATGAAAAGGTATTTTAGACAGTTAGAGCTGATGGAAGCCTTGTTGGTATAACTTCAGTTGATCGATTATCGAACTACAAATAAAATGACAAAATCAGGATGACTCAAAGTCAAAAAAAAAAAGTACACATGAAAATGCATTACCATTAAGTAAAATGAAGCAACATTACCTCAAAAAGATCCAAGCTGAAACACCCAAGAGCAAGAATAAACGAAAAAATACAGACAAAATCATCTTCATCCTCTAGAATTAATTCTTTAGGAACATACAGAACATTGGAAAGAACAGGAACATTTTCAAGATGTATCAATTGTATATCACCAAGAAAGACAAATGACCTTAGCTAAGGAGCATTAATACTCATGAGGTACGGATTTCCTATGTCTTTTAGCACCAAATCCTCAGGCAACATGTTATTAGAGATCAAACTTTCAAACGTATTAGAAGATAATGTGACATATTTCAATTTTAGCCTAATTAACTTATTAAATCCCTGAAAGAAACGTGGAAGCTGTATTTCACATTCCATGAGATACAAATGCCTCAATGCTGAACAATAAAAAAAGAAGTTAGGCAACCTATATGGAGGATAAGTAAATGGAAGTTTAAGGACAAAATGTTGAATGTGATCAGTGTCGAGGGAAAAAATCAAACGATCAACATTAGGACACACTTTTAGACTAATAATATTGAGGGTGACCTTCAATATTATTCCTCTATGAAACCTGAGGAAACTATCAAGAATGGGAATAAATCCAATGGTAGGAGATGTCAAGTCCTCTGGTGTTTTCCACACTGTTTGATCAAACTTCACATGTGGAATTCTCCAGCAAATATATTGCTTGTCCTTCAAAAGTGTACTAATTCTTACAACATCTCGAAAAGACAACCTATTTAGAATGTCATAGGTTAAATGAATGTTAAGGTTGCTAAGTCGACCAGGAGAAGGTAAACAAAGTCTTTGTTCATCCAGAGGGGATAATCTGTAGAAAGTAAACAAAGATACGATAGGTAAGGTCAAAGTACACGCTACACGAACAACAAACAAACATGTCACAACTCTAAGAATAAAAGAAAAGGTGCATAATAGGAGGCAAATGTAACCTTTTTCCATGTTTAAAAAATGCAAAAGAAATTATTTGTAGTTGACATTTGCTTTGATTTCTTTCTGCAATTCTTGATGTAAATTTGTTTGGTTTAGGTTAAATCAAACACATATAAAGTATTTTTGTATAGAATTTGAAGAAAACTTAGAAGTTTAAATTAGTGATGTTATACTTATTGTACTAGAAATTTATAGTATTGAGTGCTTACATCAATACACTGTAGGAATGACATGTGTTTGTCGTAACATTATAAATGAATAGATAATACTTGACACTTCCTTCAACACTAAAGGTGTCATTTGGTAGTATATATAAAAATAGTATTTGTATGAAATTTTAGTACAATGTTTAACTGTAAATTTATCTCTGGTACACCTAATACTAATTAACCTCTTTTGGGATAAATGACCCCCAAACATTTGTTCCACAAGAAGCATAAAATATAATTTAGTGAACTACACACTTCATTTCAATATTTTGGTGAAACAGAATAAAAAAATACATCATGAAATTTTAATTTATGTATAAGCTATTAATAAGAACACCAAAATCATGAGAAATGGTATTATTTTGTTAATTCAAATATTCATATCCAAACTCATAATTAAACCTAAAACCATCAGATTTGAATGAGAAATCAGATTCCTATAAATTAAAAAAAAATGTTGATAATTGAACAAGGTGATGTTCATTATTCAAGACTAAGCCATAAGTCCATATGCCTTTAACCTATGTTTTCTCAAGAAAACATAATTAGAATTACGCAAATATTTTACTTTTTCTTAATAGTGTAATTTTTTTAAAAACTAAAATTTTAGGAGGAAACAAGAAATAACTTAATTTTGTTGCTACCGTTGCACAATGAATTTAGGTACACCCATCATCAGAGTATACTATTGTTCTTTTTTGAAAAAAAAATTACTTTTGTTATTGTTGTTTTAATTAGGTTTCTTCAGAGGGTGGCTCAATTCCTTTAAAGATGAGGCATATGCCTTGGGCTACCAAAATTGAAAATCCTAATGTTTTAGTAACAATAAAATTATCTTAAGATTTTTGTAGAAAAAAATGATTTTTTTAATTTGTATGGAACTCTTTTATATGGATCAATTTTAAATTTAACTTTCACATGATATGTTTAAGACTACAAGATTAAAAAAATATTTTGGTATAATTATATCTTTAGTTTAATACCATAAAAATAAAATTATTTTTATGAAAAAGAAAGAAATAACTTGAATCTCACATAAAAATAAAAAATAATTAAAATTTCGGCCTCCAACTTATTTTTAGCTTTAGGACACTATCTAGCTTGAGCCGTCACTGAGTTTTTTTTTTTTTTATCAATTATGTGTACTTACTGTTGAAGGAATCTTGACGACTGATGGGACACGTCGAAGGAACAGGTCCATCGAAGCAGACTGACGAGTTAGAGTTAGAGTCGTACTAGGATTAGACTACTAAATCTAAGTTACGTACAACTAAGCTATTGAATATTAAAGGAGTCAACTAGGATAATGTATTTGACTTGTAATACAATACTACTCATGTAATTATTTGTATTGTAGTAGGACTCCTAGTATATCTAGAATATGACTATTTTCCTATATAAGGAGATTGTAACTCAACATTATAATAATCAATACATCCTTGATTTCTACATACTTTCATGAGATTTATACGTGGTATCTGACCAATAAAGTTTTTCCTCTCTTGAACGTATTAGATCAAAATAAAAAACAACCAAATTATCAAACTGCAATGGCCCATTTTACCAACACTCTTTCGACCACTTCACTTCATATCTTGTTTTGTCCCGCTCCATTAAACTTAAGCCAATGAACTATCTTATGTGGAGGACACAAATGACTTAGTTGATTCAAATGATGAGATTAACCGAAATCATCACAGAACTACGTTAAGCGCCATTTTCCACTGGACAGACTACTGAGAAAATTGTAATAGGCGAAAGGGTGCAGAAGACAACAACATGTGTTACGAAGGAGTTGGATTTCAGGAACCTTGACAGAAGAAAGCATGTACCTGATTATAGGCTACTCAACTACCAAGGAGATGTGGGAATTCTTGGAAAAAACATATTTTCAAGCAATTAAAGATAAGAAATTCCAAATCAAGTAACAACTGCAAAGTGTGAGGGTAGGAACACAAACAATTGACGAATACATTAAGGAATTCAATGGCATATGTGATGGTCTTGCAACCACTCACAAGTCTGTAGATGAACATAGCAAAAATGATTGATTTTGCTAGAGGTATAGGTCATAATTAAGAGACCTTCAGGACTGTTACGCTAGGTAAGACACCATATCCTATTTTTAATCAGTTTGTTAATGCTCTCAGGGGTTTTGATATGAGGGAGGATGATGAAGAAGTGCCTTAACAAAACAATAACATGGCATTCTCTGCTTAAAGAGGCAAGGGAAAAGGAAACTACTCACAAAGAAGAGGAAATAATAACTTCAATTCACGAGAAAGAGGCTTCAAGCCTGAATGACAAGAAACATGTCCTTATAACAACAAAAATTGACCAGGTCCTCAGAACAGTTCTTCAAGTGAAAGTCATGAAAGGGACAATTATGACGCGTGTCAAATTTGTTGTAGGAATAACCATACTGCTCTTAAGTATTTTTAAAGGTGAGACTACACTTACCAAGCCAAAGATGAGCTACCACAAGCATTGCCTGCTATTAATCTACAAAACATTACTGATGATACTTTGTATGTGGACTCAGGAGCAAGTAGCCAAATGACACATAACTCAGGTATCCTAACTGTCTTAAACACTACAATGAACAAAATAAAATAATTGTTGGGCATGGATCAAAGTTAGACATTACACATGTTGGGAAAATATTTAGAGCAGGTCTAAAGTTAAAGAAAGTTCTGGTAGTCCCTAATATCAACAAAAATTTACTCTCAGTTAGTAAGCTTGCAAAGGATAATTGTTGTACTCTTGAATTTGATGAAACTAACTTTGTTGTTAAGGACAAGAGGACAAGGACACTGCTGGACAAAGGATCTAAAAGGAATGGACTTTATGCTTTGGAAGATAACAATCTCTATTCCTTGACTGCTGCACACAACTAGAACACGTCAAACAACATGTGTCATACTAGATTAGGACACCCTAATTTAAAGTATTTAAATTTTTTATAGTTGCATTAATGTTAGTAGTTAGAATAAAATGCCTACCGTTTTTTCTAGTTGTCAGTTGAGAAAGAGCTGTAAACTTCCTTTTTATTTGAGAAATAAAATTGAGAAAGAACCCTTATTGAAAATTCATTGTGACTTATTGGGACCTGCTCCATTCGAATCTTCCCAACATATGAAATATTATGTCATTTTTGTTGATGATCACACAAGATATACTTTATCCATTGAAATTAGAGCTGTCAATATGGGCTAGCCCACCCCATCCGAGCTAACCCATACTGGCTTTGACATATTACGGGTCAGGCTGGGCTAGCCCATTTTTGACGTGGACCAGAAAATGATCGACACAACCCACAAGTACGTGGGCTACAGGCTTGACGGGCCAACCCACTTTTTAAAAAAAATTACATTTTTTATAATAATTAAATTAAATTTTAAATTATAATTTAAAATATTATCATAAATATCAACAAAACAATATTACATAATGTTAATTTTATTACTTGTTAATCAAATGAAAAGAAAATTATTTTCATAATATTTATTAGGATAATTTATATTTATTTAAATAGGTTTAAAGAATGGTTACAAGAAAATGAAAATAAGGGAGGTAGACGTAATATCGTAAACCACAGGGAAGGTGAGTGTTATAGAGCGAAGCATGGAGGGAGGTCTCTGAAATTATCTCTATTTATTAATTTTTTTTCAAGTAAAAGTATAAATATATAAATAAAATTATTAACCTAATTATTTTGAATTTGAACTCTCTTTAATTTTAAATTTTAATATTATATTATATTTTTTAATTAATTATTATTGGCCCACGGGCCGGCCCTACATATATTTCTCAAGCCCATCAAATCAACAGGCTTATTCAGGCCGGGCTAAAAAGTCCTTTTATTAAATGGGCTCCAAAAATCTTAGCCCAACCCTATTAAATCCCGCGTTAGGCTAGGTCGGCCCAACGGGCCTAGCCCATATTGACAGCTCTAATTGAAATAGATGTCTGAATTCTTTGAGGTCTTTATAAAGTTTTAGAAAATGGTAGAAAAATAATTTTTCTAAAGAGATCAAGATTTTTCAGTGTGATGAAGGTGTTGACTTTATCCAAATAGACTTCATTAAGCATTTGGAAGATCAATGCATTGTGGGATATATTTAATGTCCTAACACACCTGAACAAAATGGAGTTGCACAGAGAAAACATAGGCATAGTATGGAGACTGGCTTAACTTTACGACTTCATGCTAACCTACCTGTGTTTCTATGTGTTGAAGCTTTCCTCATTGCAGTAGTTTTCATCAATAGATTGCCTTCATCAGTCATAAAGATGGTGACTCCGTTTGTTAAGTTGTTTGGGGAACAACCTGATTACAACAACCTAAAAGTGTTTGGGTGTATATGTTTTTCATATAATAAGGGTAACAATATTCAGTCCAAAAACCTATCCTCGTGTGTTCATAGGGTATAACAGCTTACACAAAGGATATAGATACTATCATCCCTTTACAAGGAGGGTTTACATATCCAGACATGTTGTGTTTGATGAAAACACATTACCTTATGTGTCTCCAAAACAATATCAAACTAACATTGATGTCTCACCTCACCTTGCTACTTTTGTTGAATCTTTCTCTAAACTGCAGATACCCGATAATTATGATTCAGGGGAAGTACAGGCTGCTAGCCCACCCATTACTAGTGATAATGCTGCTACACCTCATGTACTCATTGATGATCCATACATTAACATTGAAACTCCAGTTGTAAATTTTGAATATGCCAGCAGCAGTGAGGAATAAGTTGCTCTTAAAGGTCCAACCAATGATCATCATCAAACAACCACTTTAGTTTATGTAGCAATTGACCTTCAACTTGAGAATGCTACACTCCAGTCCACTATCTTGGTTAATGTACAGTTGAGGTACTTCCTGCACCACAAGGGCATCATATGATCACCAGGAACAAGGCGAAGGAACGACGCTTGTTATTTGTTGCTAGCAGCAACACATAAATTGTGAGAGAACCAAATACTACTAAGGAAGCACTAAAATCACCTTATTGGCTTGCAGCAATGCAAGAAGAAATTGGTTTTTTACATACTAACAAGACATAAACTTTTGTGCCTAAATCTCCTGGTATGAACTTGGTTGGATCAAAATGGGTGTTCAAGACAAAATTAAAAGTTGATGGGACATTAGATAGGTATAAGTCCAGACTTGTGGAAATGGGATTCTCGCAGCTTGAAGTGCTAGATTTTGAAGAAATATTTAGTTATGTGGTTAAAGCTACAACTATTAAGCTGGTTCTATCCATTGCTGTCAGTTCAAAGTGGAAATTTAGACAAGTAGAAGTCAAAAATCTGTTTCTACAAGGCTTCTTACAAGAGGAGGTGTACATGAGTCAACCCCCTAGTTTTATTTATCCCTAGTATCCTCAGCATGTATGTCTACTTAAAAAGGCATTGTATGGTCTTAAACAAGCCACAAGAGTCTGGTTTTATAAGTTTAACATGCATCTCTTACACCTTGGTTTTATTTGTAGTAAGACTGACCCTTCCCTATTTACTTTGCAAACTCACAAAGGAAAAATATTTCTCTTTGTTATATGTGGATGATATTATTGTCACAGGAAGTATCCATCTCATGTTTTAGAGTTGGTTCTACAACTTGGAAAGAAGTTTTCTATGAAAGATCTTGGCCCTTTACACTTCTTCTTAGGAAGTGAGGTGAACTATTTCGAAGGTGGAATTCACTTAAACAAAAGCAAGTACGGTGCTGAGATGTTGGCAAAGACAGAGATGACTTTGGGAAAGACTGTAGCCACTCCTTTGGCTAGAAAACATGGTTTGCATGAAGCTGTGGGAAGTTTTGTATATGCATCATTTTAAAGAATGATAGTAGGGAGTCTTCAATATTTGACCTTCACAAGACCTGATATCACTCATGCTGTGAATTTAGCAAGCCAATTTATGCAAAGCCCAAACGTTGAACATTTTCAAGGAGTAAAATTGATACTCAGGTACATCAAAGGTACTCTACACTTTGGACTCAGAGCTATTTCACAATCACCATGTAGGTTGTATGACTACTCAAATGTTGATTGGGGAGGTTGTAGAAAAACTAGGAGATCAACTACAGGTATTATTATCTACATAGGTGCAAATTGTATTCTTAGACCTCGAAGAAATAGAGCACAGTAGCTCGATCGAGCGCTGAAGCTGATTATAGAGCACTAGCCTCCACTGCCGCAGAAATGACTTGGATTTTATATCATCTTAATGACCATGGAGTGTTCCTTCAATATGTTCTTACATTGTATTATGATAATATGAGTGCGTTGTACATGACAATTAATCTAGTTATGCATGCTAGAACCAAACATGTTGAACTGGACTATCATTTTGTTCGTGAGAAAAGGGCCAGGGGACAATTTCTTACTCAATTTGTGAAGTCTAAGGATCAACTAGCTGATATTTATACCAAAGCCTTAACAAAATAGGTTTTCACTGGTTTTTGCAGCAAGCTAGGAGATACAATTCCTCTACTCTCTAGCTTGAGGGGAAGTGTTGAAGGAAGCTTGATGATTGATGGAACACGTCAAAGGAACAACTCCATCGAAGTAGGTTGACGAGTCATAGTTGGATTCATACTAGGATTAGACTACTAAATCCTAAGTTATATACGATTAAGCTACTAAACATTATAGGAGTTGACTAGGATAAGATATTTGACTTGTAATAAATTACTACTCATGTAATCATTTGTATTGTAGTAGGACTCCTAGTATAACTAGAATAAGACTCTTCTCCTATGTAAGGAGCTTGTAACTAAACATTATAATCATCGATACATCATTGATTTCTCCATACTTTCGTGAGATTTCTACACTAACTAATGTTAAAATGTTCAATTAAGAAATGACATATGCTGAAAACTGATTAATTTTTTTCCTTCTTATTTTTTATTTGTCATTTGATTTCAACACTCTTTAAACCACCTAAAAAAGATTTAATACTTAAAAAACTTGACAATGTTTTTTCCTAAGTATTTCTTTTTGTAATTTGTGGGTTCTAGGACTAAATAAGAATCATTTTGTTTGTTTTAGTTAGATTCCTAACATGATGTATTAAATCTATCAAAGTTGTAGTTTATTAAATGCTCATTCTAACACATTTTTATTTTTTCAATATTAATAGCGGTTGTCTAAAATCTTATGTCATAATAGAAAATTAAAATTTGTGTCTATAACAAACAAAAAATGAACTTTAAAATTGAAGACTTCAGGTGCACCAGTAAACTTAAAAAGAAATAAGGGTTTTAGGTAGATTCAAACCCTAAGTGGGTGATTTCTCTAGCACAATGATAGCTCTATACTCATTAAGAGTGCGCTGTTAATTATTTTTTTGGTCAGATATAGATATATATGTATATGCACCCATACATATGAATGTGAGTTCGCCTTTCGTAACAAGATAAAGTTAGTTCAAGAGTGAAAATCATTAGTTCAAGTTCCAGAATCTGATACAACATGTAAAATTATAAACATTTATGCTAATAAAGAAATTAGTATATATACATACCAGGATTTTGAACGAGCGTATTTGAGGCAGAAAAAACAAAATCAATGTCCCTTTGCCCTATCTTACCCTACTGTAACTGTCGTGATTGAATCAAGTGGAGGTAGTAACCCTAATGAACATAAAAGGACCAATTTATAGGATTCTACAGGAAATGTCATTGTTTTTGTTGCGCAACATGTAATCTAATGAAAGATGAATCTATTTAATTATTAAAATAAAATAAAACTTATATGGTACAACTAGTTTATTATATGTAATTATCATATTAGTAATGTTAGTAGTGAATGCTTAAAATAATTACTATTTATAGCTAATCTTTTTATTTCATAGAAAAATGGTAAATACACATGGCTATCTACAATTTGGTAGTAACATTAGATATTTCTAGGCTAATATTCATTTGTTCTATTAAATCGCGATCATCCAAAAGAGGATAACTAGTTGGTAGTTTTATAATTAGTTTTTCTTGTATAAGTGCATTTGTTTCATTGATTTTTCTTCTATTTTAATCTTAGGCATTGTTAGGGACGGTAATTGAGAAAATTGGATCAATTTTTGGTCAATCATAACGGGTCAAGACAACAAACGGGTCAATATCCAATCCAAACTGAATTTGATTGGATCAATATGAATTGAGCCAAAACGGGGCAGATAATGAGTTAAGACCCAACTCAACTCAATTTTCGATAAGTTTAATTATTTTAATAGTTCTTTAAAATATTTTAGTACACAATTAACGTTATTGATTAAAATATTTTATGAATATGTATAAAAATTTCATACCACTACAAAACCTCTAACTTTTTCACGGTCTTCTAAAAAAGGTTATTAAACAAGTGAAATTTAAACACCTTACAATGTACAAAGGCATAATACATATATTGGACCCTAAACTTGGCTTCAAATTTTAACTTTAACCTTCAACTTTCTTAATGCCAAACAGACACTTTAACTATCCAACTTTTAAATAAATAAACACATGACTCCTACATGACACAATACACGTAGGACACCACTAAGGACAAAAAATGACATATAGGATGACATGTAGGACATATGTATCTATTTGTTCAACTTTATACATGTTTAAGTTTCTGTTTGTGCACATCCAAAGTTGAAGGACATAAATGTGATTTGAAGCCAAGTTAAAGGGCCCATTTATGTATTATGCCATGTACAAAACCATTTATGTTGAGTAATTTAAAATTGGAAATACTACCGAAAATGTCAAACTAAATATCAATAATAAAATAATATAGCTACACTATAATTTATTTATACTTTATAGGTATATTTAATTAATAAATAGCAAAATGTAATTCACACACATAAAATTTACTTTTTCCCACTTTTCACACTTTCTCTTCCCTATTTTCACTTTTTTCAGCATTCTTTCATTATCCCTAATTTAAATTCTTTATCCCCAAATCAATTCTATTACTCCTAAATCAACTCCATTTCCTAGTAGGATCCACAAAATTACAGACTCTTTGCCCAGCAAACATATCCAACCAACGAATCATTAGGAGCTAGTGGCAGGGACATGCAACGGGGAACAACCCTAGTTTTCAGATTGAATATACTGAACCTTAGGGGTCTCTTGGGAAAGGGACCAAGAGAGAAGAGAACCCATACCTTTTTGGCATTCAAACCTCGAGTTGCTGCCCAAAAACTTCTCCAAACACACGTCCAACACCGAAAGTTCAACACCCCACTCGACGGAAAACATTCTCTTTGTCTATGTTATTAATTAACGTTTGTTTTTCTTATATTTTCGTGTGAGTTCTTCAAGTGTGAAGAACCTTGGTAAATTTTCTGTTCTTGAATGTTATTTGGCAGAGAAACGTGAATGGGAAGAGAGAATGATCGTGAATGTTGAGGAGATAGACGTGAGAGAGTGAGAGTTTTATTAGGCTTAGAAGTCTAGTTTAGGACTTAGTCAAATAAGGTTTTTATTAAATGATAAAAAATCTGATTTTCCTTTTATTTTAAATTAGCTAATAAATAATAAATATTAATTAATTGCATTAATTTATCAACTTAAATTAAAATAAATTTAATTTATTGCTTCCACCTAGGTTCGAACCCGGGTGGAGCAAGACTTCACTCTAAGAGCCAATTTTCGGCCCTCTCTCCCCAAAATATCTCTCCATCTTATTAATTAAATAATTAATTATTTATTTAGGGTGATTACGATACCACCCTTATCCTTGAAGAAGACCATTTTACCCCATGACCCTCCAAACTTAAGATTTCCCCTTTTTAAGTACGGTAAAGACACATTCGGGTAAATCTTCACATTTAGGAGCCCTACATGGCTGGACCCAACCTTTCCTAGCTCAACTAACTCCCCAAGTTAGTTGGCTTGGCTTTCATAAGGTTCAGAGGTCTGATTCTATGCGCATCAATACGTTTTGGCAGATTATTAGGGTTAAAGTTGGAGTTTGTATTTAATATTGTTATGTCGGAATCGGATACTCTCAAGAGGGTCACAATAGGCACAAATTATCCCGATAATTATTTGTTGGAAATGCTCTCGTTTGATTGTGTATAGCACAAAAGCAATCATAAATTTCATGCTCCATTGTTGCAATGGAGATTCAGAAGAAATTAGAATCTTTGAATAACCCTATAACATTGAGTCTGATGAAAGAATAAGAAAGAGGTGGTTCCTGTACGAGGAAAAAAGGTACATCGCTGACTATGAATGGAAAAAATTTGATATGTAGTCATTCTGTTTTTTGAAGATGATTATAGTAAGATGTAGTCATATGAACGTAGTGTAAGTTGAACAAGTAAGTTTATGTGGAGGATATACCTTCTAAAATGGTATATTGTGACATACATATAATCATTGAATATTCATTACACTTTGAATATCTTCTGTTGTATTTGAATACCTTTTCATTTTTGAATACTTTCTAGTGTATCTAGAGTTATGTTGTTATTATGTTTTCTAAAGTTGGTTGTAGTAAGTATTGTCATTCTCTTAATATACTTAAAAAAATAGTATCTTATTTAATAAGTAATGTATTTTCCTGATTTACCAGGGATTGTCGGATATATTAGCTAGAATTTGCAGAGTACCTAAGTGAAGGTGAAAGTATTTCAGTTCAATATCGTGATTCAAAGTTACACCGCATCAGATCGGCGCACTATTGTGAGAATATGCAGCGAAGAAGGAGGAAGAAGGGGCTGCTAGCGAGATTGAGGCACCACCCAGAATGATCAGGCCACCCGCAAAAATCGAAAATAGTCAACTTGTTAGAATTTATTAGTTTCTTTTGCTAGTTTTCATATTTAACTTCTATTTAATGCTTATGATTAAAACTAATGTTTTATTTTTTGTCAAACATTATCAACTCTTCTATTGATATATGATCATGTTGCTTTACTGTTTTGGTAGCTACTTTGTTAAACTTTTTTGTTGGGGTTATTGCATTCAATGTAATGGTAGGAAGAGATGAATGTATATTTGTATAAATGTACAGTTCATCTAAAAACATATACTCTTGGATATCTACTTTTGATAATCAATATGTTCAGTTGTGTATTTTTTT
>NC_028641.1:5194369-5199383 GCF_001406875.1 Solanum pennellii | reverse complement strand
AAGAAGGAGGAAGAAGGGGCTGCTAGCGAGATTGAGGCACCACCCAGAATGATCAGGCCACCCGCAAAAATCGAAAATAGTCAACTTGTTAGAATTTATTAGTTTCTTTTGCTAGTTTTCATATTTAACTTCTATTTAATGCTTATGATTAAAACTAATGTTTTATTTTTTGTCAAACATTATCAACTCTTCTATTGATATATGATCATGTTGCTTTACTGTTTTGGTAGCTACTTTGTTAAACTTTTTTGTTGGGGTTATTGCATTCAATGTAATGGTAGGAAGAGATGAATGTATATTTGTATAAATGTACAGTTCATCTAAAAACATATACTCTTGGATATCTACTTTTGATAATCAATATGTTCAGTTGTGTATTTTTTTATCAATATATTCAATAGTATAAATGTATGCTAGAGTCTTTTTCATATCAAAATATACACAAGTATTACTATATTCATTTATTGTGAGTTATTGCTTAAAGAAACTTGGATACTTACATTCTTAGAAGTGATAAACATATCATAAATGTTGGTAGTAATTACATTATTACATGTTTTTAATGTGATTTTTATCATACACCAAAGTAATCTGTAACTGTATACAAAGAACATCGTTCCTTTTGTATTTTTATAGGTTGTCTATTATATTTATCAATTTTTCACTAGTATAATTGTTTTATATATGTATTGACCAATATATTATCAAGTATAACTATATGCATGTATTATCAGTAGTTTGGATATATCAATACATATTAATAGTATCAAATTAAGTATTGAGATAACATTCAAGTTAATTTATAATTTAAGCAAAAAAATAAATAAAACAAATATTTCAAAAAGCAGATAATTTTTTTAATTCATTGATTCGACATAACGATAATTAAGTTAAAGAATGCTTTTATAGCGAGATGTATCAGGTACTATGCATTCCGTATTGCAGTTCGACATGAACCAAATATAATATGTGTACAACAAGAATTAGTACACTTCCTTTTACTCAAATAGCTAAATGACTTCTCTTGCTTCTTTGGCCTCCCGGATGTCGCTCGTATTTTGTAGGCAACACAACTTCAGTAGCAGTGTGTTCAAGTAGATTCCATTCACTTTTGTTAGGAAGAGGATACATGCACTTCATATGTTTTCAATATTGTTTCTGGCAAGTAAAATGGTGAACAATATTCATCTAGAAGAATATTTTTTTGGTTCAACACCCTCTACGCATGTGCGCATAATATTTCGTCAACTTGAAACCTATTGCAACTACAAGTCTTCTTTTCCAAGCATAAGATATACGTCTTCCCTTCATCACTTACTAAATAAGTGCAATCAGTTAACAATACAACCTATAATCAATACATAATTTTATTTATACATTCTATACGAAAGTATGCATACATTATATACTTAAATAAATGAATACTGAATACGAAAAATATTATTTTTCTAACAAAAAATAAACCTTTCATTAATATACATACCGTCATAAATCAGAATACGAAGTTTATTTCTTCAACACTATTCCGTTAATGCTATATTGTACATAGCAATTCTCTTTGCTCTATTTTATGAAACGTCAGATCAAAACTGTGAGATAGCTATTTAATTGTATTTTTCTTCGGAGGCAATTGAAGAATAAAGAGCATACATAATTTTTATTTTAAAACTGATAAGAATAATAAAAGGTAGTGATCAGTTACATATTTAAAATGCCGAATTAATGGATTTAAGGGCTGAAAAAAAGCCTTACCAGTTACATTAACCAATTTACATTAACCAATTTACCTTGTCAGTTGACGCATGCGCATAGTATTTCGTCAACTTGAAACCTATTGCAACTACAAGTCTTCTTTTCCAAGCATAAGATATAAGTCTTCCCTTCATCACTTACTAAATAAGTGCAATCAGTTGACAGTACAACCTATAATCAATACATAATTTCATTTATACATTCTATACGAAAGTATACATACATTAAATACTTAGAATAACTGAATACATAATCAACTCAATACGAAAAATATTATTTTTCTCACAAAACATAAACCTTTCATTAATATACATACCGTCNAAAAAAATTCTTAAAGTCCAAATCAATAAAATTTATCGTTTTTGTTTATTATTTTTTATACGGAAAAGGGCCTAAAATACCCTTGAATTATTGAAAATGGTACAAAATTACCCTTCATCCGCCTATTGGATCCAAAATGCCCTTTTCATTCACCTATTGGCTCCAAAATACCCTTGTCATCCATCTTTGGTTCAAAATTGACCACTTATTTAACGGTCAATTTTGAACCAAATGGTGGATTACAAGGGTGTTTTGGACCCAATAGGTGGGTGAAAAGGGTATTTTGGAGCCAACAGATGGATGAAGGGTTATTTGTACCATTTCCAATACTTCAAGGGTATTTTAGGAACAAAATTACCTTTCATTATAAAAAAAGAAAAGGGCCTAAAATACTAGCCAAAAAGTAAGTTTCCACTCAATGTTTCAAGCTCCCTATAAAAATTCAACACACAACATAACTTCGAAATAAACAACCAAAGTCTCAAATCATACATCATTTAAGAACAACCATGAAATGTAAAAACCATCTCTGTTACCAAACAGAGTATTCAAAACATTCACAATTCTATGTTTCCAAGAAGATAAAATCTTTTTAGTACCTTAAAGAAAAGGCAAATACAGCCTTACTACTCCATCAACCAAACGTCTCGTTTCTGTTTGTACTTCCAAACATTTTAGCTAAAGATTAAGAAGGATTGTGATAACGATACTAATCAACAATATATACAACTTCTGCTTTAGGTGATAAAAGATAGTCAATTAGTTGAAACAAAAAAAGGGCATCTAAGATAGAATTCTCAAGTAATATTGCTGTATGTTAATGAGCTTGTTACTTTTGATAACCAAGATTTCCTCGAGGGACAATAGTGCACGGTTCATAACTAAGTGGATGATAGACCCGCCCCTTTACTCTTCTCCACTTATATACCAGACTTTTTGTCTGCGGTAGGGTTCGATTGAGCTTGTATATATATGATTATACGGAAGCTACATAAATGAATGGGATATGTTCTGACTGTATTGGAAAAAGACTGATTTATGAACAATTGACCCCACCCCACCCCACCCTTTTTTCCCCTTTTCCTGGTTTAGTGATAATTTTTCCGGGATGTGGAATTGTAACATTGAGCTTGTAAGAATAATATTGTTGAAATTCAATTTCAGCTTATAATGTATATTATATCATAATTCTCATTGAAAAATGTTGTTGAAAGGGATTATCTTTTCCATTCAAAATGGGTATTGTTTACTAAACTATTAAGATCAAGAGATTTGATCGAATTTCATTCTTTCTCACTATTCAGAACAATGTTTTAACAACGTCGTCGACTCTCATAAAATAACTAGTTGAAATCGACTATATGAATCCTCACTAATCCATTTACGCTCAACTCATGTCATGATCATATCAAATAAAAAACAAAGCACCATGACCATGAGGACCACAATGAATATATTAAAAAGATCAATAACAAACCAAAGCGTCATCCCATAGATCATTCAAAGAACAAACATTGAAATAGATTAATCAAAAACATACATCAATATTCACTTATGTTCACAAACTGATGATCTTCACAGTGGCAAATGCAAAATAACAGCCTTACTGCTGTATCAACATTCTTTTTACGATTTCAAACATTTTAGCAAAAGATTATGATCTGATTAAAGACTAGTTAAGATCATCAGGATTGTAATATGGATTCTAATCTACACTATACACAACTTCTGCTTTAGATGATGTAAGCTGAAGTTTTGTTACCTCAGCGAGTACTTCAAAAAATTCTTTATCTTCCGTTTCACAGGGCTTGCTAATCATTCTGACCAGTGTTGGAGACTTGGCCAATAAAACCTTGATAAGTTGCATTTCAGCTGCTACTCCTGTTACATCATAAATCTTTACTGTCCTCAGGTAATTAAATGTCATATCCGAGAAACTTTCAGGAATATCATTAATAGCCTCCCGACGGGCATGTTCAAAATACTTCTAAGAAGGATTAAGAAAAATAATCAGCCTTGATTTAAAATTGAAGATCATAAGAAAGTCAATGCATACGAAAAAGAGAGAGAAAAGTAAACATCATTAACAACCTCGATTTCAATTTCTTCTAAATTTGGAGAGCTTAGCTTCTTATCAAGCAAAGAGCAAACGAAAGATCAAAGAATACTCCTAGATTAATGCAAGATATGTGAAGGCATTTAAGATAGAAAAGTGCATAAGGGAGCCGGTCCAATATACATGTCCTAGGAAGAAAATGTCGAAAATCAGGATGACTCAAAGTTATGAAAATGCAAGTTATGAAGCTATATTACCTGAACATACTCGTGATTCCTGCAGAGATTCTCGAGAGCAAGAATAGACTCAAAAATCTTGTCAACATCATGTTCTACCCCTACCAAAAATTCTGCAGGCTCATATGAAACTTTGGAAAGAACAGGGACATTCTTTAAATGTAAAAACTTTATATTACCAGTGAAGATAATTGACCTCAGCTTGGGAGCACTAATTTCAATGTGATTTTGTGATCGCATCATGTTGCAACACCAAATGCTCAAGCAATGGGCAATGTGAGATTACACTTCCAAGTAATTCAGAAGAAATATTGACTTCAATTAGTTCAAAGCTAATTAACCAATCAAATCCCTCAAAGACCGGATGAGGACGTATTAGACAGTCCTTGAGAAACAGATGCCTCAATTGTGAACATGTGAAAAATGCAGAAGGCAATTCATATGGTTTACTCCTAAATGGAGGTTTAAGGACAAGATGTTGAATGCCATTCCTAGAGAGGAAATATATCAAGTGATATCAAGTCCTCTGTTGTTTTCTAAAGTGTTTGATCAAATTTCAGCTGCGGAACTCTATGCCAATTATATCTCCATTTCCTTGATAAGATGCTTGTCCTCACAACATTTCGTAAAGGCAACCTCGTTAGAATGT